>NC_134590.1:65847812-66151718 GCF_037038515.1 Microtus pennsylvanicus
TCTTAAAGAAAAGGCAGGGAATTGCTGCCGTCCAGAAAACAAATTCATTTAAAATGTGTGCTATGGTGACAGTGTATGTTAATTAGCTCGGTTTGATCAGTCTATAATATATGCTTGTTTTATAAAGCATTTTACAATATTTCACAATTCTGTAAATCAAATAAAAAAATTTGTGAGTGGCCATCTCACAATCTCTACACTCACCAAACAAACACATAAAAATCATTTTTACATGTCTTGCTTCTTAGAATGTTTTTAGGGAAAGGGAGGAAGTGAGCCTGGGCCTCACATATGCAATAGCATGTGGTTTAGCCTGAGCTACACCTCCAAGCCAGCTTCCTATTAAAGGAAGATATGAAAATCCTGGAGCCCGAGAATGATATATTTCAATCTTGCCTCCATTTACTGACTGACTTAAGGTGTGCTACATATCTAGCTCTCAGGATTCGGCTACCGTAAAAGTAGCTCTTCTATTCATAGTGGACAGGTACTGAGGAGCTGGCAAAGGAGGTAGAGATAATTACGAAGTGGGCAAAACTGAAATTATTTCTTATAAAACATAAACAGATGTATTAGTGTTCACGTTTCATCAAGATAGGAGTCCAACTCTAATTTCTTTATTTTTGTACTTACCATGACCAGTCCAGGGCAGGAGAGACCCCGTCCTTCTCCAATCTCTAACAAGGCTCTTCTTTCTCTTCTCCTTGAGACCTTTTATTTTAGGAAGGAAAAAAAGGGGGAGGCAAAATTGGCAATAGTTTTTCCCCTAATTGGTCATACCCTAATTAAAGAGACCGCATACACAGACCTGAAATTCAACCAGAGTCATCCCTGAATAATCTGAATATCAACCAGCCAAATCCTCACCATTAGTTCTAAACTGAATAACACCTTTGTGGAAGTATTCCTAACTTTAACTAGTTCTGTAAAGAAAGTGAAAACCATTGACATTCCTGTGTTGAGAGTAATTTTCAAATGTTATGAATCTTGAAGATTAAAAAAGCAATAATTAAAATCAATCTGCAAACACAATATTCTCCTAATGTTTCAGGATATTTGTGTGGCTTATTTTATGGAAAATGGATCACCCTGTCTATGGAAACAAATTGACTTAGCAGGTAAAATATGAATCAACCGCTCTATTATCCTGATATTCTGTACTTACCTGAAAATTCCTGAGCTACTATAATCCTCTCACCTGTGCTCCTAAAAACAAAAGAACGTCCAACTAGAAATGCAGGAGTGCTAGCACTCTCCCGAAGGGCTCCTTCCTTCAACAGATTACCATCATACAAACCTGGTGTTGTGGCTTTGCTCAAGTTTAATTTAAAAAAAAAAAGATGGTATTTTGGGGAGTTTGAACGTCAATACTCAGCATAAGAGCTGTAAGAGCAGCATTAAATAAGTGAAAGAGAACATCAAAGGAACAGCGAGGCCAAGGCTCTGTCTCTGTGCCTGTTCCTCTGCTGGGTTGTGAGAAAAGGATTATTTTAACAGAGTGCTCTGAGGGACAATCACTGTTGGAGACAAGGGGCAAAGAAAGATGCTGAGAGCAGCTGGATGTGACAATGCAATACCAGACTTACAAGGCAGCAGTGACACAAGCAGAGCTACCAGATTCTTCATAGTCTCTGAAGCGATAGTTGTGTGTATGCATGCATGTGTGCATACACACACAAACGCACATAATGAGTTGATCCACTAAATGTGACAGAAAGGTATCTCAAACTTGCTGTCTCAGCAACTAGAAAAAGGACTAAGGACTTTCCTGGTGAAGGACACCCTTAAGAAAAGTGAATTCCTCAGCCCGTAAGTGATAGGGAAAAAGAACACAGAGAAACCAAGTTTGTTTCAGATGCCTACTGCTTATCCAGCTGAAAGTGACAACATCATTCACATATTTAAACTACTGTACTATGTTTGTTGTTGTCTTATGTTGTTGTGAAATGAACCCAGGGCCTGGTCACGTGATAGGCAAGTCTTCCACCACTGAATTATTACTTACAACTCAAACTGCTCTATCTTAACACAGACATAAATTTGATACATGTTCTAATTATTAGTATTACATACTAAAAACTGGGCCCAGTGGCACACACTTGTAATCAAAGCATGGAGGAGGCATAAAGGAGGATCCTTGGGGCTCACTGACCTGCCAGTCTAGTAGCTGGTGAGCTTTAGGCTAATAAGAACCACAAGAGAGCCGGGCGGTGGTAGCACACGCCTTTAATCCCAGCACTCGGGAGGCAGAGGCAAGCGGATCTCTGTGAGTTTGATACCAGCCTGGTCTACAAGAGCTAGTTCCAGGACAGGCTCCAAAACCACAGAGAAACCCTGTCTCAAAAAAACAAACAAAAAAAAGAACCACAAGAGACCCTATCTTAGAGCCAGGTGGATCTCTGAGTTTGAAGGCAGCCTGGACTACAGAGCAAGTTCCAGGACAGCTATGGTCACACAGAGAAACCTGTCTTGAAAAACCAAAACCAAAAGGGGATGGGGGAGGAAGGATCAAGATCCTGCCTCCAAGGAAGCAGATGGCATTCTTGAAGATGCTATATAAGGTTTTCACACATGTACACCTGCACACATACATGTACAGGCACACATTTTAAAGTATATGCATATGTATAGAATGTAGGTGGAATATGAAGAATCTGAAATTCTCAGAAGTACATCTCTGTGAAAACAGTTTGGCTGTTCCCAAAAGAGCTTTGTAGTCATGTTTCCCATCAATTTTACTGCTGGGCACATACCTGACAGGATGGAAGGATTTTCTTATACAAAACTTGTACACTAAGAAGCTGGGCTCGGTGCTGCATAATTGTAGTCCCAGATACTCAGGCACTTGAGCCCAACACAACAAGAACCCATCTCAAAAGAAAAAAAAAACCATAAACAGAAATTGAAAGAAATTAAAAATTAAGCCAGGGCATGGTGGTATATACCATGGTGGTGTATGCCAGCACTTGGGATGGGGAGGCAGGCAGATCTCTGTGAGTTAGAGGCCAGCCTGGTCTACAGAGTGAGTTTCCAGGACAGCCAGGGGAAAGACCCTGTTCAGAAGGAAGAAAGGAGGGAGGGAAGAAGAGAAGGACTGATTTTAAGGCTCGTAAAACATTCATGCAACAATATTCATAATAGCCAAAGGATGAAAACAATTCAAATGTACAGCAAATAAAAAGATAAAGCAACATATATAGAATGGAATCTTATTTAACAATAACAAGAAAGGAAATACTGACCCATGACAGCATGGATAAAAAACATTATGCTAAGTGAAAAAAACCTGTACACTAAGGTTCAATTCAATTAACTATCCAGAACAGGTATATCCAGAGGAACAGAGAGGAATATGGAGTGCTTTCTGTGGGCTCAAGGTTATATTCATGGGGGACAGAAATCTAGAATGAGACAATGAAAAGGTTTGTACATGAAGAATATACTAAAATCCACTGAGCTGCATACCTTGGAAAGAGTGGTCTTTATGTGATATGAATTATACCTCAATTAAAAAGTGGGTAAAAGGGGATGAATACTCAAACTAAGTATAAATATTTTTACTCCGAAGAAAGTTACAGAATAAACTGAGCAGCAACAACCTTAATTTTAAACACACGGGCTATGGTCTCTAACGTGTGCACAAATACACAGAGGGTGTGGTTATGGATTTTTGCACCTGGTTTTAGCTTTTTTTTCTCTTTAAGGAATTCATCTCTTAAATATATCACTACAATACACATAGATGAAGTGATAAATGAAGGTACATTTGGAATGGAGAGTACCTGTGAAACAAGATGGACCATGAGCTGATAACTTTTCAAGATCAGTGAAATGGGTAAATAGAGATTAAGTTATTGTCTCTATTTTTAGACCCTCAAACAATGCAAGCTATCATTGAAAACCTTAAGTTTTCAAAGGAACTGAAAAGAGTATATTGAAGCTTTAGATGCATTTCTATGTTTATTTCATATCTAGTTGTGATATACAAGATATGGGATCAACTTAGATATCCATGAATGAACTAACTATATATGCAATAGAACACCAGTCAGCCATAAAAAGAAGAAAAGTCTGGCCAAAAAAAAAAAGAGAAGGAGGAGGAGGAGGAGGAGGAGGAGGAGGAGGAGGAGGAGGAGGAAGCCCAGCATGGCAGTTACACTCTGAGCACAAAATAAAGAAATTGAGTCATTGCAGTTAGTCTGGTAAGCACCTTAAACATCTTCATGTTTTTGTTGTAATAGTATTACATTTTCTTTATAAGAACTGTTAAAAACATATGTAAAGAGTAAACAATTAGTGTACAACAGTGCATTGCCTCTTTGAAAACTGGGAGGTTTGTGCTCAAATGATAAAACATAGTTATTGTTATTGTGTGATCCTGCAAGCCCACTCCTATATATCTAACCAAGAAAACAAAACATATATTACATGAAATTTTCTATAAATGTGTTTACAGCAGTTATTCAAAATAGTCATAGGACCAGGCAGTGATGGCACACATCTTTAAACAAGCACTCAGAAGGCAGGAGCAGGCAAATCTCTGTGAGTTCAAGGCCAGCCTGATCTAGAGAGCAAGTTTCAGGACAGCCAAGGCTACACAGAGAAACCCCATCTCGAAAAACAAAAAACAAAATAGCCAGATCTAAATGACCACTACGGATGAATGAATGAACAGAATGCCTCACACTGAAACAGTGGGCTACACCATTATAGTTAAAGGAATGGATGAACCTTGAACACATTACACTAAGTGAATAAAGCCAGTCACAAAAGACATAAGATAGGGTTCCAGAACAGTAAAATCTGATAGACTGCTGACGGGATAGAAAACAGACTAGTGGTTGCTTAGTGCTGATGGAGATAGAAGGTGAAGGGGATGACAGCTAAGGATAAAGACTGTCTCTCTGAGATGATGAGACACAAGTGACTAGGTAATATGTGAACTGCACTTTAGAAACTTACTTTAATAACTAAGTTGCCTCTGCAACACTTCACCCACACCTAAGTACAGTCATTGTTAACTATTTTGTACTTTTGTTTCAAAAGCTTCTCTATACATATATAAAAACGCACATAAAAGAACCCTAAAAGAGGAAGAGAAGTAAAGAGAATCACACTATATTTGCTATTCTCCAATTTACTTTATTCTAATAGTAAATCAAATCCTTCTTACATCCATGCGTATATTTGGATAGCAGTCCGGCATTTCATTATATCTCAATCTACTATAATCTAATCAGATTACCTGATCATACATTTATACCATTTCCATTTTTCCATTACCACACAAAAAGTCATTTAAAAATGACAATAACAACAAAGCCTATCAGTAACTCTCTATACAAGTCACTATTTCTGTAGCACTGGGTCTTCAAACAGTCTACTGAATGAAAGAATATAAACCGTGTGGAGGGGCCATACAAGGGTTACTGCTAAAGAGTGCATACATGTATGCCTCAAAATCACCACAGTCATCAACTTGTAAGGTCACTTTTGTTGTTTGTTTACTTTAGTTTTGTCTTTCGATGCAGGATCAGAAATGCAGCCAAGACCGACCTCAAATTTATAATCCTCCTTCTTCTCCTAAATGCTGGGATTATGAGACCTCACCACTCCTGGCCTCAACTTGGTGAAAGTTCTAAGAGTTCTGTTATTTTAAAAATTAGATAAATTACACATAAGCAATATCTGTACCAACTATTAAGCACATTTTTATGTGCACAGACAAATGGTACAGTAATGGTTAACAATGGCCACCCTCTTTAGAAAAGGGTGGGATAAGGACTAGAGACCCAGGCCGGTCAGTAGTGCTAACCTAATACACACAAGAGCCTGAGGTTCGTCCTCCAGATCCCAAAAAAACTGGGTATAGTGACACACAGTTACAACCCAACACTTGGAAGGTAGGGAGGAAAGACTAAAAATTCAAGGTCACCATCAGCTACAGGGTAAGTCAAAACCAGCTGGGAAACATGAGACCCTATCTCAAAAAGGAAAAAGTAGGAAGAGACTTTCCATTCTCATACTTTTAGAACACTTACTTTATATTTCTATTAGATGGGTTTGTTTTTGGTTTGGTTTAGTCTGGTTGGTTCTAAGACACGCAGAGTCTTGCTATGTTAGTTTCAGACTGGCCTTAAATTTGTGATCCTCAATTTCCTAAGTGATGAGATTATAGGTGTACATTACCACATCAAGCTAGGAAAATGTATTTTTCTATATAAATTTTTTTGTTGGCCTTTCTGGTTTTGCTCACCCCCTATACTATATACCCCAGGCTGGCCTAAACTCACAACTGTAACCCAGAACTAGCAGAGATCCTGTTGCCTCAATTTCCCAAGTGCTGGGATTACAGGAACAAACCACCATGTCAGCTACAAAGTTATTAAAAGGAAATTGAAAATAACTATTATAGAAAAGGTTTTCATTTGGGGCTGGAGAGATGGCTCAGAGGTTACGAGCACTGGCTGCTCTTTCAGAGGTCCTGAGATCAATTCCCAGCAACTATATGGTGGCTCACAACCATCTACAATGAGATCTGGTGCCCTCTTCTGGCGTGCAGGCATACCCACAGGCAGAATGTTATATATGTAATAAATAAGTAAAAATCTTTTTTAAAAAAAAAAGCAACAGATTTTCATTTAACTAGCCTAAAAAAAGTACAGATAATGGCCTCAAAGAAAACTGATAAAAAAGCAATGACTAAACACATAGGAATTGTGCTCAGATTCTGCTCAAGTGCAGCATTCCTTATCAAAAAAAATGCACCACACCAGCGGGGTTCAGATTTCAGGGTTCTTTCAGACTTTGGAACACTTAAGATTGTGGATTTGGGGATTAGGAATGCCTATCCTATACTAAAGTTATGACCATAAGAGTAAATCATATTATTTATGTGAGCCTCAGATTCATGTGATATATTTAGTATTCTCAGCCGCATAATTAATTATCTTTTTATAGTTATTACTATTATGACTCAATCATATATTTGATAATACATGATCCTACAGGGATAGACTGACTTTGGTAAGACAATGCCCAAAATAGTCTTTTTGTATATGCACACTTCAAGCTTTAAGACAAAGTGGAAACAAGAAGGGGTACAAACATCAGAATAAAGCAAAGGAACATACTGGAGTACATTTGAAAGCTAGGAAGCAGTCCAGGGTAGCTACACTGGTGCATAGGAAATAAGTGACTACGTATAGACAATTTGTTGCATGCCACTCTAAGGAACTTGATCCTGGCATGGAAACTAGGTGAGGTCATTGCCTAACGGTAACTGAAGAGAGAACAGGTTAAAGAGCAGGCCAGTACTCTTCCAATTTTTATTTTCTCTGAGAGCTGAACATTATGTTAAGGGGTAGAGTCACCCAAAGCTAAGAGTATATATTAAAAATCCATAAGGAAACCTGCTATTTTTTAAGTTAATAACAAAATAAAATGTAAGACAAAAAAGTTTCAACAGAGATTCCCTGCATGAGTAGATAAAGGTACTCTAAGAAGTCATCAGTTACTAAAATGAAAAGCCCCAGGACCAGGGTGAAGCCACTTCTCTATGAACCCCTGGGGCTCCCCAAACAATACGCTACTACACTGGTTGCCCACTAGAATTACACAGTAAAACTCTACGACACTAAAAGTTTTGGTCACATGATATAAGGAAATCAAGTTTTAGCTGAGCTAGAAGCTTCCTCCCTTTCAGAGGGTGTTCCACATGCTGGAGCACTGTCATTAGCAGTCTTACTCAGCTGTGAACCCTGTGTGCTATACTACCAACTGGCCAGGCAAGACATGTCCAGCAGCACAATAATGGCACTACGTTAAAGGGGCAACAGCTTCCTGACTGGACTTATCACTCCACTGAAGCCAATGCCTGCCTGGTACTGTAAACCTACTGAAAATCCCTAGTTGAGGGGTCCTATACTGTAGTAGCTAAGCTACTGCTGTCCTTAAAGTGAGCATAGCACACCTCTCAAATTACCTTCTAAATATTTTTATTTATCCCCACAGAACAGTGCTGCTATTGTCTGTGGTCAAAAGCTTATTTTTACAAGGGACAGAGGTTACTGAAGAAACTGGCCATCTAGTCTGAGTAACTGTTCAAAGTTGAGCCCTCCTGCATGAGACACTGCACTCCTACTCTAAAACTCAGGAAATAATGCAAAAAGGGGAGAAAATCATGTATAAGCTGGAGGGAGGGATGGAGTGCTTAGAATACTTTATCCTGTTGTGTTGTTTTTCTTTTTTCTTTTCTCTTTTTTGGGGGGTGCCTGTGTGTTTGTGGTATTCAAGTATGTATGTATTCTCACCTCACATGTGTTGGTATATATGTGTGCATATAGACATGAATGTAGAGGCCAAAGAGTGGCACTGAGCATCTAAATCAATCACACTTTACTTACTAATGCAGGATCTGCTCTGAACTGAGAGTTTACTGACAAAGAAGTTGACCCTATAACTCAAAATAACAACTACTCAACACATTTTCAGACATAAAGAACACTGCAATATGCCACAAATAGACACATAAAAGGTAACCTGGCATGGGTACTAATGAAAATGGACAGGGACAAACAGTGTCACAAATCTAATTTGTAAATATGTTTTCCCTGCTTCAAATCAGCAGAGTGATTACAGGAGGAAAACAAACTTACCAAATGAATACTGTCCTGAGAGCTTTTTCTTCTATAAGGCTTCACAAGGAATTCTGCAAAAACAAACAAATATCCTACCATCATGATTATGCCAATTGAAAGCCCAGCCTTATCTCTCACACTAACATCTTTAATTGCTGTATGGACTGCTGGTAGATATTCAGACTTTTTCCTCACATGATTCAGAAACCTAAGATGTTCCTTTCTGAGCTTCCCTCAGTGAACAAGTATTACCTCCCACAGCTGGTGAGGGAAATCTCTGCTGCTTATCATACCTATTCTATCCTGTCTTGGACTTCTAGTTCAAGGTCTTTTGTGCATACAACTGACTTCTACCAAAGGATCTAACATTGTTTTGAGGACATAAAGTAATGGGTAGATAACTACAAACAAAGAATTCCTGCCATTAGGCAATAATCTGATCTTTGTAGAAATAAGAGAACTATATACCCAATCTCTTTGGGGCAAATTCTCTGTAGTATTTATTTATAGACAGAATCTTTCAGCTTGTTTTGGAGCTTGGTTTTTCCATTTGTACTTGTTTGGGGCAGTGTTGTTTAGTTGGTTTTAGTTGTTTGTAACAAAGCCTTACTCTGTAGCCCAAGCTAGCCTGGTATTTACCATGTAGCCCAGACTAGCCTACGATCTACCTGCCTCAGCCTCCTGAAATCTGGGATTACAGGTATGACATACCATATTGAGTACAGGATTATTATTTAAATTACATGAAGTAAAATAAATGAGTAAGACCAAATAGAGTACCAAAACTCTAAAGAATTAGAAATGAAGGGCAAAATTCAAGAAGCAAGACAATGATATGTTGGTGACTTCTCAAGTAGATTAGGTCCAGTGGTAACTAGGTGTGTAAAGAATAAAACTCAAGACACAGGTCAAATCTATGGAAAAAACCAAACTTATGAGCCAGGCAGTGACGTATACTGTAATTCTAGTATGTAAGAGACTGAAGCAGCAGGACTGCTGCAGGTTCATGAGTAACCTAGGCTACATACGAAGACTCTACTCAAAAAGTAAAAAGAATAACCAGCTTACAATGCCAGATAAATCAGACAACAACACTCAACAACAACAACAAAAAAGACTGAAGCAGGTTAGTTAGCTCTGTGTCAGCAACGACTCCTCAGCCGTAGTCAGGTAGTGTATCATCACTGTAACGATGCCAACCAATCCATTCCTCTAAGGACAATGTGCCAGATAAGGGTTATATAAAGCTGAGTCTGAAAAAGGCTCTCTGGTACCATAAGGTTATAAACACAGCAGAAAATAGAAGATTTATGTTCTCCTCTTCATTGAGATAGAATGTAATGTGGCTACGTTAAATCCAAACCATTAATAAAAGATCTAACTATAATGGAAGTTAAATACATGAGATACAAATTGAAGCAGAGGATAGGACAGGCGTAGAGAAAACTTGAAGTTAATCCTTTAGGATTTACCCTAGATTCTATCACTAAGGAGTAGAGGAACAAAAAATTAAATCTTTCTGAACCTATCTCACTAAGGCACAAATTTCTATGTACATATATATATTATATGTGGTATGATATGTATATTATATATATCACACACATATATAATGCCATGTGGATATAATGTATTATAGGAAATAGCCCGGAGCTAAGGTCAAAGTTCAGGACCTAGCCGGGCGGTGGTGGCGCACGCCTTTAATCCCAGCACTCGGGAGGCAGAGGCAGGCGGATCTCTGTGAGTTCGAGGCCAGTCTGGTCTACAAGAGCTAGTTCCAGGACAGGAACCAAAAGCTACAGAGAAACCCTGTCTCGAAAAAAATCAAAAAAAAAAAAAAAAAAAAAGTTCAGGACCTATATCTAGTTAGAGCCCCAACATCCATGTAAAATGACAGGTGTGGTAGCATGTGCCTATAGTCCCAGCATTGAGAATGTGAAAACAAGAAAATACCTGGGACTTGCTGGCCTGCTAGCCTACCAAATCAGTGAGTTCCAGGTTTAGTGAGAGACCTTCTCAAAAAATAAAGTGGAAAATCAATCATGAAGACACCCAAAAACAACCTCTGGCCCCCTTCATGCCCACTCACCTCCACCCACATCCAGGCATGGGAGAGTCCTAACAAGTGTAAAGTACAATATACCTGATTTTAAATACCATGATAATGTATATTACTGTGCAGCTGCACTAGAAGTTAACAACTTAAGGGCCTGAAGGCTCTGAGACCATAAGGGAATACACACATTCAGTTCCTATACAAACTAGTTTGTGATTAGCTGCATGCAACCTGAAACACTGGCTTCTGCAAAGACAAAGTGACACCAGTTTATATATCATTTATACTGTTAAAAACTAAATATGAAAACAAATCAAGTTAAACCAAATTAGTAAGGAAAATCTAAAGAGAGGGTAGGCCCCCTGTAATATTTGGGGGTGGGGAATGTGTAAGTAGAACTTGTTGACTCTGGTATGTTTCAGGGGGAAAATAGAGTGCTTTTTAGGTGGTCCTCTCTCACTTTTCAAATGGAGGATAAGAGTTCAAAATTTTAAGAAGGCAATATTAAAAACTTATTTTTAAATAATCTATTTTCCACTGAAATGAAAACAAAAGGACTTTCTTGTCTATAAATAGTAAGAAACAGATTCTGATATAATTGAGTACAGAGGCAACATTCAAACATTCAAGGCTGCAGATGTGGCTCAGTTGACAGAGTGCCTGTCTAGCATGAGCAAAGGCCCTGGAGGTCCTGGTTCAACAAGAATAACCATTTGGTGCATGTCTAAGTGCTAGCATTCAGAAGTGGAAGCAGAAGGATCACAAGTTCAAAGCTATCATTGGCTATAAAAGGGTTCAAAGGAGTCATGAGCTACACGAGAGCCTGTCTAAATTTTTTTTTTAAAAAAGAAAGAAACATAAAAGAACAGACAAAACTCAGTGATGTTAAATTTTAAGAAGCATATCTTGGTGACTTTTCTCTGAATCTTAGTGCTTCCTTGCTATGGCTATTAAAGTTTCTAATATCTAAAACTAGACTTCTATAGCACATTTGGTAGGATTATTCAATGGTGGGAAAATGATTTAATCATAAGAACTAACCCAAAGCCAAGTATTTAACAGCTGAATGAAATGACTATAACAGAAACTTATTCCCTAAACCTAAAGTTTTCTTTGAAGTTTTTGCTGCTGAAATCAAGAATAAATGAAAACAGAAACAAGTATTCAGTCAAAAAAAATGGACTGCATTCATTCCCTATGGTAAGTAATGAAGAGCCATTCGTCTAACAGCACTTGTGGGTGGGAAGGGTGATGCAACAATGAATAGGGTTCCTACCCTTGTGCAGCTGCCATCTGGTCTGTGTGACTTTCTAGAATTATGACATTTTCTCATTTATGAGCATGCTTTGTAAAGACAAATGATGGTACATACAGAAGGGGTCAGTGCCTTGATGCAGTGAGACCACCAAACAACATGCTTAAAATCAAAACCAGACACTGTGTTTCTTTTACACTTCTGAAACATTAAAGACTAAGAGCAGTCAGAGCCCTGAATGCAACTTCATGATTAGTTTACTGCATTTTCTCTGCCAGCTGTGAGGCACAGATAAGCAGCTAAAACATCATCCCCTACACAAAAACAACCATCCTTCTCCAAAGAGAAAAAAATAGTAAGTTATCAGA
Source organism: Microtus pennsylvanicus (assembly GCF_037038515.1). Classification (NCBI taxonomy): domain Eukaryota; kingdom Metazoa; phylum Chordata; class Mammalia; order Rodentia; family Cricetidae; genus Microtus; species Microtus pennsylvanicus. The sequence continues at coordinate 65,860,131 of NC_134590.1, forward strand.
AACAGCTAGACTCCATGTTATTACATTTCCATATCAACAAACACACACTGGTAACAAGTTGCTTCAAACAGTAATAATCAAATGCCACTGCTAAAAAGAAATATTTGGTTTCAAAAGGAAATAACCGAAGGACCAACCTGGTATAATTCTGGAATTAGACAAGCGATGCAGAATGTGTGACTCATTAGTTGTACACATTTCTTTTTAACATGGGAGAGATTCTGAACACAATCCTCAAAGGGAGCTCTGCTACAGAATTTCAGTTGGTGACAACACTAAAGGTCATTTGTCTTCGATGAGTAGCTGAATTACTGGCAGCTATTTTTCTAGCTGTGGACCTCAAATGTGACAAGTTTACACTAAAGTAACTGTGCTTTCCCATTTTTAGACACTAAGATTGATTACACCTCACAAATACCTTCCTACATTCCTGTCTCAAGGAACCAAGCACGAGGAAGCCACATATTCACAGAAAAGATTAACTATATTCAAACCAACAGCAAATCTGACTGGTAACCTTCAAAATAACTTATTTTACAAAGACTTTTAATTTTAACCTTTTAAATGGCAAGAGAGAGAGCACCAGCTACATATGTCTATTATCATAAAAGATTAAAACCAAAGATCATATATTATTTATTTTTTAAAAGTTAACATTTAAAACTTCAAAAGTGGAGAGATATTAAGTTCTGACTTGCTCTTTATAATCACTTTGGTGCAGAATACATTCTTTTCATATTTGACTCAGATGTATTAAGCCATTAACAGAATTATAAGAAGTTCCACAAGTAATCTATAATGTTATTACCTGCCTAAGGCATCACTTTACTACCGAAATTAAGAATTAAAAATATAATTTTGGAGTAAGGAAAATAGTTCAATGGGTTAAGTAATGAACTCAATTTGTATCCCCAGATCCCATATACAAGCCAACATGACAACACACACCTGTGCTGGGGAGGTAGCGACAAGGCCCAGGTTCAGTAACTTTGTAAAAATAGGGTGGAAATAAAACCACTTGATGTCAACCTTAGGCTTCCTAATGTGTGTGTACTAGCAAGTGTACACACCCACACACACTATAAGGCAGTATATTTAGGTAGGTCTGCCATCTAAAATGAAGAAATGCTTCCTATTTCCTAAAAGGGAAGAGACATAATTTATTGAGAATAAAAATGCCTGGGACTTGAGAGAGCTCAGAAGTTAACAGTATTTGCTGCTCAATCACAAGGACCACCACGTACGGATGTTAACAAATTCCAACTCCAAAGAACCCAAGCCCTCTTCTAGCCTCTGAAGGCAGTTACACATACATGTGTACATACACATACACACACACACACAAAGTAAATAAAGTCATTTTAATTTTTTTAACTTCAGTTTATGTGTGGGGATATTTTGCCTGTGTGTATGTCTGTGTAGCATGTGCATATAGGGTCCATGGAGGCCAGAAGAGGGCTTCAGATCCTCTGAGAATGGAGGTACAGGAGATTGTGAGCTGCCATAGGGTTGCTGGGAAATGAACTCAAGTCCTCTAGAAGAACAGAGAGTATTCTTCACCTGCTGACCCTAAAGTTATTTTTTTTTTTTTTTGGTTTTTCGAGACAGGGTTTCTCTGTGGCTTTGGAGCCTGTCCTGGAACTAGCTCTTGTAGACCAGGCTGGTCTCGAACTCCCAGAGATCCGCCTGCCTCTGCCTCCCGAGTGCTGGGATTAAAGGCGTGCGCCACCACCGCCCGGCTCCTAAAGTTATTTTTTAAGACTGCTCAAGTCTCATTATTAACAAAAGATGATAGGAACTCTAGCATGCAATCACTAGAAATTAATTTAATTAAAAGCCAAGTAGGATCAATGTGCCTAAGTGTCAGAGGTAGTTTATTATTTATAATTACTGTGGAAACATCAGAAAGACTATCTATAGCACCGGAAAAAAGTTTCCTGACTTTTGTTCCAAGGTGTGCCTCTGGAAGGGCAAATTTCCTACAAGCATGAGTTAAGGTCTTACACTTGTTCTCAATTAACTTCTGGTAACAGAAGTAACTGGGGAAGTTGTCCACATTCTTTTCACCCTACCTTGCACTAAATCTGTCCTCAACGCACAGATCACACATTCTATTAAAACTGAATGACAATTCAAATTTCAGAAATTTAAATTCTCATAATCATAAGTTTACAATGACTTCCTCCTTAACATTTATTTAATATTAAACCCCAAAATCTATCCCTTCTGCTTCCTAAAAAACTTAGGTGGGTTTCTTAGATAAAAGACTTAAAATATCTGTCCCTATGGAGATGGATTAATTTTACAAACAGGTTCTCAAGCAGATTCTGTAATAATGTTTAATTTAAGAACTCCTATTTTTTTCTCCTATTTCATTTTTTCAAGAATTTCATATATGAGTACTGTATTTACATCATAAAAACTCCTCTCTATTTTTTCTCCCAAGACAGGGTTTCTCTGTAAACCTCTGGCTGTCCTGGAACTCACTCAATAAACCAGGCAGGCCTCAAACTCATGGTGATCCACCAGCCTCTGCCTTCCAAGCACTGGGATTAAAGACATGTGCCACCAACATCTGGCTAAGAACTCCTATTTCTTATGTACTTAGCAGAAAAAGAAAATAAATCTGTAAGTTATGTAGCAAAACAAAAACAATTTTAAAAGCCACTAAAGCCCCAAACTGACATTGCTTATACCAGCACACTTTGCTCCTCAATCTTCCCACAAAGCAGAATCTCCAGATCCACTTGAACACTAAATCCTAAGCCTCTCAGTGAGCAGACCCATAACAGATTTTTTTAAAAAAAATAAACAAACAAAAAACCCCAGTCTAAGATAAAGGACAGCTTGCTAAAGGAACCCAAGAACTAGCTATATCCATGTATAAACAAACAAGTATGTCTTATTTTCCTATCTTCTCTAGACACTTTGACATATTAAACATGAATTCTAGGAAAAGTATGAAAGTAAACCACACCCCCCCAAAAGAGGTATCAGTAACCCAAACCAAGCCGATCTGTACACTGCTTATCATACATGAATACTTTATTAGGAATGATAAGGTTTTCTCCCATTCCGTGAATTGACTCGAGTTTTATGTACAATAACAGGCATTAAAATGGTCAAGAAGGGGATATAGCTCTGCTGATAAAAGTGTCTGCCTTGCAGGCATGAAGCCATGGGTTCTATCTGCATCAACCTTAGAAAGGTTAAGAACCAGAAAGCTGAATGAAAATGCATAACAATTCTTTCAGCATACAATATAACAATAAAAATTAAAAATTTAAACTTTTGAGCTGGTCAGTGGTAGCAAACACCGTTAATCCCAGCACTCAGGAGGCAGAGGCAGGTGGATCTTTGAGTTCAAGGTCAGCCTGGTCTACAAAGGACAGCTAAGGCTACACAAAGAAACCCCGTCTCCAAAGGCCACACAAAGAAACCCCGTCTCCAAAAGAAGTGAGTGAGGGAAGGAGGGAGGGAGGGGAAGGAGAGAGAGAGAGAGAGAGAGAGAGAGAAATAAAAATAAACTTTGAACTGATAGCTTCACAATTAAAAACTTCTGTGCTCAACAGTTAAAAGCACTTCTTGCTTTTGCAGATGACCTGGATTCAACTGTCAGTCCCTATGTGGTAGCTCACAACCATCTGTAACTCCAGTTCCTGAGATCAGATGCCCCTTCTTCTAACCTCTTCCAACCTCCACAGGCACCAGGCATGCATATAGTGCACAGACAGAAAATGCATGCAATGTAGCACACACATAAAATAAAAATAAATAAATCTTAAAAAGTCTTTCCAATCCTGCTCTACTTAGGTAGCACATAGAAAGCAAACAACGAACTGTCTACCTCTCCAGCCTGTAAGTGCATTCAGTTAAGAGTACACTCAAAGAAATAGAACTCACAAGGTAAAGGCTGTGTGAAATAAAAAGAGCCTACTCTTCTACAGGCCTAGTTAAAATTTATATTCTGGCAATTAGGTAGGGGGCTACTCATATTTCTGAAAACAAGCCAATAAAAACTTAAATAACCTCCAATAACTACATACCACAATGAGGGCTCTGTTCATGTGGCAAACTCAAATAGCCTTTCTAAGCAGTCCTTAGAATATTTAAAGCCAAGAGACCACAAATCAGCATCTTCACCACATACTCAGGAAAAAACAAAACAAAACACCCTTTACACTGGCAATATTTATCTATTTATCTCATGTAAACAGAAGGTACATATTATGACTGACATCCCAAATATGTACAGGGGGAAAAATAGAACTTTTCAACTAATGCCAAAGGAGTTCATCACTATGTTTTACTGATGAAAAGAAAATCAAAAGTATCAAGTTAAATAAAAGTTAAGTAAAAGGAATTTTCCCTTGCACTTTTAAATAACTACATTTAAATCAGCAATTCAAGAAGTTTAAACAACCCTGAATTCACACAGAAGACAAAATTCAGAACCATGTCTTTAAAAACTTCTTCAGCTGTTATTCTTTTTTTTTTTTTTTTTTTTTTGGTTTTTCGAGACAGGGTTTCTCTGTAGCTTTGGTGCCTGTCCTGGAACTAGCTCTTGTAGACCAGGCTGGCCTCGAACTCACAGAGATCTGCCTGCCTCTGCCTCCCGAGTGCTGGAATTAAAGGCGTGCGCCACCACGGCCCGGCCAGCTATTATTCTTAACTCAGTTGGAAAATCAAAGGCAGCTTTTTAAAAGATATGCCTCTATTCATACAAATATTGGCAAAACAGTCTCAAGATGGAAAGACAGCCAAACAGAAACTTATTCTACATACATTATAGAGTAATCCAAAGATATTGCTCATACATGAAAAACAGTGACAAGCCAGATGTGGTGGTGAGGCTAACACAGCAAGGCAACAGAGTAATACTTCCACCTCTAAGTAAATAACTACTACTATTCAATTCAGATGACAGAAAAAATATGTAACTAAATAAACAAATCATTCAATTAAGAAAAATAGTTCATACAGACAAGACCTGTCCAATGGACAAAGGGTGTATGAAGTAATTGTAGGTAGCAGTCCCCAAAACTTAGAAAGACTGACAGACACACAAACACACACACAGATGAATGCACATACAAATGCAGACACACAGCACAATATGTGGTATACATGTCATTCACAAACAGTAAGGTTTTATGCCTACCAAGCTGCTTTTTAAAAATATATTTTGAATATGTCACTCTCCCTGTTTAATACTCTCTACTAACACCAATGACAACTTCAATAATAAAGGTAGCAGCTAATATCATTAAGTCAATCCACTGGTCTTGTTTCTGTGCCTGCCTGTTCTTTTATCTGACAAACCAAGTAAAAATAAATACGACCCTCCAATCTGTCTTAGATTATTTAGCAGTAAGCAAATTAAAGTACCACCATGAATACTTACTATTGTCCCTAAAGTTAAAAAATATATACATCCCTTGCCTTTTACCATTGCCATATTACAAAGCAAACTGCCCTTCAGAACTAAGTAGTCTATTTATCTTTAAAGTTTTAAAAGGTATCTAGATATCTTCCCTAGATATCTTTTTATTAAAATTTAATCAGAAGCCCTACACTGTGGTCTACACCTTTAATCCCTGCACTCAGAGGCAAAGGCTGGTAGACCTCTACCAGTTCCGAGTCAGCCTTGTCTACATAATGAGACCCATTTAAAAACAAAAAGAAAGAAAAATCAATCAGCCTATAACTGACACACGATGTACATTTAAAGTGTACTTTTCAGTGTTTTATTAAGAAAAAGTATGTATTTTATTAAGAAAAGTATGTATTTATAATTTTAAATACATATTTAAGTACACAGTTAATGGACATCCACAGTGCTGTATGATCAGTATCTAGAAAAATCACTATCCATATTTCAGAATCTTTTCATCCTACTAAACTGCACCTCTCCCCACGCTCTGTAATTCATTACTTCCTCCCCTCAGTCCCTGTATTCACTGTCACTTTGTTTTGATGGATTTGCCTACTCTAGCTTATATAAATGAACTCATCAAGTATTGATTTTATATCTGGCTTATTTTGGCTTAGCACAGTATTTCTAGGTTTGTTCATGTGTAGCATATGAAGAATTATAAGTCTCTTTAACACTGGGTACCATTCTATTGTCTATATATTCTTTGTTGATAAATGTATCTGCTGACTATCCTACCTTTAAATACTATGAACAATGTTATGAACAATGGCACATAAAACTGTGAGTCAAGCATGAAAGCTCGCTCCTATAATTCCAGTACTTGGGAGGTTAAAGCAAAATGATGACAGATTCCAGGCCAGACTGGACTACACAGAGAGTTCCAAGCCAACCTGAAGTATACACTGGTACACTGAAACTTTATTTAAAAAAAAAAAAAAAAAAAAAAGATCTGTCTGGGTCCTTCTATTTCTTTGTAGTGTATAGCGAGATGCATAACTGCCGAGTCAGTCATGCATTTTAATCTCTGAGGCCAATCTTCCAAGGTGCTTAAAACAAGGTACCAGCACTCTAATTTATTTATGCCCCAGTCAACACTTTCATTTTTTTAAAATATTTATTTATTTAATGTTTTCGTGTACCACATGTATGTGGGGGCTTGAGGAGGTCAGAAAAGAGCACTGAATTCCCTAGAACTGAAGTTGCAAGTTGTGAGCCTTGATGTGGGAACCTTTATAATACTGAGCCATCTTTCCAACATTCTCAATTCACTTTTTGGCTAGTAGCCATAGTGAGTGTATTATATTATCTTCTTCCTTTGATTTGTATTTTCCTAATGGCTGGTGATGCCATAGAGCCTTTTTCATGTGTTTACTAGCCATATTAACGTTTTTGGAGAAACATCTATTCAAGTGGCCTTCAATGGGTTTGCTATATTTTGTTACTTTGCTGTTACTGAGCTGGTAGTCTAAATACCCAATCCCATGGGTTAATTTTTCAAATAGCCAAATTATTAGAATAGAAATATTTGATCCTACCTATTACTTATACAGAATTCTTAGCTACTTCTTTTGACCCAGGCAATGCTATGGAAATAATTTAGAGAGAATTTGGAGGCAAAGTATATACCATGAAGACATGAGTCAAAAATCCTAAGAGAATTATCCCAATGCCCAGAGGTCTTTATAGAGTCACTTTACTCAAACTTCTAGTCCTCGAGATACCCAAGTTGCCTGCTAAGTTCTTCCTTCAATTATGCAAGATGTTTCAGTATTCTGCCAAAGACTCTGTATCTTCCTCGTGTTTATTTGTTTAAGCTTTAAGTGAGTTTCGGTGTCACCAGTAACAAAGAGTCCTGAAAAATAAATCATACTTAAGTCAGGTGTATCAAGTTTAAAAACTAACAACAAAGAGAATGAATTACTGCAACCTAGATAAGAAATCAATCTGTTCACTATTCCCTGTATCAACTGAACACAATACTTTTCCTAATAATTGTTAGATAATACCCATGAGATACTGAATAGCTAGCAAAACTTAGGTTTTTTAAAGTCTTATCATAGTTTACTGACAAGTACTCACTTGAATTCATTTTTAATAACTTTTCATTCATGCTAACATGAAAAATTAGGGTTAAGATTGTAGCTCAGAAAATGGGTCAAGACCATGGAAAACCCACAGAAACAGCTGACCCTGGCTAGTGGGAGCTCACTGACTCTGGAATGATAGCTGGGGAACCTTCATAGGACCGAACTGAATGTGGATGACAGTTGTGTATGGCTGGAGCAGTCTGTGGGGCCACTGGCAGCACAGCCAGAACTAGTACATGAACTGGCTCCATTTCCTATGATATGGTGGAGGGCCTTGATCAAGTGAGTCCCGATGGGAGGCCTCACCCCCTCTGAGGAGTGGATGGAGGGGGAAGTAGGGAGAATGAGAGGAGGGAAGGGAAAGGGAACTGATATTGGTATGCAAAATAAAAAAAAAGTTGCCTTAAAAAAGAATGTAGCTCAGTAGTAGAGTACCCACCTAGCACGTGCAAGGCACTAGAATTGATCCCAAGTATCAAAAGAAGAAGGAAAAAAATCTATGGAGAGATAGAGTAAGGAAGGAGAAGAAAAGGAAAGTGAAATATATATATATATATTTTTTTCCCCCCGAGACAGGGTTTCTCCGTGGTTTTGGAACCTGTCCTAGAACTAGCTCTTGTAGACCAGGCTGGTCTCGAACTCACAGAGATCCGCCTGTCTCTGCCTTCCGAGTGCTGGGACCAAAGGCGTGCGCCACCACCGCCCGGCCAAGTTAACAATATTTTAAGCCATCCAAATTCTAATATATTCAAAAGTTAGTTTAAAAGGACAAAAATTCTATTGTTTTATATTTAAAAAGTCATCAAATAGTTTATTGACCCTATTTAAACATTCATCTCCAGAAATATATTGATGTATATATTGCATTTTACTTCAATATATGGAGAAATGAACTATTGTTTTAGAAATAACAGTGATGATTCTAGGGAAGGGGAGGGGAGGGGAGGAGAGGGGAGGGGAGGGGAGGGGAGGGGAGGGGAGGGAAGGGAAGGGAAGGGAAGGGGGGATTTTTGAGACAGGGTTTCTCTGTAGCTTTTGGTTCCTGTCCTAGAACTAGCTCTTGTAGACCAGGCTGGCCTCGAACTCACAGAGATCTGCCTGCCTCTGCCTCCCGAGTGCTGGGATTAAAGGCCTGGGTAAGTGTTCTATCACTGAATTAAATCCCTAGCCCTAAAGAGTTGCATTAAAACATTTTACTTCCAGAAATCGATCTTCAGTTTTGCTCAGTAGAAAAACAGCATATCCTGCTGCACACCTGTGCCCGTGCACAGCGGGGAGCAGACTAGGGGGTTGAATCCTTGAGCGTGTGGAGGCTAGAGGTCAATCAGTACAATTCTTCTCTCACTGGTATGAAAAGAATTGTGTGTATAGTTCCAAATCAAAGACTGAATTCAAAAAAGTATGTACTTACAGAAGCATCTGCTCAGTACAGAATACCAAAGAAAGAAGTAAAGCGTATTTAGAAAACATTTTACTGTTGCTCATTTTTTCACATCATCCACAGTGGGTCATGTGACCACATTTAAAAGACTGTATTTTGAATTTTTTTTCCTGCAATGAGGTAGTGGAGAAAGGACTATCAAATTAAGCAGCAAACTTCACCAAAGAGCAAATTATTTTTCAAAAGTCAAATTTAAAACAGAACTTCCTGAGCTGAAGAAATGGCTCAGCAGTTTGGAATGCTTGCTTCTCACGATATAGCCCTGGCCATTCTGGAATTTGCTATATAGAGCAGGCTGGCCTCAACCCCACAGAAATCTACCTACCTCCGCCTCCTGAGTGCTGGGGTCAAAAGAATGCACCACCACTCTGAACACAACTCCCTCTTTTATGCTTAAGTTTCACTCCAGTTCCTACTGTTTTACACACAGCCTTTCAGAGGATTGGTCCAATGGTCATTAAGACAAAAATTGAACATATACACTAACAAGTTAAGCAATGGTTTTTCAAGGTATTCTTAAACAGCTTAAGATCAACCTGACTTTGCCTCAAAACCCAAACCAGATCTTACAGAAGTCACTTTGTCTTTCTCATGGTACCAACAGCAACTGTACCCAACTGTATTACAGGGAATAAATATACTATATAAAGATCAAGCAAACTAAGAGATGCACCTATTAGCTATTACCATTAATGTCATGCTATAGATCAGCTACTACACACTCTCTCAAAAAGTATATAATTATCTCTCCTGAGCCACCCCACAACCTCATAAGATTACTGGAAAACCAACAAATTGGGAAAAATAACTCTTAAAGGTTTTAATTATAGAACTGTGTGTGTATGCACGTGTGTGTGTGTCTATAGAAGGTGCAAGCAGGGGTGGGGGAGTGCGCGCACACACATACACACATGCACAAATTTAAATATTATAACTGAAAAATACTGCAAAAGTAGTCTAAGTAACAAATTTCATCTTGTTAAGTAAAACTAAACTCTAAGTAAACATGTATTTTCATAAAGCTAGAATCAATGATCTACATGCCAATCATTATGGTATATATATTTTTCATGCATTATCTCATTGTATCATCACAGAGTTGTTGAAGCAGACCCTACCTTTACGTTTCACAGTGGGGGATTCAAGCTCCCCAAGGATTAAATGCTTTGTCTAAGGCCAAAGAGATAGCCTGTTTCTAAATTCTAAAATACCAGAGTAGAATAGAATCAATCATCATGCGACAAAACAGTTTGTATGCCCCAGTTTTCCCCAAGTTAATAAGATCTTTTCAAATTCTCCAAAGATTACAATCTATAATAAAGTACTGAAAACAATTTAGTAAAAAGAAGATACCTGATCAATCTTACATTGAAATGCAAACCTGAAAATTGCAGAAGTTATCTATTTAAGAAAAGAGCGGCTGTAGAATATGCAGTCAAGTACCACCTTCTTCAAGTTCTTTAATAAAGAGTTCTTTATCTTGTTTAGATGTGTGTTGAGATCCTGAGTACTCTAATTTTCACAAGCAAATTTAATTGCTTTCATAGATAATATAAAGAAAGTACTGTCTTTAGCCCATAAATCACCACCCAAACATGGGCACTACTACCGGAAGAACAAGAGCAGCTGGGCAAGCACAACACGTCATCTACACAGTCCTAAAGTTGTAGACTACAGAAAGAACAACCAAACACACCTGTTGTGTTAAACTGGCTCTCTTCTCGTGTGTGTGTGTGTGTGTGTGTGTGTGTGTGTGTGTATTCATGGGTGTGAGTGTCTTGGGAACTGAACCTAAGGCCATGCTACCTACCACTGAACCTCTAGCCTACACCATCACATTTACATGCAAAAGACTGATAAATGCTTCTCTCAATTAAAAAATTAAGTGAAGATACTTTCAAACAAGAAATCTGCTGACAACATCTCAATAAAATACAAACACAACTTCAAAATGTCTTAACCAGTAGTAAACGGAGGGTATATTTGCATCTAGTTAAAATTTAAATATATATTGAAATTTCTAATGATATGCCAACTTGAAGTAAATATGTGAAATATTTTGCCAGTCGTGAGGTGTATCCAAGAACATGGATACAAAAATTTTATTCAAAAATTGTATTACACAAAACCATTAAAAAACTGTCTGTGGTTAGGACAGGGAGCTGGCATATATCTTTAACCCAAGCACTAGGGAGGTAGAGACAGAAAGATCTGTGTGAGTTCCAGAGCCAGCCAGGGGCTACACAGTCAGATACTGTCTCAAATAAATAAACACAATAAAGTCTATTGATACACAAGAGAGAATGTTTTTTTTAATTATACTGGGAAAACAAATTCTGAAGTATTTAGAGGGAAAATACAGTGCCTCTAACTTATTCCCAAATGACTCCAAGGAGAAAACTGGGGAAAGACATGTATAAAACAAAATATAAAAAAACGATTCAAAAAACACTTGGAGTTCCTTACACTGCTTCTAGAACTTGTGCTGAATTTCAAACTATATTATAACAAAATATTCTTTTTTCAAAGTGTGGAACAACGAGACACGATAAATAATAATTCATTTAGGTCATAGGTAGGTAATGGACATTCATTATAGCATATCATGTGTTTCCTTAAGGTTAAAAATGAAAAGGAACTCTACACTCTAATCCCAGTAAAGTGTCCTTAGAATGTTGCTGTTAAACATCTGAGTCATATCACTGGCTTCACTCCCATGCCTTCCTTTGATTATAACTTTGCTAAATGGTCAGGTATGCCAATTCAGTGCTCTGTAAACTTTGCAACCAAAAAAGGAAACATTCTGAAAAAAACTTCTATCATGACTTGAAAAAAATGAAAATAAATAAATAAATAAATAAAACAGAGGCGCTAGGGTAATAAACGACAAAAATGGTGACTATCTCAAGTGTGTACTGAGAAGAAAAAGGAAAAAAACCTAAGGAAACAACTGGAAATGCTGTTCATCATATTCTATCTACAAATCATGAGTCTATGAATGAATATCTTATTAAGCTTTAATTTAAAGATAATACATCAGTGGTTCTCAACTTTCCTAATGCTGTAATCCTTTAAATATAGTTCTGCATGTTATGGTGACCCCAACCATAAAATTATTTCCTTGCTACTTCATAACTGTCATTTTGCTACTGTTATAAATAAGAATGTAAATATCTGTGTTTTTCTGATAGTTTTAGGCGACCCCTGTGAAAGGATCGTTCTACCCAAAAAGGGTTCATGATACACAATGCTGTAATCTCAGCACTCAGGAGGCTGAAGCAAGATCAGAAGTTCAAGGTCAGTCTGAGAAACAAAGCAAGATCCTGTCTTGAAACAAAGTAAGAAAAGAATAATCATGAACACAGTTTTAAGTGGAACATGTGCAATGAAATCAAAGTACAGGTGATGACATAAAGGTGACTATCAGAGTTCCTATCAGAAGGCTGGAAAAATGGTTCAATGGTTAAGAGCACTGGCTATTCTTCCAGAGTACCTGGATTCAATTCCCACCACCCACATGGCAGCTCACAACTGCCTGTAACTCCAGTTCCAGGGGATCTGGCATCCTCACATATACATGCAAGTAGAACACTAATGCACATAAAATTTTTAAAAAGTTTAAATATATATGTATATAATAATACTGAGTCCCTATCAAATAACATGACATTTTACTGAATATGTAGTTAGCACTAATTATCTTAACAATAGAGTTAGAAGTGTCTATTAGATTAAGACTGTCACGTGTTGGATGAATAAAGGAAATGTAGTACACGTAACAATGAATACAATTAGCAATAAAACAGAAAAAATTCTTGTCATTTGTGACAATAGGTTCAAACTGAAAAACACTACATGCTAAACGAAGTGAAGAAAGTATAGGTAGACAAAAAATATCACATGATCTTACATATATATATTTAATCATAAAAAGTAGGCCAGGCATGGTGGTCCATACCTTTGATCTCAGCACTGGGAACAGGGTTTGGGGAAAGACTGGTGTATCTCTGTGAATTCAATGGCAGCCTAGTCTACACAGTGAGAGACTATCTAAAAACCCATTTTTGTTTTTGAGTTGATCTGGGGTAAGAAACTTGCCACATGAGCTTGATGATCTGAGTTTGATTCTCAGAGCCCACGTAGGTCCATGAAGTCACTCCATATATGTGCTACAGCATGTGAGCCGAATACACACACACAAAAAAAAAAAAAACCATGGGCACATAATTTTTTTTTTAATTTAAAGTTGATCTGGGACTTGGGAGATGACTCAATGGATAAAAATGCTGCACCATTGCTGGGAGATGGTAGTACACACCTTTAATCCCAGCATTCCAGAGTCGGAGGCAGGTGGATCTCTGAGTTTGAGGCCAGCCTGGTCTATAGAGTGAGTTCCAGGACAGCCAGGGATACACAAGAAACCCTGTCGGGGGGGGGGGGGGGGGGAGAGAAGCTGTACCATGCAACCATAAGAACCTGAGTTCAAATCCCCAGAACCCACATAAAATAGACACACAGTGCAAGTGTCTGTAATTCCAGTATTCCTATAGGAAAAACAAGCTGAAACAGGAGAATCCCCAGAAGCCCACAGGCAAGCTAGCCTGGTATATTCAGCAAAAAGACTCTCAAAAAGGCAGAAAGTCTAGAACTGACCCCCAAGGTCCTTTGACCTCCACATGTATATCAATGCAGACACACACCTGCATTCACGCACACAAAGTACACACATATATACATACATATGAATCATATACGGGTGCAAAAAATGGGGGGGTGATCTATAGAAAGCTATAAAGAAACTTGGTTGGTTAGAAAGAAGAGGAGAAATGGAAAATACTGTTAAATTTTTAGATAATGAAAATGTTATAAAATTGTGGTAATGGGTGTGCAATTCTTCGAACAATAACAAAATCACTGGCTTGTATAATCTGAATAGGTGTAATACATGTGAATTACATGTTTAAAAGTTACTTTGTATGTTTACATGTGATGTTTGTGTGCAGGTGTATGCAGAGACACACAGAGACCAGAGCTAGACTTCCTGGCAAGCCCCAGAGATGCTATTGTCTCCACCTTCCCAACTGGGGTCCCAGGTACATGATCCAGCTTTCTACATTGGTACTAGCCATCCAATCTCAGGTCCTCATGCTTGCAGAGCAAGCATTTTAGTGATTCTCATCCCTAAACCTCATTAAAGTTATTTTAAGGGAGGAAGGACAGAAATCAGGTTAGACACACTAGACATTCTATACAACACACACGCCCACGCATGTGTTTATTTAAGTCTGCTTTTTATGAAAAAGAACCAAGAATAATGAGATACACCCTTAATCCCTGAACTCAGGAGACAAGAGACGGTGATCTCTATGAATGGGAGGCTAGCCTGATCTACACAGCAAGCTCTAGGACAGTCAAGATAAACAGTGAAAACTTGTCTCGTTAAACAAATAAAGAATCCCACCAAAAAAAAGTGGGGAGGAAAGGGGGTGTCAGTTCATTCTCCCTTCTAAGAGGACTACAACATTTTTTAAAAAAGCAAATCTTGAGTAAGAATTAAATATTGAATCACTTTATACATTTTCTATTCAAAGCAATATCTATATGTATCAGACAATACAAGGCAAATGTCAATATATACAACAGATAGCAGGGCTGTGAGGCTAACATATGGCAATCGAGAAGGGTAGATCAGCTATTGCTAGCGTCCTTCCACTGCATTATATCTCTCATTTCAGAGATTCAAGTTCTGATAACTTTGTTGTGTCAGTTATTCAACTGCACGATTTAACACAAATTTTTGCTTATTAAATAGGGATGTAAAGTTGCCAAATCATCATTCAGAAATATGCCACAACTCTAGGGAAACAAGATTTCTAATTAACTGTTCTTAAAATTAATCATTTGTAGTTTGTAGGTTTTTGAGACAGGGTTTTTTTAGTTCATATGTTTTTTGGTAACCTAAGTATATATCATAAGCTCAGAAGTCCTATTAAGAGGTCTGGGTATGAACATTTCTTTTTTTTTTTTCAAGACAAGATTTTTCTGTAGCTTTGGAGCCTGTCCTGGAACTAGCTCTTGTAGACCAGGCTGGCCTCAAACTCATAGAGATCTGCCTGCCTCTGCTTTCCGAATGCTAGGATTAAAGGCGTGCAACACCACCGCCCGGCTTGAACATTTCTATTAAATTGTAAGAATCCAAACTAATCTCTAATGACAGCAGTCAGATTAGTCATTCAACAAGGAATGATACCTTCATTGGGTAGTAATTTCACAAGAATACGTATTTGAGAATATGTATTTGTCAAAAATGCACTAAGTAAATGTCCTTGTAAACAAATTTATCTTAAAAGTTCTTTATTTTTTTAAATAGAAACATGGAAGGGACTGAATAAAGACGACTCAAGGGTTAGAAGTATTTGCTGCTCTTGCAGACAACCTAAGTTCATTTCTCAGCAACCACATTAGGCAATTTGAAATTGCCTATAACTCCATAGAACCGGAGGCATCTGATGTCTGTAATCTTCAAGGGCATCTACGCTTATGGCACATACCCCAACAAAGATACAGAAATATGGGCTGCTGAGATGGCTCAATGGGTAAAGGTACCTGCGGCCAAGTCAGATGCCTTCAGTTTGATCCTTGAGACCCACATGGTAGATGGAGGGAGAGAACCGATACCTACAAGCTGTCCTGCAACCACCACAGAAATGCTAAATAAATAAATCTAATAAAAAAATTTTTTTGGTTTCTTGCGACAGTGTTTCTCCATGTAACAGCTCTGGCTATCCTAGATCTCACTCTGTAAACCAGGCTGACCTCAAACTCAGAGATCCACCTACCTCTGTCTCCCTTCCGAGTGCTGGGATTAAAGGCCTTAGCCACCACCACCTGGCTATAAAATATTTTTAAATAGAAACAAACAGTTCAAGCTTTGGAAAATTATTGGGAAACTAAGTATTAAAAAATTCACTGTTGAGAATTCTCTGTTCAGTTCAGTGCCCCATTTTTTAATTGGGTTAATTAGCATTTTAAAGTCTAGTTTCTTGAGTTCTCTATATATTTTGGAGATCAGACCTTTGTCTGTTGCGGGGTTGGTGAAGATCTTCTCCCAGTCAGTAGGTTGCCTTTGTGTCTTAGTGACAGTGTCCTTTGCTTTACAGAAGCTTCTCAGTTTTAGTAGGTCCCATTTATTCAATGTTGCCCTTAATGCCTGTGTTTCTGGGGTTATACCTAAGAAGCGATCACCTGTGCCCATCTGTTGTAGGGTATTTCCCACTTTCTCTTCTATCAGGTTCAGTGTTTTCGGGCTGATAATGAGGTCTTTAATCCATTTGGACTTGAGTTTTGTGCACGGTGATAGATATGGGTCTATTTTCATTCTTCTACAGGTTGACATCCAGTTGTGCCAGCACCATTTGTTGAAGATGCTTTCTTTCTTCAAATGGCCAAAAGATACTTAAGGTCGTGCTCAATTTCCTTAGCAATCAGGGAAATGCAAATCAAAACAACTTTGAGATACCATCTTACACCTGTCAGAATGGCTAAAGTCAAAAACACCAAGGATAGCCTTTGCTGGAGAGGCTGTGGAGGAAGGGGTACACTCATCCATTGCTGGTGGGAATGCAATCTTGTGCAACCACTGTGGAAGTCAGTGTTTCGGTTTCTCAGGAAATTCGGGATCAACCTACGCCTGGACCCAGCAATACCACTCTTGGGAATTTACCCAAGAGATGCTCTATCACATGTCAAAAGCATTTGTTCAACTATGTTCATAGCAGTATTATTTGTAATAGCCAGAACCTGGAAACAACCTAGATGCCCTTCAATGGAAGAATGGATGAAGAAAGTATGGAATATATACACACTAGAGTACTACGCTGCGGTAAAAAACAATGACTTCTCGAATTTTGCATGCAAATGGATGGAAATAGAAAACACTATCCTGAGTGAGGTATCCCAGACCCAAAAAGAAGAACATGGGATGTACTCACTCATAATTGGTTTCTAGCCATAAATAGGGGTCACGGAGTCTACAATTGGCGAACCTAAAGAAGCTAAGTAAGAAGGTGAACACAAGGAAAAACATATCGTTATCCTCTTGGATAAGGGAAGTAGACAAAATTGCCGGGGAGAAAAGTGGGATCTTGGGGGTGGGGTGGGAAGGGGGTAAGGGGAGATGGGGAGAGAAAAGGTAGAAGGGAAGGAGGGGGGACTTGGGGAAACAGGAGGATCGGGATAAAGGAAGATTGGATAGGGGAGCACGGAACCACAATTCTTAGTTAAGGGACCCACTTTAGGGTGGGCAGGAGAATTGACCCTAGAGGGGCTCCCAGGTGCCCAAGCTGAGGTCCCCAGTTAAGTTCCTTGGGCAGCTGAGGATAGGGAACCTGAAATGACCCCATCCTAGCGCAATACTGACGAATATCTTGCATATCATCCTAGAACTTTCATCTGGCGATGGATGGAGATAGAGACAGAGACCCACACTGGAGCAATGGACTGAGCTCCCAAGGTCCCAATGAGGAGCAGAAGGAGGGAGAACATGAGCAAAGAAGTCGGGACCACGAGGGGTGCACCCACCCACTGAGACAGTGGAGCTGATCTAGTGGGAGCTCACCAAGGCCAGCTGGACTATTACCAAAAAAAGCATGGGATAAAACTGAACTCTCTGATCATGACGAACAATGAGGGCTGATGAGACGCCAAGGACAATGGCACGCAGTTTTGATCCTACGCAATCTGCTGGCTTGGTGGGAGCCTAGCCAGTTTGGATGTTCACCTTCCTAGATATGGACGGAGGGGAGAGGACCTAGGACTTACCACAGGGCAGGGAACCCTGACTGCTCTTTGGACTGGAGAGGGAGGGGGAGAGGAGTGGGGGGAAGGGGAGAGGGGTGGGAGGAGGGGGAGAAGAGTGGGAGGAGGGGGAGGGAAAGGGGAGGCTGGGAGGAGGTGGAAATTTGTTTTTTTTTCTTTATTCTTCTTTTATCAATAAAAAAAAATCAAAAAAATAAAAAGTTTTATGCTCTTATGGGTGAACCTGAAAAGAGAGTCTCATACTTGTGTATGGACTATTAGTACGAAAAGGTGAAGAGTAATGTGAGACACTTTCAATAATTCTGACTGACATTGTACTATACTTCCACGTACATACATTTGGAGTTTACTGTTGTTCTCAAGGTTATTTCTTCATATGACTCCTAGACAAGCATATCTGAACTTATTAAAAATCTTTTGCAAGTAAAAAAAAAAATTCACTGATTTAAATGAAAATCAAGTTAGGCCATTTTGATTTCTGCTTTGTTTTGATAAGGCATCACTGTGTTTAAAGTTAATCTCAAATTTGCAATCCTCCTGTCCCCGCCCCCCCCCCCCCCCCGTCCTAAGTGTTAAGACTACAAATCCTAACATGACTCTACCAACATCTAATATTTGTATCAAGGCACCATCGCATCGAATCCTAATGATATATCACAAGGCCTACCTCACTTCATTGCATCCTATTATCTTGCATCATCATAAGGATGAGTACAATGCAAAATATTTGAGAGATCATACTCACATAACTCATCATACTTTATTACAACACTTTGTTATTGTTATTAATCTTACTGTACACAGCCTGGTGGTACATACCTTTTAATCCCACTTGGGAAGAAAGAGGCAGGCAGATCTGAGCTCTGAGTTCAAGACCAGCATGGTCTACTTAGTGAATACCAGGACAGCCAGGGCTACACAGAGAAATCCTATCAGGGTAAAAAAACAAAAAACAAAAAAACACCTTATTGTACGTACTTTACAAATTATCATATATGTACACAACAGAAAAACCATGTTTATAGAGGGTGTGATGGCGTTATGTGCAGCTTTCTAGGTATCCAAAGTTTCAGCTACTGTTGGTTACAAGATTGTTGTTCAGTCAAACTATTTTCAGCAAGGACACTGTACCCATTCAGAGGGAAAAGTACACACTTCTCAATGAATAGTGCTGGAAATTTTGGATTCCTACATGTGAAAGAATAAAGTTAGCCATTTAGTTTATATGAAATGTAGAAACTAGGTCAAAATGAAGTAAAAACTAAGCGATAAAACTCTTAGAAGAAAACAGGAAAAGCTTCATGATAGTGCATTTGTTATCAAAGACATTGGGAACAAAGAAAAACCAAACTGCATCCGACCAAGGAGAGAATCTTCTGTGTATTCAAGAATACTACCAAGACTGTAATAAAGGATACCTACAGAATGGGTGAAAACATTGGCAAACCACATGCCTGGCAATAGATTAATAACCATAAAGTATTCTTAGATTCCTACAACTTAACAACAAAAAAAAAAACAGTAAGTATAAAGTGGGCAAAGGATTTTGTTACAGTCTTTAAGTCCCTCAAGCTTCAAATTCAAATGTTATACACTGATTTCCAATGTCACTGTGGAGGTAAGGCCTTTACTAGTGTGATTAAGGTTATATAGGATCACTGTGCTTATGAGAGATACCAGAGAGTTCACTATACAGAAATCAGCCCTTGGCAAGAACTAAATCATGCCAGAGTCTCAAATAGAGACTTGAAATAGACATTATTCCAAAGTATGTCTATAAAAGGCCAATAAGAAAAGATGGTACTTGTCTTTAATCCCAGCACTCAGGAGGCAGAGGCAAGTGGATCTCTATGAGTTCAGGGCCAGCTTAGTCTAGAGAGTTCCAGGACAAGCTCCAAAACTACAGAGAAACCCTCTCTCGGAAAAAAAAATACTCCCAACATCACTAGTAATTAAAGACATAAAAACCTAAACAATTAGGTACTACCTTAGACCAGAAATTTTTATTTCTTGGAACTACTATTTAATTTCTAACTTCTCTATTTTTGTTTGGAGACAGGGTATTCATATAGCTAAGGCTGGTCTTGAACTCCTAATCATCCTGCCTCAACTTCCTAAATGCTAGGAATACATATACACATGTATGTATGTATGTATGTGTATATATATATACGCACCACCATGTCTACTTAACAAGAATTTTTTTTGGTTTTTTATCTTTTCTTCATTAGGAGTTGGTTAGGATACAGTGGGATATAAGATACAGCCATTATGATAGATTTCTCGTAAATTAGTAAGCACAAAGTAACGTGATTTAGCAACTGTACTTCTGGATATGTACTCAGAAGAAAGAGAACCAGTTACCTTGAATAGATACTTGAACATCAACATTCATAGCAGCATTATTTACAATAACCCAAAAGACAGAAGCAAAGCAATTGTCCATCAATGGGTAAATATATAAATATGGAACATATGTACAGTGGAGTATTATTCACTATTTAAATGGAAGATAAACTTTGAAACATTATTCTGAAAAAAATTAATTACTCCCCTTCCCAAAAACTATTATATGTTTCCATGTATATAGAGGTACTTATAATAGTCGAATAGTCAAATTCAAAGAAACAGAAAATGAAAGAGTGGTTGAGAGTACTAGGGGGAGGAGCAAAAGGGAAATTAGAATTTGATGAATAAAGAATATTCCTAAAGTCTTAATCTTAGTCAAGAATGTCTTGTTGGGCATATTCTTAAATATGAGAGACTACAGCAAAATGTTTATTCCTTTAGTCTGTCATAGATGGTTTAATTAGCTAAAATAAGTTATTTTAATTCATACAACATGCAATGAATGACCTAATAACATTTTAGCTACTAAAGAAAATCTAATGAGTTCGGGAGTTAGCTGATTATATTTTATTTTACTTTATTTTGGTTTTTCTAATTTTATTTTATTTTATTTTGGTTTTTCTAGACAGGGTTGTGCAACCACTTTGGAAAGCAGTGTGGCAGTTTCTCATGAAATTTGGGATCAACCTACCCCAGGACCCAGCAATACCACTCTTGGGAATATACCCAAGAAACGCCCTATCATGCTACAAAAGTATTTGTTCAACTATGTTCATAGCAGCATTATTTGTAATAGCCAGAACATGGAAACAACCTAGATGCCCTTCAATGGAAGAATGGATGAAGAAAGTGTGGAATATATACACATTAGAGTACTACTCAGCAGTAAAAAACAATGACTTCCTGAATTTTGCATGCAAATGGATGGAAATAGAAAACACTATCCTGAGTGAGGTAACCCAGACCCAAAAAGATGAACATGGGATGTACTCACTCATAATTTGTTTTTAGCCATAAATAAAGGACATTGAGCCTATAATTCGTGATCCTAGAGAAGCTAAAGAAGAAGGTGAACCCAGAGAAAAACATATAGTTATTCTCCTGGATATTGGAAGTAGACAAGATTGCTGGGCAAAAATTGGGAACTGGGGGGTGGGGTGGGATGGGGGTAAGGGGTGATGGGGAGAGAAAAGTGAGAAGGGGAGGATGGAGAGAGCTTGGGGGAATGGGATGGTTGGGATAAAGGAAGGATGGATATGGGAGCAGGGAAGTATATATCTTAATTATGGGAGCCATTTTAGGGTTGGCAAGAGCCTTGACTCTAGAGGGGTTCCCAGGGGTCCAGAGCGATGTCCCCAACTAGGTCCTTAGGCAGCTGAGGAGAGAGAGCCTGAAATGGCCCGATCCTATAGCCATACTAATGAATATCTTGCATATCACCATAGAACCTTCATCTGGTGATGGATGGAGATAGAGACAGAGACCACATTGGAGCACTGGACTGAGCTCCCAAGGTCCCAATGAGGAGCAGAAGGAGGGAGAACATGAGCAAGGAAGTCAAGACCGCGATGGGGGCATCCACCCACTGAGACAGTGGGGCTGATCTAACGGGAGCTCACCAAGGCCAGCAAGAATACATCTTTCTAAGAAGTGTTACTTGCTAATCAAGAAGAAATAATAAGTTCAAAATTAACTGGAAATCATGGAAGCCATTTAAATAAGGTGGCCAGTTTAGAGATCCATGCTCAATACATGAACTCACTTTTCGGCATAGGAAAACAATAGTAGACACAGGTGCATTGTGAGGCTCTGCTAAAAACCACATCTCTAAACAAAGTTCCAACAGCACAAGGACAAGTCACACTCACTAATATTTCAAATTCATCTCATGCCAGATGCCAACACCAGCTGCTAACCTCCCTAAATTTAAACTTGCATAAGTTCCAAGGCAAAAAATTATTTTAAAATTTTAAAGTACACATATCACTTCCCCTCTGACCTTAAGTATTCAGATGCCATTTAATTCATTAAATGGCATTATCATATAATCTTCAAGCTAAATATTTTATCCATATATAACATGTATCAATTTACCTATTGCTATTTATGTACTACCACTAACTCACTATTATTTACCTAAAAATATTGATAAAAAGAAGTGATAAACTATTCATCCTCATTTATAAATATTTAAATGCTGTTATCTGGCAGACCCGTGCTAGTAAAACAAAGGACCTGTAAATAAGAATGGCTTGACTTAGCAGTCAAATAAAAACCATACTTTATATGACTATAAGGGCTCCTGCAGGGGGAGACTAGAGGGGTAGCTAAAGAGCTGCTCTCCCAGGGACCGGGGTTCTATGTCCAACACCCACATGGTGGCTCATGATCATCCAGAACTCCTGTACCAGGTGATCCAATGCCCTCTTCTGGCCTCAGAGGGCACCATGAACACAAGTGGTACACAGACATTACATGCAGGCAGAACACCCATACACATAAAATAATTTTAAATGTTTAAAAACAAAGTCTCATAGGTATTATTCTGCAATTGTAATGCAATTTCCATTTTTAAAATCTTACTATATGGCCAGGCTGCTGGTATTTGCAGCTACATGACAGTTTAACATCAGAGGGTCACATAAGCCCAGAAGCTAGAAGTCTGCCTAGGCAACACAGCAAGATTGATGAAAGAAAGATGGGAGGAAAGAAGGCAGGCTGGCAGGCAGGCAGGCAGGCAGGCAGGCAGGCAAGCAGGCCTACAAAGAAACACTTTACAGGAAAAGTCCTTGTTGAGTAAAAAAGAGTAGTGAGAAATACTGTTACACAAAATTGAACTGTGCAACTGTAAACAATAACCCAAATATAAGGCATAGAACTTTGCAAATAATTTTCTTAGAATAACATAGTGCTTCTTTATATAAAATCACCATTTGCAACTTGCTTTCCTCTTCAAATATTAAAGCTATTTTTTTTTTTTTGGTTTTTTCAAGACAGGGTTTCTCTGTGGCTTTGGAGCCTGTCCTGGACCTAGCTCTTGTAGACCAGGCTGGCCTCGAACTCACAGAGATCCGCCTGTCTCTGCCTCCCGAGTGCTGGGATTAACACCACCGCCTGGCAGTTCTTTTTTTCTTTTTTTTTTTTTTTTTTTTGGTTTTTAAAGCTATTTTTAAAAGCTTTGTCTTCTAGAATTGTTTTAACATTCTAATTAACACAAGTTGGTAAGATCCAACAAAAAAACTTCTTGAAGCTGCAGATTTAGCTGAGTTGGCAAGGTGTTTACCTTGAAGTTTGATCTCTAATACTACATATATGCACTGTCTGTGGTGGTGCACACCTATACTGCCAGCACTCGGGAGGCAGAAGAAGCAAGAGTTCAAGATCATTCTTTACTGCCTGTGAGCTGAAGGCCAGCCTGGTCTGTATAAAGTCCTATCTCCAAAAAAAAAAAAAAACAAAAACAAAAAAAAAAACGTTTTTCAAACTTTTAGTTACACAAGCTAGAGTATTTATTACTGACCAAGAACGGAAGTCAGGTGTGTTAGCACATGCTTCTAATCTCATCATTCAGAACGGGAAGACAAGAGGACTGCTTTGAGTTCTACATCAGCCTGAGCTGCAGAATAAGACACTGTCACTAAACAAATAAATAAATACAACCGACAACTCAGTAAGTAAGGCACATGCTGCCAACCAGGAATCCACATGGTAAAAGAGAGAAGCAACTATATCATAGCGTGTTCTCTGACCACAGGTAGTTCTCTGACCTCCACACATGTGCCTGCACACATATGCACACTTGAACACACATATCTTGGAGTTTTTACTGCTGTGAAGAGACATCATGACCATGGCAATTCTGTTTATACACATTTAATTGGGGTGGCTCGTTTACAGTTTCAGAGGTTCAGTCCATCATGTTGGGAAGCATGACGGCATACAGGCAAGACATGGTACTGGGGCCAGGGAGTCTTTACATCTTGACTCAGAGGCAACAGAAAGACAACTATCCCTGGGAATAGAAAACCTCAAAGCCTGCCCCCACAGTGACACACTTTCTCCAACAAGACTGTGCCCACTTCAACAAAGTCACATTTCCTAATAGTACCACAGTTTATGGGGGCCAAATACATTCAAACTACCACAGTACACAGTACACAGTACACATGTACACACAAAAAAAATTATATTTAAAAATAAGGACAACAAAATAATTCAAAATTGACTCATGAGATTATATATAAATAATTACAAATATAATATAAATAAAATGTTTTTGTTTTGTTTTTCGAGACAGGGTTTCTCTGTAGCTTTGGAGCCTGTCCTAGAATTTGCTCTGTAGACAAAGCTGGCCTTGAACTCACAGAGATCCGACTGGCCTGCCTTTGTCTCCAATATGCACGCACATATTACAGTAAACATGTGGAGGTCAGAAGAAAATTTTTAGGAGTCAGTTCTCA
The DNA here is from genome assembly GCF_037038515.1 of Microtus pennsylvanicus. Lineage (NCBI taxonomy): Eukaryota > Metazoa > Chordata > Mammalia > Rodentia > Cricetidae > Microtus > Microtus pennsylvanicus. The sequence continues at coordinate 65,884,722 of NC_134590.1, forward strand.
GTTCTCTCCTTCCACCATATGGGTTCTAGGGATTAAATTCAGGTTGCCAGGGTTGGCAGCAAGCACCTTTACTGACTGAGCCATTTTACTGGACTCATTGTGTATAGTTTTTTGACTAATATTTACACAGTATTATTTTTCTGTCTTTTCATGTTTCAGTTTCTCTATTCATACTACATTTCTTGTGATAAGTTTATAGTAACATATCGGGGTTTGAATAAGAATGCCTCCCTTAGACTCATATTTAACTGCTTAGTTACCAAGGAGTGGCACTATTTAGGATTAGAAAGTGTGGCCTTGTTGAAGAATGTACTTCACAAGGGGTGGGCTTTGAGGTTTTAAAAGCCCATGCCAAACCCACTCTCCCCAGCCCACTCCGTGGAATCAGAATGTAAAACTCTCAGCTATTTCTCCAGCAATATGCATGATAAAATGCTCCCTATTTCTCCAGGACATGCACAGTAACACATTCCCTGCCATGATAATAAAGGACTACCCTCTGAAACTGTAAGCAAGCCCCCAATTAAATACTTTCATTTATAAATGTTGCCTGATCATGGTCTCTCTTCACAGCGATAGAACTGAGACATTGAGTGTTGTTTTCATAAAAACTACCAGGGTCTTGTACTTGCTAAGCAAGAACTTGTACCACTGAGCCACACCTCTAGCCTTGTTTTCAAGGCTAATACAAATAGCAGGAACTCAGGCAGGATAGGGACCTGGAAGTAGAAACTAAAGCAGAGACCACGGAGGAAAACTCTACTTACTGGCTTGCCTCCCATGCTTGCTGAGTCTGTTTTCTAATACTATCCAGGACTGCCTTCCCAGGAGCAGCCCCAGGGGTAGTACTGCCCATAGTAGGCTGGGCTCTTCCACATCAATCATCAATCAAGAAAATGTCCCATAGGCTTGCCCACAGGCCAATTTGATAGGGGTATTTTTCTCAATTGTGTTTCCTCTACCCAGATGACTCTAGTTTGTATCAAGTGGGCAAAATAACTAACCAACTATTATCATAAATTTTTCTTCTAAATATATCACAAAATCCATAATTTATTGTTACTATACCCAGTCTGAAATAAACAACTATATCCTTTTCCTTATTTTTTGGTACTGAGATTAAACCTATGACTTCAATTGTACTAGGGAAGTATTCTACTTTTTTTTTTTTAACTTTTTATTATTCAGGCTAGCCTGAAACTTGCAGCATCAATCCTCCCTAGTATCTGGGATTATAAACATCGGCTACCAGGCCTGGTTTCAGAGAAGAAAAGATATCTTTATGTGAACTCTTCTAGGCTTGCCTTTTTTATAGTTCTGTTAGAAGAGGCCTAGAGAGCACCCTTTATCATAGGTCCAACTTAGCCTTGCTAATAAGCTCTCAGCTAAAAGTTAGGCCCAGAATTAAGTGACATCTTTTTACTCTGGTGGCTTAGCACTGGAACATCTGTGTAATGTAACTGCTACATTTATGCTTCCCAAGTAGTGGCTTACTATATAATGATTTTTTTTTGACAACACTTGAGAACCTCATTCAATGCTTGGCATCTAGTTTAGGAGAGACAAAGGGCCGCGGCAGCCTTCTAAAACTTGTAAGTTCCCTTGGGACAGGGCTCCTCCTCTCCTTGGATTCCAATTTCTTCTTTCAGGAAAGTACATCAAAGCACCAAGCTTGACAATCATAAAACTTAGGTAATTTGTTTCTGTTCTTTCAGGGATCACAGTTCTGTACTATTTATTGTCTAATTCCAAGACAATTTCATGTATTTTGTTTGCCTGGATTTTTTAGGGTTGTTGTTTTTTGTTTTTTAACTCTTTAGGGACCCATCACCTAGCTCCCAAATAATCACATGGAGACTTATTCTTACTTATGAATGCCGGCCTTAACTTGGCTTGTTTCTAGCCAGCTTTTCTTAAATTATCCCATCTACCTTTTGCCTCTGGGCTTTTTACCTTTCCCTATTCTATATACTTTCTTTCCTTCTTACTCCAAGGCTGGCTGTGTGGCTGGCCCCTGGTATCCTCCTCTCCTCTTTTTCCTTTTCTTGCTCCTCCCTCTTCTCTCTTCTCTTGAGCCTAGATTTCTCCTATTCATTCTCTTTGCCTGGCAGCCCTGCCTATCTTTTCTACTGCCTAGCTACTGGCTGTTCATCTCTTTATTAGACCAATCAGGTGTTTTAGAAAGGCAAAGTAACACAGCTTTACAGAGTTAAACAAATTCAACATAAAAGAACACAACACATCTTTGCATTGTTAAACAAATATTCCACAGCATAAATGAATGTAACATATCTTAAGCTAATATTCCACAATAAAGTAGTCTCAAACAAGTTATACCACCATAACTGGACTAATTTAAATTTTTGTAAATACAGAAGTCTGAGGTGACAAAAATACATTATAGTTTAGCAATTGGTGAGAGAGCCTAAGGAAGCTCCCTCTCTAATCTGTACACTGTATAATATGTGACTACATAATTGGCAAACTAATCCATGACAAGATGGCTCAAGGAAATAACCATCTTTGTTGTTGAGACCTGCAGAATAAAAGGCATCTCCTGACTTGGTAAGTAGAATCAGATGTACTCCATCTGCCCTGTTCTGCCTGCTCTCCCCAGGCCTGTCCACCTCCCATGAAGTCATCTACCAGTCTGGGAACACCCATCATTATATAAGCCATTACTAAATCAGCTTCCCAGCAGACAGAATCTGGTGAAGTCTTCCATCTTCTCAGCCAGCCAACTCTTCAGATAAAGTTGCCTGCCTTGCTTCAACAATTTATCTCTCACCTTTAGCTCATAATGTAACAAGCAGTCAGATCAAGGTAAATGAAACAAGTCATTATGATGAAAGAGTGAAAATACATAAGAAAAGGGGGTAGGAACACACATACACATGAAAAAAATAATCAGCACCACAGTTTGTGATTTTATACTACTCCTTTGGGTGTGTGCGCACATGAGCAGCATGATGCAGAGTGCACCTGTGAGTGCACAAGTGCATGTAAAAAGGACAAACGTCTCTTCCCCTAGAGATCTCCACCTTTCTGATATTTATTTTTATTTTATGAACATAACTGCATCAGGTATGCACTCACGTACATAAAATAAACCTTGAGCTGGAGAGATGGCTCAGAGGTTAAGAGCACGGACTCCTCTTCCAGAGGTTCAGAGTTCAATTCCCAGCAACCACATAAAATAAACCTTATGAAAGAGGTCAAAACAGGCATCATATCCTCTGGAACTGGAGTTACAGACAGCTATGAGCCATTGGTGCTGAGAACAAATCCAAATCCTCTGCAAAAGCAGGTGCTCTTAACCACTTAGCCATCTCTGCAGCCCCAATAAGTTTTTAAAATAAAATGAAAATGTTTGATTTACAGTTAACAGCATAAGAATATTTATATAACCAGGCGGTGGTGGCGCACGCCTTTAATCCCAGCACTTGGGAGGCAGAGGCAGGCGGATCTCTGTGAGTTCGAGACCAGCCTGGTCTACAAGAGCTAGTTCCAGGACAGGCTCCAAAGCTCAAAATCTTGTCTCGGAAAAACAAACAAACAAAAAAGAATATTTATATAAGCAGGTTATTTTCACTTATTCCAAGTGGGTTTTTCTAGGAGTGAAGTTTGCTAAATAACTGACAATATTCTATGAAAACTCCTAGTTTTTCAGATTCTGTAGTAAAGTTATAAAAGATCTAGCATTCAGATATGTCCAACCTGAGACTCACACACATCAAAGAAACCCAAGCCAAGCAAACCAACAGAACCAGAATTTATTGCCTCACAGGATACCAAGGTGAAGCACTGAAACAAAGAATGAAGACACCAGGCCCTCGAAGGCTCGGTGCCACAAGATGCAGTCCTTCATCTCATGCTACTAGGTACTTGCCTGGCCTCATTCTCTCCCTGTGCAGCTAGACGCCTGTCTCTGACAGAGCAAGAATGGAGATGCAGGCAGCTAGAGACAGTCCCAACTTCACAAGCCCAAAAGAAAACTGATAGCTGTTCTTATCATTTGTGTTATCAATTGAGTGAGAAGGTGAAGGGGAAAATTTCTATCTATATACACATAGATATATAGATAAATATCAAATGTCAGTACCTTATACCAATCTGCACAGGAGGAACAAGTAGAAAACTGTGCTAGCCTGGTAGACATATTCTACCTTTCAGACACTTAAAAAAAAGAAGAAGAAGAAGAAGTGAAAATGCTTACTGAATATAAAATCCAATGGTTTGGCCACTATATATGTTGACTTATTTTTCTAATTTTCTTTTTTAAAAACTTTGTGTGTACATATGTTTTTGTAAGTGTTGTGCCAGCCGGGCGGTGGTGGCGCACACCTTTAATCCCAGCACTCAGGAGGCAGAGGCAGGCGGATCTCTGTGAGTTAGAGACCAGCCTGATCTACAAGAGCTAGTTCCAGGACAGGCTCCAAAACCACAGAGAAACCCTGTCTCGAAAAACCAAAAAAAAAAAAAAAAGAAAAAGTAAGTGTTGTGCCTCCATGTATGTGGTGTATATTATATACATATCTGGAACCCACAGAGGCAAGATGATGTCAGTTAGAACTGGAGTTACAGATAGTTGTGAGCCACCATGTGGGTGCTGGAATCAAACTCAAGTCCTCTGTAAAAGCAGCAAGGACTCTTAACCACTGAACCATCTCTCTCCAGTCCCATGTTGATTTACTGTGATGTCATAAACTAAATGCAAAGACTTCAAAAAATGTAAAACTCCAGAAAATATCCTATTCATTTTATTAATATAATTAAGTATTGTAAGATAATTTCTACATGCTTAAAAAAATCTGGTTTAAGGATAAAATCTAGGAATTAACAATAATTCTACTAAATGTAAAAGTAAGGATATCTAACCCTGTCACAAAAGTCACTGAAAAAGTCCTACCATGGGGAAACAAGGAAAAGATGCATAAAATCAATAAGGCAGTTTAGTAATCTCATATTTCAATATCTTTAATAATGGTCCAAATTTAAAAGTATAGTATAGATTCATACTATTGTTGATCACCACTGGCAGCAACTAACATCCATAAAGCATTCAAGAATCTAAGTATCTGAAGATAAATAGTTGTTCTTTTAAAAAAAAAAATTTTTTAAGTGGAAAGAAATCTAAAGTTACCCACATATCTAGGTTTTAAATTACTTTGTTTCAAAATAAATCATTTCAAAACAATTAAGTATTATATAAAAGCTGGCAACCTCAAATTCTTGGCTGGTCTACTGATGCACTTAGTTACTTGCTTTTTTTGAGATTATTTATTTAGTATATAGTGGGGGTTTTGCTGTATATGTCTGTTGAAGCTAAGATCCTCTGAAACTGGAGTTACAGGCAGTTATGAGAGCCATATGGGTGCTGGAAATTGAACCTGAGTCCTTTGGAAGAGCAGTCAGTGCTCTTAACCACTGAGCCATCTCTCCACTCCCCTAACATTGTCTTTTAAGGACAATCTAGGGCAACAAAATATTCTATTTTTAATAAACAGCATATTTGGTCATTTATGATAAAGAATTAAATACAAGGTGAAGTTTATTATTTATTAACACCAAGTTATGTTGAGTTCTGAAAATTGGAGTCAACAAAAATGAAGCATTGTAGAACATATATATGAGTCAAGATTCTTGGCTTGTAATAGCCAAGACATACAGAGCATTCTTCTAAGTACTTTACCATTTATCAATCTTACAATTCTACAAAGCAAATAACAGTCCCCTTGTTTTACAAAAAGGGAAAGTGAGGCAGATAGAAATAACTTTCTCAAGTCATAAACTTAACTAATAAATAATTTAAAGACACAAGTTTAAATCATATAAGAAATTACATGGGCCCAAGAGACAGGCATGTCTCTGAATTTGAGGCCAGTCTTGTCTATAAGCATGATTTCCAGGACAGACAGTCAGGGCTACACAAAGGAAAAAGGAAAGGAAAAAGGAAGTGAAAGGAAAGGGAAAGGAAAAGGAGAGAAAAAAAGGAAAGGAAAGGAAAGGGGAAGGGGAAGGGAAGGGAAGGGAAGGGAAGGGAAGGGAAGGGAAGGGAAGGGAAGGGAAGGGAAGGGAAGGGAAGGGAAGGGAAGGGAAGGGAAGGGAAGGGGAAAGGGAAGGAAAGGAAGAGAAGGGAAGGGAAGAAAAGGAAAGAAAAGAAAATTAAGTGGAACCAGTACATGCACAGCCAATTCAAAAGACCAGCAGAGGGCTAGGTTCAGTAACAGGGTTCAATCCCCTGCATATTGTAACTGAGTAACTGGGGTTTATTTTTCATTTTATTTTTTAGATTTACTTTATGTGTATAAGTATTTTGCCTGTGTGTATGTATGTGTACCCTGTGTAACCCTGGTGCCTGCAGAGATCAGAAGGCACTGGCCCCCTGGAACTGGAGTCATGGATGGCTGTGAGCTGCCATGTGGGTGCTAGGAACCCAAATCCAGGTCTTCTGCAAGAACAAATGTTCTTAATCACTGAACCTTCTTCTCTCTAGCCACACTGAATTTTTTAAAGGCCATTGTCAAAGCACTACATATAGAAAAGGCTGAAAAATACAGATGAAGGGAAACTAATGCAATGACCAGGTCCAGATCATAGGAAAGACAGCAAATTGTATTTGAAAATCAGATGCCTTCTCCTCCCCCCAAAAATTGACATATTTCTTAAGTAAAGCAAAGCACGTGTAACTTTTGAGCACACTCTGGAGAAAACAGTTGAAAACCTCTTACTCCTAAATAGTATGCTTGAAATACAGCAAACAACTAAACACAACCTTCCATCTTATTTATAGAAAAATAGCATTATGCTTAATATGTTCTTTAGGACTAGTGCATTTTATAGCACATTTACAATATGTATACTCGGGCTTATCTCTGAAAAATACTTTGAGATAATTTAAGTGTTTTCTTATCTTTGTGACACTTTTGAACATAAAACTGACACACTTCTGCACTTTCCACTCAAGCTAGCAATAAAAACAAACTTTGACAGTGATTATAAAAGTTTAGTTGTTCACCAAAAAACAATTATGGCTATAAAATCAAATTTAAAAATGGAACTGTAATCACTCCAATACACACACACACACACACACACAAATCAGTTAGTATCAATTTCCCACTACTAAAGCAAGCTCATTTTCTAACCATTTTTACTCCTAAAATATTCAGTGAGAATAAATAGGCAAAGGGCCTGTCCCTTAGAACCAAACTGTTACTGGTCTTGCTTTGGTATCTTCCAGTCTGTTCAATTAGGAGACAGTGTACAGTGTCTGGCATGAACATGATACTTGTACTTACTACTGAGCTAAGTATATTCCTTTAGCTCTAGAAAATTGATCTGCATTGAGCTTCTTGAGTTAACCCTTAGTCACCATAAGGCTTCATCCAGGCTCAGAAAAAAGGCACTTCAGTCCCTCAAAGGCTACCACCGTTATAAATCTACAATTTACTGCCCACCCAAAGAATATAAGATTTTTACCAAAGCTATACATATTTTTAAGAATATATTTTTATTTAATTTATTCAAATTTAGTTTATATTTATTATTATATTATCATTAATAACTATATTATTAATTTATAATTAAATTTATTTAAATTTTAACCAAATACTAGTGCATACTATTCTGAAAGGTCCTTGCTATGTGGAGCATTACTCCCAGGAGGTACAAGCAAGATCTCATCTTGATTTCTTGGCTGCCTTTTACTGATGTAATCACAACATTAAGCTTTGAAATAGAATCCTGGGATAGGTCATTCCCTTCAAAGTGTCTATCATTACTCCTTAGTGAGTCAGCTTTTGCACTATTGCCAATGTGCTTTCTATTGGATTTAGTATGAAAACTTATTTTTGTAGAGTAGAAACAGTGTCATTTCAAGATTTCCTCAATTATCAAGCAGGGAATACAGAGACATATCAAAGCGAGCCACTCAAATGTTTGAGTAACACAACCTTCCCACATATACAAATATAAAATTTGAGGGGAAAAAGGACAAGTAAGCAATACAGAGAGAAGATTACTGTGTATGCCAGTGTCCAAAACTGTCCTGCAAAACTTCCTGATAATTTTCTTGAGTAGAATTTATGCAAAGCACATTTAAATTTGTATAACCCTGAAGACAGAAAAGTCATATTAACTTTCTCATATCAGGCAAGAATATCACTGAAGCGGGGGAAGTCTACGCCCCTGTACCTTTTAAGAGAATACTATTAATTTTAAAGGGGAAAAAAAAAGAAAAATGAAAGCAATCCTTAGAGACAGTAAAATAAAATAAATACTGAGCCAGGCATGGTGGTACACATCTTGATCTCTGAGTAAGCAGCCAGTGTGGTCTACAAAGCAAGTCCAGGACAGCCAGGACTACATAGAAAAATCCTACCTCAAAAAACAAAAATAAAGCAGGGCGGTGGTGGCGCAAGCCTTTAATCCCAGCACTCGAGAGGCAGAGGCAGGTGGATCTCTGTGAGTTCGAGACCAGCCTGGTCTACAAGAGCTAGTTCCAGGACAGGCTCCAAAGCTACAGAGAAACCCTGTCTCGAAAAACAAAAAAATAAAATAAAAGTAAAAATACTGAGATGGGCAGATATATGGATGGATAAATGAACTGACACATGGACAGGCAGGAAGAAAGAAACCAATTCCAGAGAACAAATTGAGACATCATCTCCTTATTCTGAATACAGTAATAAATCATTAATGTTTTGGGTATAAATGAAAAAATGCAGATAAATATTTGCATGTACTGTTCTCTTTAGACACTAAATTTTTCCTATAAATTTTAAAAACTAGTGTCAGGCATGGTAGCATATACCTTTAATCCCAACACTCAAGAAACAAAGGGCAGATGGATCTCTTTAAGTTCGATGCCAACCTGGTCTACAGAGTGAATTCCAGGACCACCAGGACTGTCACACAGAAAAACCCTGTCTCAAAAAACCAGAAATAAATAAATCATATATAACTAGTATTTTATGTGTATATGCCTAGTACTATAAAACTAGTATTTTATGTGTATATTTTATGTGTACACAGTACATCTGTGTACCACATATGACTGATGCTCTTAGAGTCCTGTTAGATCTCCTGAAACTAGTTACAGATGATAGCATCCTCTTAACCACTGAGCCATCTCTCCAACCCCAGTAAAGTTTGTTTCTTTGTTGTTCTGGTTTTTGGTTTTTTGGTTGTTGTTGCTGTTGTTGTTTTGGTTGGTTGGTTTTGGTTTTGGGAGGTGTTGTTGTTTTCGAGACAGAGTTTTGTTGTAGCTTTGGAGCCTGTCCTGGAACTAGCAACTAGCTCTTAAGACCAGGCTGGCCTCAAACTCACAGAGATCCGCCTGCCTCTGCCTCCCAAGTGTTGGGATTAAAGGCTTGCACCAGCTCATGTAAACAGTTTATTCTCACTTATTCTTTTTTTTTAACTTTTTAACTTTTTATTTTGAAGCAATTACTCTCACAGAAGTTGCAAAAATAGCACAAAATGTCCCTTGTACCTTTTTCCCAGCTTTCCCAATGGCAACACCTATACATGGTGGCACAAACTGTCTTCAAGGTTCCAGAATTTCCTTCCTTTTCTTTTTTCTTTTTGTTTGTTTTTATTGAGCTATATATTTTTCTCCTTTCTCCTCCCTTCCTCCCCTTCTAAGTGAATTTTTCTAGAAATGAAATTTGCTAAACAACTGACACTATTCTAGGAAATTACTAGCCTTTTCAGATTCTGTATTAAAGCTACAAAATGTCTAGAATCCAGTTATGTTCATCCTGAGGCTCACACGTGTCCCAGACAGTTTCGAGTATTCCAAAACATTTATAGATGTTGGAATTGTTTGGTATTGTGTTCACATATGTGGAGGCCAGAGGTCAGCATCAGATGTCTTCCTCAATTACTCTCCATGTTATCTCCTGAGACTGACCCTCTCACTGACCCCAGAACCCAATGATTCCACTAGACTTGCTGGCCAGTAAGGTCCCTTGCCTTGCTCAGCACTGGGATGACAGACGCATACCACACCTAGATTTTATTTGAGTGATAGGGACCCAAAAGTCAGGCTTGTGTAAGTTCTATCGAGCACTCTTCCAACTGGCCCATCTCCTCAGTGTCAAGGCACTTTACTCTTTTAACCATGAAACAATACACATGTGGGCATACATACAAGAGTACACGTAAGGAGTTTTCTGGCACCTTTATCTGTAGTTAACAAAACCTGAAAATAACACAAATAAGCTAAAGGATAAATAAACTATGGCATACTCATACAATAAAATACTATTATACAATAAAAACTGATTACTGATAACCAGAACACAAATGACTATCAAATTACACTATATTAAGTATAATATGCCTATAACCTCTTCCCTTCAGAGGCAGAATCTGCAAGTTCAAGGCCAGCCTAGTACATAGAGCAAGTTTCACGACAGTCAGGACTACATATAGCGAGACATCATCTCAAAAAATAAAAAAAAAAAGGTTACATGCCACAAGGTTCTATTTATATAGAATTCTAAAATAGTCAAATGCCATACAGACAAAACAAGTAGCCAGACCAGATTAACTACATAAAGGAACATAAAAAAATTGTTTAAGATAATGAAACAAACTATTCTTTCTTGATCATAATGGTTTTTACACAATTATGTGTCTAAAACTCAACACTGCTGTATATAAAGTATATCTTAGTAAACATTTTGTTGTTGTTGTTTTTGATTTTTTGAGATGGCTTTGGAGTCTGTCCTGGAACTAGCTCTTGTAGACCAGGCTGGCCTCGAACTCACAGAGATCCGCCTGCCTCTTCCTCCTGAGTGCTGGGATTAAAAACGTGCACCACCGCTGCCCGGCTTAGTAATAAGTTTTCTTTTTTTTTTAACTTTTATTTTGTTTTGTTTTTCGAGACAGAGTTTCTCTGTAGCTTTTGGAGCCTGTCCTGGAACTGGCTAGCTCTTGTAGACCAGGCTCTGGCCTTTAACTTTATTTTTAAGATTTATTATTTATTATGTATGCAGTGTTCTGCCTATACTCTGCAGGCCAGAAGAGGGCACCAGGTCTCATTACAGATGGTTGTGAGCCACCATGTGGTTGCTGGGAATTGAACTCAGGACCTCTAGAAGAGCAGTCAGTGTTCTTAACTAACCTCTAAGCCATATCTCCAGCCCTAGTAAACAATTTTCTAAACCATAGATGTGATAGAATCTTAATTATTTCTGATACCAGAACTAGATGTTGCGGGGAGGGAGAACAAGAATGCCAAACTTTGCCTAAAAAAAAAAAAAAACTAGCAAATGTTTGTAAATCAGTCATAAATTCCCTTATGAATAATATAAATCAATACATTATTAAAAGAAAACTACATAGACATCCAAGTCTTAGTAATTTTAGAGGAAAACCAGCATAATCAAGAATGGAATAAGAACTAGGCATGGTGGCTCAAACTTTTAATCCACAGAATTCAGGAGGCAGACAGGCAGATCTCTGAGTTTGAGGCCAGCCTGGTCTACACAAATTCCAGACCAGCCAGGGATATCAGTGAGACCCTATCTTTAAAAACTAAAAAGGAGCCGGGCGGTTGTGGCACACACCTTTAATCCCAGCACTCGGGAGGCAGAGGCAGGCGAATCTCTGTGAGTTTGAGGCCTGCCTGGTCTACAAGAGCTAGTTCCAGGTCAGCCTCCGAACGTACAGAGAAACTCTGTCCAGAAAAACCAAAAAAAAACCTAAAAAGAAATAAAATATTAATATGATTTTCCCAGAGTCCTGAGACTCCTCTCCCAATTCTGATTCAAATAATTAAAACTTTTTTTTTTCATTAAAAAGCATTCAAAGCCAAGGTGGAGGCGGTGGAGATGGTGGAAGTGGTGGTATTGGTGGTGATGGTGGTGGCATCAGCATCAGCAGTATCAGGCGGCGCACACCTTTGGTCCCAGCACTCAAAAGGCAGAGGCAGATGGATCTCTGTGAGTTTGAGGCCAGTCTGGTCTACAGAGTTGAGTTCCAGGATAGCCAGTACTATACAGAGAAACTGCTTCAAAAAACAAACAAACAAACAAAAACAAAACAAAAAGCCTCAAGAGGCCGGAGAGATGGCTCAGTGGTTAAGAGACTGCCAAACTGCCTGCTCTTGCAAAGGACCTAAATTCAGTTCCCAGCATCCACAGGGTGGTTCACAACCTCCTATAACTCTAATTCTAGGGGATTCAATGCCTTCTCCTGGCCTCCATGGGCACCAAACAGGCACATGGTGCACACACATACATTCAGGCAAAACACTGGTATACATATAATGAACCTAAAACAAACTAAAAAAAGAAAAGAAAAACTTAAAGTTATTTTAGAACCTTAGATTTACCTAAAAATCCTCAAGCACTTTCATTCAATTTGATGGTAAAGCAAAATGGTTAAGAGCTCAGACTCAAGTCTGTGTTCTTCATTGTGACACCTGGAGTCACCAATCTAATCCGGCCCTGATCTCTGCTGAAAGGGAACCAAGCCTTAGGTTAGGGTGTATAGTAAGAGAATGGGTTTCAGCCTTGCAGGATGGTGCCTTTGAGAAACAAGCCTGAGCTTGAAGCCTGAGCCCCCACTAAGTCCAGGGTGCTCCACAGTGACTGTGTGGGTCCTGAAGATCAGGGAACAGAGCAATTCATGAGTAGACAGCTGAGACCAACCAGGATTCTAGGTCAGCATTGCTCTGTCTCCAGATGTAGAAAATGGAGATGACACTCACCATCCAGGCCACTGCACTTCACCAGGCACAGGGCTCAACAGCAACGCAACCTAACTAAGCCAATTATCCCATTTTCCCCTATTTCCTCCTCGGTAAAATTAGAATAATTGTAACTACCTCTACATACACACATATGTGCATACTCACATGCTAAAACACAAGCACAGATCCATCCTGAAATCACAGACACTCGTGAGAAAGAAGCAAGCCTAGGAGTTCAGTCCTAGACAAAAGAATAAATAAATGTTAATCACTTACACAGTGCTTGGTATGCTTAAGTAAACCTCACTAGGTATCACACTAAAATAAAAGAATGATAATAATTATTAGCTGTGTGGCCTTGAACAATCATTTCACTGTAAACTACAATCCTGCTCTGTTAAGTATAGTCAATGGCCCAAATAAAAACCTATCTAGAAATACTATGAGAATCCTAATCCAAATAAAGTATATGGTTTGCCCAAATAAATAGTAATGTGAAGGCATAGCCAAGAAAAAAAAAACTGGTAGTCTTGATAGTCCCTAAAATTTTACTCAGGACTGAAGATAAAACCTAATAGGAGACTGCTTACTTGCCATGGCCAAAGCTGTTGGCTTAATCCCTAGCACCAAATAAAAGGGGAAACGCATGCTCTCTTGCTTGGCAATACAGCCTAGTAGCAGTAGTACTGTAACCCCGAAATAGCAAGTATGCATAGCATGAATAAGGCCATGAGTAAGGCCCTGTAATCCAAGCTACTCACGAGGATGAAGCAAAATTGCTTGAGCCTAGGAATTCAAAGACCAACCTGGAACATGTCTCTAATCCCAGAGAGGTGGAGGCAGGAAGATTAGAAATTCAAGATCATTCTCTGCCACACTGAGAGGAGCTCTAGGCCAAACCTGAGTTACATGAGACTCTTTATCTCAAAGATGGATGGATGGATAGATGGGATGGAATGGATGGGATGTAGATGGCTTTAAGCACATACTACATTTAAAGGAGAGAGAGCAAAGCTTTTAATTGAAGTGTAGCAGCTCACACAAAAGTGCTCATAGCCAAAGCCCAGTGTGGTGTCACCTGCCTTGAATCCCAGCATTTGACAGGCAGAGCCATGAGTTCAAGGTCAGCCTGGTCTGAGTGTCAGGATAGCCAAGGCTACACAGAGAAAACTTGTCTCAAAAAAACAAAAAGTGACACACAAGTATCACTCAATGATTTTTAAAAACTCAACACAGCCATAACATCAACAACTCAGATCATAACTCAGAATATTTCCAGCACACCTCTCTTTTATCCTCAAAGCCAAAGATGATTGTTCTGACTTCTGGTCCATCTTTCAATTCTGTCTGACTGATTCTTTTTGTTTGTTTGTTTGTTACTATTGTTTGCTTTTTGTTTTTAATTAATTTATTTTATGTATATGTTAAGTGTTTTACCTGTGTATATATGTACCACATGCATGCCTAGTGTCCATGGAGGGCAGAAGACAGCATCAGATCACCTGGAACTGGAGTTTTATGGATGGTTAGGAAAGACCACAGGGGAGTTGGGAACTGAATCAGGGTCTTCAACAAGAGCAACAAGTGCTCTAAAATGCTGCGCCAGTGTTCCAGCCCTCTATTTTTTAAACTTTACAGTAATGTAGTCACACAAGTATGTTCTTTCATATATGCTTTAATTATCTTTCTTGCAAGGAAAATATATTCAAGTCAGATGTAATAAAAAAAGTATTATCAACACTATCAAAAATCATATTCATCAAATCACTCCATGAGGCAGGCAGATCTCTGACTTCAAGGCCAGTGATTTGGGGGAGGGAGGGAGAGAGAACACAACACAAACTTAAACTATAAATCATTCTCAAAGTAAACTTCTCAAACATAAAATTTGAAGTATCATTGTATTTAAAGGTAAATACTGGACAGTGTGACTAAATGACCCTGTTTGATGATATCAATAGAACCTTCACTATGGGTTTCGTTGGTGGTGTAATCTTCCAGCTATTAAAGGCTTTCAAAATGCATCTGATGAAAATCAACACCAATTCAGAGGTAATATCAATTCTGGGAGGATCCAAGTACCTCTGATTGAAGGTAAGCTTTGCAGAGTGTAGGGGACTGTCTTCCACCATCAACTGCTACCTGATACAGCTTCAGGGCAAAGAAGACCCCTGGAACTCCATCATCAGTGGTGTGCTGGCTGCACTAAGTGGACTACTGACCATGGTGGGCTCCACAATATTGGGGAACATTCTGTTGGCCCTCATCAAGGGTGTCACAATATTACTTGGCAGTTCCACAATGCACCCCTATTCCTGGAAGACCCCAGCCAACTAACCCCTAAAGAAGGGGCACCAGTCTCAGGTTATCCCAACTACCAGCAATACCTCTGAGGAAGCCAGTGCCTGCCCCCACCACCATGGGAGCTACTCCACAGTTAGTTCCCAGATGAGCTAACTCCAAAGGAAGATTAGCTCCCACATAGCCCTTTGACAATCCAGGAAGGGCCTCTCAGACTCCACTCCACTGAGGTGGGGCACACCAGTGACCTTGTCATATGATCACCTTTTTTGTCTCTCAGGGTACCCAGCTTCACACATGTAACAAGTTCACCCCAGATCCTTCCTGCGGCACCCTGATAAGTATTTAAAGTCAGTTCAATAAATAAATACATACACCATAGGAAACAATTTGCTCCTCCTCTCCACTCAGATTTCTTGTATCTTTTTTAACTCTTAGTAGGAGAAAATAATGACATTCAGGGCTAGCAAGACAGTCCAATGGTTAAGAGCCCTTGCTGCTCTTCCAGAGAAATCAGTGGTTCAGTTCCCAGCACTCACATGGCAGTTCACAAGAGTCTGTAACTCAGGGTGTTGGATTTCCAACCTGACCGCTCAAGAAATAAGGTACATATGTGGTGCATATGTACATATAGAAAACCTCACACATTAAAAATAAATTAATGAGCCGAGCGGTGGTGGCGCACGCCTTTAATCCCAGCACTTGGGAGGCAGAGGCAGGCGGATCTCTGTGAGTTCGAGACCAGCCTGGTCTACAAGAGCTAGTTCCAGGACAGGCTCCAAAAACCACAGAGAAACCCTGTCTCGAAAAACCAAAAAAAAAAATTTAATTAATTAATGAATTAATTAATGAATAAAGGAATAAATGCATAGATAGAGACAGGTAGGTAGGTAGACTGATAGATATGTAGAGCAATCGATCTTTGATGCACACATATGCTAGAGAGACTGCACTCTGGTTGTCAGGCTTGGTGGTAAACATCCTCACCCACTGAGTCATTTTACCAGACCTGCATTTATTTTACTTTACTTAATATTGTGTGTATATGATGCGTGTCATGCATGTCACAGTGTACATATGGAGGTCAGAGGATAATTTTTAGGAGTCAGTTCTCTTTCTACCCTGGGTTCCAAGTATCAAACTCGGATCATCAGACTTGCATAGCTTTCTCTGCTGCACCACCTCACAGGCCCTCCAACAGTGGTTCTCAATTTATGGTTGAGACCCTCACAGGTCATGTAGCAGATATCCTGCAGATCAGATATTTACATTACAATTATAACAGTAGCAAAATTACAGATACAGAGTAGCAATGAAATATATTATTTTATGGCTAAGGTCACCACAATATGAGGAACTGTGTATTAAGGAGTCACATCATTAGAAAGGTTGAGAATCACTGCTCTACAACAAAAATCTATAAATAACCAAATGGTTCTACTTTATACTATAATAAGTTCCTACTACTCATCTATATAACGGCTTCACATTAAAAGTCTATAATCATTAGCCCAGCATGGTGACACACACCTGTAATCCCAGCACTGAGAAGGCAGAGAGCAGGTAAATCTCTGTAAATTTGAAGTCAGTCTGGTCTACACAGTAAGTTCCAGAACAGTCAGGGCTATGTAGAGACTAAGCCTCAAACAAAACAAAAATGTATGATCAACACTGCCCAACAAGGCTGTCATAAGCCACATGACTATTTAAAATTATTTAAATTGGTCTGGAGAGATGGCTCAGAGGTTAAAAGTATATATTGCTCTTCCTGAGTAGCAATATTAAAGCTAGTTCTTTGGATGAACTAGTTCAGCTTTAAGTGCCTGATAGGTACTACACAGCAAAGATATCAAACATCTCCATCACCATGGGAAGTTCAACTGAACAGCACGTGTGCTACATATTCATCATCGATTCGACCCTTAGCCTCTCAGCCTACTCTGCTAAAATTTACCAAAGAAAATGATAGCCAGTGGCTAGTTATAGTTCACAAATGCAATGATTATACTTCTTTGGCTCTCATTCTTTTTTTTCCCCCTCGGTTTTTAGAGACAGGGTTTCTCTGTAGCTTTGGAGCCTGTCCTGGAACTAGCTCTTGTACACTAGGCTAACCTCGAACTCACAGAGATCTGCCTGTCTCTGCCTCCCAAGTGCTGAGATTAAAGGTGTGCACCACTACCGCCCTCATCTTTCTTGTTATCTCTCAAACTCCTTAATTTTCCCCTCCTTTGGAAATCCTCTCTTTGGTTTCCACTGTACATCACTAATCTAACATTAAGTATTAGTTAGCTCTATTTTCTCTTGTCCAGTAAATCTGTTCTTTCAAATTCAAGCTTTTATTCATATTAGGTCTACCTTTCTTCTCACTGCAAGATCTCTGTAACCAAGCTCCTATAGGCCATTTTTTCTTGGATATATTTTAGCCTCTGTATTAAACATATAAAGGGTTTCAGTTCAGTCCTTTACCAAAACTCCCTACCCTTTCCAATTAACATACTTCTATTTATTCTTGCAGGCCCAAAGTATACCAACTTCAAATTTCTCTTGCCTACATTCAACTAATCAACAGATGTATGCTTCCTACAAGGGTCTAACTGGCCAGCCATTTGCCACAGTCTCACTTCAGCTGCTGTTTCTGAGTATAGTACAGAATAACTGTTGCCAATCTCTCCACAGCCTCACTCAGGCACATTACTACCCAACACCTCTCCCTGAAGTTGCCTTTCATTTCAAAAACCTAAAAGGACTCAATATAGATAGTAAAAGAAAATTCCAACATTTTAATAATTTGAATCTAACAATTTATGGAATATATTTTGCAAGCTTATCTTTGCCTCCACTATCTTCTATTTTGTGCTAGTAGAACTACAACTCAGAGTATCTGCTTGCCTCTGCCTCCAGAGAACTGGGACTAAAGGTATGTGCCACCACCACCACCTGGCATGAGCCATGTGCTTCTAATCCTAATACTTAAGGGGTATAGGCAGGAGAATCTCAAGTACAAGGCCAGCCTGGGCTTCAGAGTGAGATCCAGTCTCAAAATAAAAAGCAATAAACAGGCTGGGGATACATCTCAGGGGCAGAGTGCTTGCCAAGATGAATAAGGCTCTGTGTTCAATTCCCAGGCCAAAAACTAAGAGGAGGAGGAGTCATCACTATCACAATCCAACAAAGCGTTTTTAAAATGGTATAGACCAGGCCCTTCCAAACAGAGAGAGTTAAAACAACAGGTTACTTGTGGTACTTTGCAAGCAAAGGAAGGCAAAAGCATATTACTTCACTCAGTCTCCAAAAGCTGAACTCTAAAAAGAACAAGGATGTATTACAACAAAACTGCTTTCCACAAACCATTCCACACTGTTTATACTGGTTCCTGTCATACAATTTGTCTTTTTTAATTCAATTAGTCAACAATCACAAAAAGTATAAAGTTTAAAGTATAAAGATTTAGGTGTATATTACCCTTATTATATTACAAATAAACTCTCTCTGGATGCATTAATCCCGTCACTCAAGAGACAGACACAGGGAGATCTTTGTGAGTTCAAGGCCAGCCTGGTCTACTAAGCAAGTTCCAGGACAGCCAGGACTGTTACACGGACAAACCCTGTGTCAAAAAGGAAACAAAAGAAAGAAAAAAAGAAACAAAACAAGATTCTCAATTGCATGGGGCACTTTATAAATCAACTAAAGAGAACTATTTGTAAAACTGGAGAAACGCTCACTGAGAGGCAGTAGCAGGTAAATCTCTCTCTGTGAGTTTGAGCCCAGACTGGGCTACACAACAGTTCTTCCAGTCCAGTCAGTCACGTGGTGAAACCTGATCTCAAAAAAAGAGAAAAAAACAATATTCCATCTTAGAAATCTTAAACACTGACAGCCAAAGCAAAACACAGTAAACCTCAAGAGGAACTCAAAGATGCTCCACTAGGTGAAAGAAAAAGGGATTTAAGCTTCATCTCTAACTCTCATCCTTGTTCATATTGTGTCCTACATTTCATAAAACACAAACAAACATATAGTTTATAAACTAAACACCAAGGTATTGAAGATTAATGTTCAAATTTTCCACTGATGGGACAAGCAACCAAAAAGCCAAAGGCCTAAAGTATTGCTTGCGATTGAACTCATGTTTACCCCTCCACAGAGTTTAACTATAGAGGTTTAAGTCTTGGTGCTGAAAAATAGAACAGGGAAACTAATCCTCTTTAATCTCACAATTATAAGATATAGATGGCAAATTGCTAGTTGAATATATGAAAATAGGTTCCAACATGTTGATGGAAATTAAGACATCCATCCTATCAATATGATACCTTCATTATATCCAAATTTTAAAACACCTCTATTTTAAGGGATGGAGGTTCTAAGCATTGTTCAAGGCTCATTATTCAACAGCCAGGAAAGAAACAAAAACAAGAAACACACCCTTTGACCTAATAAGCAAACTTAAAAGAATAAAAAAAATAGCATAAATGAAGAAAATGTCCAGACAAGTTCATCACAGAACTGTTTTAAAAAATTAAGGCAATGTAAATTAACAAAAAACTGCTATAAACTCTGATTAAAGAATACTAAATCTCCATTATAAAAATATAAATTTCACATGGAAAGCTTTTCTTGTAAGTATTCCAATAGAAAATGCATAATCAAACAGTTATAATTCAATTGGACAGACCATCTCTACTTTTATGTATTCTCCTGGAATGGTTCAACTGGTTTGTCATTGGGTTGGTTGCCTGGGTTTGGTTGTGTGTTTTGTTTGTTTACTTTTTCAGACAGAATCTCTTGTAGCCCAAGCTGGCTTTAAATTCACTATGGGGATAAGGTTAGCCTTAAACCAATCCTCTTGCATCCACCTCTCTCCCAAGCACTGAGATTACATATGTGCACCACCACACCCAGCATCTTGTAATTTTTTTTACAATTAACATGTACTATAAAACTCATAATCAGAAGTAATTTCATTTTAAAAGAAACTATATGAGGAGAAGAAAGCTGAGGAGAGGAGGGTGGAGGGGAAAAGAAAAGGTAAAAAGAAGGAAGGAAAATAACATGTATTCCATCGTATGTGAAATCCAAATTTAACAATATATGTGTGTGTTTATACATAATATATATATATATATATATATATATATATATATATATATGTGTGTGTGTGTGTGTGTGACATGAAAACATGAAATCAAACAAGGTGGGAGCAAGAAGTCCACCATAAGAAGAGCGGAAGCAAATGTAAAGGGTAAATGAATTTACATGCAAAGTACAATGTTATACATAAATGAAACTATAACACTAAGAAGACAAGACATTTTTAAACAACTTAGGGTCAGTAAGATGGTTCAGCAGATAAAGAGGCCTGCTGTCACCAAGAGTGACAACTTTAGTTGACTCCTTGGGACAAAACAAACAAGGTAGGGCGAAGTGACTTCCACAAGTTGTCCTCTGACACTTAAGATGCCTACATACACCCATACCTGCACATGAACACACACATACCCACATACTAAATAAAAATATAGTAAAAAAAAATGTTAAACCTAAAAAGAAAGTTACAAGGCTAGGGAGATAGTTCAATAGGTAAAGTGCTTGTCACACAGTTATGAGGACTCAAGTTCAATCCCCAGAAACCCCCTAAAACTCTGTGTGTTGGTGCCCCATGTTTATAATCCCAGCACTGGTGAGGAAGCATGAATAGGCAGATATTTAGAGCTGGAAGGTCAGCCAGTTGGTCAGCTTAGACAAATTCAAATACACAGTACGAGGGCCCAATGAGAGACTGTCTCAAAATACAAGACGGGCAGTTCTCAAAGACTGACACCCGAAGTAAGACACGTGTACACACATATACACCTGCACACATCTATGCAGCCCTGGCTGACCTAGAACTCTACATGTACATCAGGCTGCCCTCAAACTCAAAGATCCTCATGCCTCTGCATCTGCTTCCAGAGTGCTGGGATTAAAGGTGTACACCCACACCCAATATAGATTTAGATGATGATGATGATAACAGTAATAAACATAGTCCTCAAACCAACAGTTTTACCATTAGCATTGTACTAACTTATCTTTTTAATACTTTTTTAAATAACTACACTGATTGCATTAACCTGTAATATGTCACTCAACATTTAGAAAACACAGTTTTGGGGCTGAAGAAATTGCAGAGAACTTGGGTTTGGTGCCCAGAAACCACATGAAGGCTCATAACCATCTTCAACTCTCCAGGGGATCTGCTTTCTCTTTAACCTCCACAGGCTCTAGTACATACATGGTATACACACATACACATAAAATAACATAAAAATTTTAAAAAGGAACAAAAACACATCCAAAACTATACACAGAACATGCTAAGCTCTTTGCTCCATCCATTTTCCACCACAGGCTCCAAAATAAGAAAAAAGATCAAATATAGTAAGTCTATTCTACATAATCCTTATCGGCATCTGAATTGACAGGCTTTACTCCAGTTCCAGTAGCAAGGCCCAACCAGGGCTCATACTGCAAGATGAGATCCACTATTAACAGATACAAGTATTGCAAGGTTTCTCCACTTCTGTTGCCTTTTCAATGGCATTAGGAAATTCTGCATTTAAAAACATGCATCTGGTTTACCACTGCTCACAAGCCAACTCTGTTTATTGAGGGGGGCAGTGAGACAAGGTTTCTCTGTATGGCCCTGGCTGTCCTGTAACTAGCTATGTAGATGAGGCTGTCCTCGAACTCACAGATAACCGCCTGCCTCTGCCTCCCAAGTGCTGGGATTAAAGGTGTGCACCACTACCACCCATCTAGACAAACCAACTCTTTCATGAAAATCTTTTTAAAAAGAATTCTAGGGGCTGGAGAGATGACTCAAAGGTTAAGAGCACTGGCTGTTCTTTCAGGACCCAGATTCAATTCCCAGCACCCACATGGTGGCTCACAGCTATCTGTGTAATTCCAGTTCCAAGGGATACAATACCCTTACATAGACATACATGCAGGCAAAATACTAATGCACATAAAATAAAAGTAAATTATTTTTTAAAAAATTCTAATGCAATGGGATTCTAACATCATTACATTTTTAGGTTGTTTTTCATATACACCATTCCAGTTGATCTTCCCTCACAACAGATGAAATAAGTAGACACTGTTCTTCCTCTAAAAATGAGGGAATGTTACATGGCTTCCCAGAAAAAGAGAGGGGGGGGTTAATGAGTAACACTAGGTAGAATCAAAACTTACTGTTCTATCCACTATCATGACAAAACAATTTTCATTTGTGGTATAGAATACAATTATGAACGTAGAAGTACAAATACAGTATAAAAATAAAAATGAAAGCATCAGTATCAAAATCACAAAATTAATATTAAAAATAGCAATGACATGTTAATAATTGTAGTAGTTGTCTTGAATTACTAGGAAACCTAGTTCAATCCAATATGGAAGTGACCTCAAACTTAATTCTAAATCAATGTTTCACTGATTATGAAATTACATAGAAATTCACCATAGAAGCATGGGAAATAGCAAATCTGACAAGCTGAGTTCCATCCCCAGAACCCACATGATGAATGGAGAGAATCAACTCCTACAAGCTGTCCTCTGACCTACACATGTGTACCATGGCATGCATGCACCCACATTCATACGCACAAATAAATAAATATAATTTCTAAAACTTAAAAATGAATTCACCATTTAAAATTACAGAGCCGGGTAATATGTTTAAAAAAAAAAAAAAAACAACCAGCCACACAGATTGCAAACTTCTCCAAAACATTCTCAGTATGGCTTCATACCAAATTACCAAGTTCCCTCAGTGAAACCCAACTTGATTTCAACATTAAGAGTATTACAACAGCATAAGTATGTTGTTTCTGCATATTTGCAACATGCACTCAAGTTCCAGAGCACTTTTAGGAAATGTATAAAATCCACAAGCTAAAAGCAAAACTCAAGACAGAATATTGTTTCTGGGATTTTAGGGCAAGGGTTTTGTTTACTTTTTAAACTTTTGTGTGTGCATGTGTAGTCATATGTGAGCCACTGCGCATATGTGGAGGCCAGAAGAAAACTTGGAATTGTTCTTTCCTTCCACCACATGGGTCCAGGGGATCAAACTCAGGTTGGCGGGCCTGGCAATAGGTGTCTTTACCCAGCGAGCCATCTCTCAGCATCAGGCCTGGCAGTAGGTGTCTTTACCCAGCGAGCCATCTCTCAGAGTCTTACTATTAAGCCCTGGCTAATGTGGCACTTATTTATATGGCCCACAATGGTCTCAAACTCCTGGCAATTTTCGCCTGAGTTGTTGTTTCTTTTAAATAAAAGATGCACTTTCCTATATATAAAAATTATTTAAAACGTGTAAAATTAGCCTAAATATGAGCTCTAAATTATCTAGATAAGGAAACTCAAGTCCAGAGAAGTAATATCCCAACAGCAATTAATGACGCAATGAAATCACAATCCATGATCAATGCAGAATTTCCCACCAGTGTGTATACTACCTCTAAATTCAATACAATGTGTTAGCACCTAAAGTTTTGGTGGGTTGCTTTTTTTTTTTGGGGGGGGGGGGTCTGTAGCTTTGAAACCTGTCCTGGAACTTGCTCTGTAGACCAAGTTGATCTCGAGCTCAAAGAAATCCACCTGTCTCTCCACCTGAGTACTGGGATTAAAGGTGTGCGCCACCACCGTCCAGCTACCACCACCGTCCAGCTACCACCACCATCCAGCTAACACCACCGTCCAGCTAACACCACCGTCCAGCTAACACCTAAAATTCTAAATACATTAAGACTCAAAAACAGTTCACAGTCTACAGAAAACAGAATCTCTTAAGAAAAAGTCAAAGTTGCAAAGACTGAAAACTCCCTCTTCAATGTAAGACATCACATAATTTTAATAACCGATTTTTCTCATATCAATACTATTCATTTGCTTAAAAAAATAATCTGGAAAGAAAATTCTGCTGAGAACTGGGCTAAGTAGTAGGGACATCAGGAAACAAAAGGCTTCTGATCTTTACTGAAACCAGGAGTACCTCTCTAAAAGTACTTCTCTGTAGTATGACAGGATGCGACCCTATGCAACAGTAACAACACCTTCTTTCACCTCTTCCAAAACTGCAACGATCCTCAACACACCCCTCTGAAGTATGAATACATCCCTTGACAACTCAGAATTCCACTTTACCACATGAAGTATTAACCAGGACTCTAAGCAGGTTTTTAAACTGACTTTACCACACCTCACAGCCTGAGGCAAATCTCAAGAACTTTTCACAATCCACTGTACACCTTCCAGGTTCACAACCCTGGTCTCAAATGACTGTAACACACCCTCCTAGCCTCCACTTTACTAGAAACCTGAGTCAGATGGTTCAGGAGTAACTACAATGTTGGTATGTTAGAAAGCGCCTTCAGGACCCCTCTCTGCGGGCAGAAAGCCGACTTCATGCCTCACTTCCCCTCCTTTCCTCTAGGCTCTGCTGTCCAATGCCTCTCTGGACATACCCTCAGTTAGCAGCCAACTTGATAAACTGTGTTCTAACGCCTTATGAACAAAATAACTATGCGGCTCACAACACTCAGGGTTACCTAAATGTAAAAATGGTAGATGTCTTCATAGGCAATCAATCCAACCTTCCAGAAGATTCCACACTTAGCCTAATAATATACTGCACAACATTTACCCAAAACGGTGTCACCCTGCAAACTCTTCTATTCGCTCAAGCCATCGAAAAGAAGTCTTTCTTCGGCCACCAACTCATTTGGCCTCCAAGTAAAAGCACAAGAGCATGGGTCTTTTGGATAATCACCTTCTATATAACTCAATCATAACCTCTGACGGGTCACTGTTCTCATGGTGAGAAACAAAGTTGGACCTCCACTACAAGAACATATGCACTTTTTAATACAAAAGGCTAACACATCAAAAAAAAAAAACCGAGTGGGTGTCAAGATAGTAGGAAAAGTAGACTGTAAACTTCAGTCTGAAGACGACTGAACATCAAGATCTAACTCCCAAGTGAGATGGACAGCCTCCAGACTGCCAACGCTACCCCCTAACTGTGAAACAAGTTTTCAGACCCCAACCAACAAAATCATGTTGGGTCCCGAAATGCAATATGTCCAGCACAATTTCAACCCAAGAAATAACACTCATATTTTGCAGCGCCATTTGACTAGTGTTCCCTGAACTCCTTCATGCACCCCTGAACTTTCATTCCCCTTCGAGCACTACCAGGTCGGGAGGATGCCCTGCTGCAGTCAGGCTGAGGCCCGCACCGCTTGCCCGAAGGTTCCAACAGCACGACCTCCGGCCTCTCCCTCCGGCGCAGCCAGGGCCTCGGGCCACACACTCACCTCCCGGGGGCCCGGAAGCATTTTCCAGGGCGCTCTAGGGGTAGCGCCCCACATTCTGAGTGCTACCGGCCGCCAGGTTCAGGATGGCCGCCGAGCTCGGCGACCCCGCCTCCCCCGCGTCGCCCGGTCGGGCCTCTGCGATCCACTCCGCCAGCTCGCCCGGGCGGCCGAGGCCACCCCAGTCCCCCGCCTGCCACCGCCTCCTCAGCCGGTGACAGCCGCCGCGCCCGGCCGAGGCCCGCCCCTCCTCCAGCACCTCCTCGCCACCGGAGTCGGGGCGGTGGGCTTCTTACCAGGTAGCAGGACATGGCGAGGCCCGCCACCGCTCGGCCTCCTCCGCCACCCCACGAGGCTGCCAGCCAGGGCCGGCGTGGGGCAGCGCCTGGGCCGCTGGAGCGTCTCTGCCGGCTACTCGGCTGCCGCCGCTGCCGCCGCCTTCTCACAACCACAACAACATGGCGGCAGCGGCCACACAGAGCGCGCGCCCGAGACAGATCGGAGCTGCTGGCGGGGGCGCGCGCGCACGCTCCGGCGCTGTCGGCCGTCGGGGGTGGATAGAAGTGGGCTGGCTGTCACGGGATGGACGGGGGCGGAGCCTGGCGAGTTGGTCACGCCCCGGAATGTGGGCGGGACTGCAGGTTGGCAGAAAGTGGCTGCGGAGAAGCAACCGCAGATGAGTGAAAAAAGAATAGAAAAATGGGAACTGACTAGATGAACCGTTACAAATTAAGAAAAAGAAAACCAAAGACTAAAAAGATGTTCAGGAGGCTCCTTTTACTAGCTTAGTAACTCAAGACAGCACCTTAGCTTACTCTACTCTCTATTAGAACAGTAGTGATATTATTTCCCCAGCAGGTATAGGCAATATAAAACTAATTTAATACGGTGCATGTAAATATAGTGTGCTACAGGTTATGCTCAGAATACAAGTTCAAACTGCCTCAATCTCAGCTCCTAATAAAAATCTCAGTTCTCAAACAAAAGCAAAAAAAAAAATTACTCAAACTAACCTGCAGAAGAATCCCATAGTCCAAAACTGTACTAATTTAGGTCAGCAGTTCAGAACCTCTGGTTGTAACCCCTTGGGGATCCAACGACCATTTCACAGGGGCGGCATATCAGATACTCTGCACATTAGATATGTCCATTACGATTCACAACAGTAGCAAAATTACAGTTATGAAGTAGTAAGGAAAATAATTTTATGGTTGGGGGTCACCACAACATGAGAAACTGTATTAAAGGGTTGCAGCATTACGAGTTAAGAACTACTGCCTTAGGTTCCAATAGAACCCGACCTTCTCTCTTTCCCTCAGTTGAATCCTTGACTTTTCCAGAAAACCAGTGAATGAAATTCATCCTTGTGTTTGTTACATTGTTTTTTTTCTTCCTCGGCACTCTGCAATTATTTGTTTCTTTGTATTCAACATCATTGCCTTTCTGTCTCCCTGGAATTTAAGAACTATTAGAAAAAGAAGGATGTGTTTGGCGGTTTGGCCCTGGCCTTTAATCCCAGCACTTGGGAGGCAGAGGCAGGTGGATCTTAGTGAGTCCCAGGTCTCTCTAGACCTAGAATTGCGCAACACAATAACCAAACAAATCTCCTAATTAACTAAGGAATAACAGGTATTTATATTTTATCTAGCTGAATCTTCACAGCTTTAATGGGTAAAGGCTATCTCCACTTTACAAATGAAAAATGTTAAAACCCAGAATCAGCTGAATTTAACTAAAAATTCAAACCCAAGCCCAGCTGACAACAAAACTATACTATCACTCACTGGGTTGTGCTGCCCACAACATCAGAAAATCTCGGGAAGGCACCGCATCACAGTTCGAAGTTAGGAAAGACTTCCCCTTGTTCCCTGAGAAACCGCTGTCTTCCTCCTCTTCCAGGCAGTGGATTGTGTGTCAGTTTTCACCTTCACTAGAAAAGCACAAGGCTAAATAAAACTGAAGTACAATGATTGCAGCTCCTCTTTCAGACCTAAAAAGAAGACCTAGTAGTGATAGGAACAAATCCTAGGCTTTCACTTTAGATGCCACTGTCCTGAGTTCCCCTGTGTATATCATCATGGCCTTTGTGGGACAGGAAAAAAAATGGACACCAGATAGATGAATGAGATGAAACATAGAGTAATAAATGGGCTGCTCCCAATGGGTGGCCACTGATTGGACTGGAACTAGGACTTAACTGCCAGGGCAACCCCATGTTGGATAGCTAGCTACTGATGAAGTGGCTCTGGGTGGACAGTTCAACCACTCCCCCAGTCCCACAGTCCCCACAAGAGCAAATGAGTTGGTGTGTCACCTTCATATCTCTCTCCCTCTCTCTTATTTTTTTTTAATTTTTCCAGATAGGGTTTCTCTGTGTAGCAGTGTTGGTTGTCCTGGAACTCACTTTGTAGACCAGGCTGGCCTACAAACCCGCAGAGATCCACCTGCCTCTGCTTTCCAAGTGCTGGAATGAAAGGCATGTGCCACCACTGCCAGGACCATGGGCAGAGGGTGCCATGTGCACTTTCATCTCTTTTTTCCAAGAATAACAATTTGCTTTTTGATCTGGAGTGAGAAAGGAAACCTTTAACTGGATACTCAACTGTAGGAGGAAGCCACTTGTTGGTTCCCAGCTGCTCAGCTCTGAAATAATCACACAAAAATTGTATTAATTAAATCACTGCTTGGCCCATTAGCTCTAACTTCTTATTGGCTAACTCTTACATCTTAGTTTAACCCATTTCTACTAATCTGTGTATCGCCACGAGGCTGTGGCTTACTGGCTAAAGTTCCCAGTATCTGTCTCCAGAGGCTTCATGGCTTCTCTCTAACTCCGCCTTCTTCCTCCCAGCATTCAGTTTAGTTCTCCCTGCCTAGCTCTGTTCTATCCTATTACTGACTCAGGACAGTTTCTTTATTAACCAATGGTATTCACAACATACAGAGGAGAATCCCACATTACTCAACCAGTATTTAAAGCATTCAAAGGAATTTGCCTGTACCCATGAATTCACAGTATGCATTGAATCTTTCAGTGTGCATTAAGCTATGAGAGCATTTTCTATGTAAATCTAATGTCACATTCACCTCAACCTCATGCTGTACCCGAAATGCAAAGGCTGGGGTTGAACTCAAGCAATCTGACTCTGAGGGACATCTCTGAACATTATCCTATACTTCATCCCCACTATGGCTAATCTATAAGGTGAATGTTAGCAAATTGTCTCTGAAAACAAAGCAGCAAACTGCTGCGTGGCCTGGAAAACTCACTTCATGGGGCCTGGGGATGTAGAATGTGTGCTTAGGATGCACAAGGTGCTAAAGTCCATTTCTTTCATCACAAAATAGATTTCAAGGACAAGTGCTAAGAAGACAAAACAAAGAGAACGAGGCTAAGTATGATGATTTAAATTTGAATCCTGGTACTAACTTGTTTCTCATTTCCTTTTCCTGTCCTCCAGTTTTCGTCACCCATGTGGTCATTATCGCTACTTTGCTTAGCACACAGAGCTGTGTAAAAGTTTTCTGATGTAATGGATTTTAAGAGTTTTTTAGATTTGTTTATTTTATGTGTGTGAATGTTTTGCCTGCCTGTATGTGTGTGTGTCATGTGTGTGTCTGGTACCCCTGGAGGTCAGATGAGAGCATGAGATCCCTTGGAAATGCAGTTACAAATAGTTGGGAGATACAATGTAGATACTGGGAAGCAAACCCAGGTCTTCTGCAAGAGTAGCCAGTGCTCTTAACCACTGAGCCATTTCTCTAGTCCTAAGATTTGAGGACATTTTATATTTTATAAACAAACTAAACCAGTGAATAAGATCCTTGCATGCAGAAGACAAAACCCAAGGTAGAGTCCCAGGAAGAGAGGAAAAGCAAGCCAGTTCCAGAGGGCTTGTCTCACTGCCCATGTTTAACATAAGGGGCTTCTTCTCCCCGCCTGACCTTCCTCTCCCCTTTCCTGCTATCCTTCACTTCACTCTCTCCTGCTATATTCAAGAGTGAAAAATATTCTCCCAGCTTCTTGAAGACTCTTTGAAGTAACCCAAGATGGAAAGGCTGACCGAAGGAGTGTGGAAGCTTCCCAGAGCCTCCAAGTCCCCCTGGGAGTCCTTCAATCCCTAAAAACACTAGGCCCTGCTGAGAAGCTTTTGTGGCTTAGCCTCCAGTCCTCACAAACTTCAGTAGCATCCTCTTTACCTGCTAATCTGCCTCATCAACACAGTAAGTTTCCAGCTGCTGAAAAACAACTTGTCCAAAGCAGGCAGAAATTGAAATAAGTCATGTTTCCTGATTCAAAATTGTTTAGATGTGAATTCAGGATAGACAGCAAAATTTTGGGACTGCCTATCTTATCCAACTAATTTTGCATAGCCCCAGCCCAAGTTACATGAACTATGGCATATTTACTCTCATAGTGCCCGCGAAGGAGCTTAACCATGGATTGAAATATCATTTTGTAGGTTTGTTTCTAGGCCTTTAAGTTTTGGGAGATTATATATGATTACATCATTCCCCCCTTCCCTTTTCTCCCTTTGTTATACCTAAATCCATGGGTATAACAAAGCCACAAAAGCCAACAAAGGAAACTGAGTCTCATATGTAAAAGCAAAGAGCCTTTTTTTTTATTAAGGATTTCTGCCTCCCCCCCTCATCCGCCTCCCATTTCCCTCCCCCTCCCCCGATCAAGTCACCCTCCCTCATCTGCTCGAAGAGCAATCTGGGTTCCCTGACCTGTGGGAAGCCCAAGGACCGCCCACCTCTATCCAGGTCTCCGAAGGTGAGCATCCAAACTGCCTAGGCTCCCCCAAAGCCAGTACAATCAAGTTAGCAAACTCGGTCTCTCGGCATCTCCAATGTATTGGAATAACCAGAGAGCCCCAAGAATTGGGTTTTTATAGTAGTAAAGGTGGGGGTGAGGGGTCTCTGAGGTTCAGGACCCCTGATTGGCTGACATTTGTCTAGGGGTGCCCTGGTGAGGTGCTGGCGGGTGATCCTAACTACAGCGGTTGGAATATCAGGCATTTCCTTTTAATGCCCTGCCCTTGGGTGAGGGTCGGGTTATCTCAGCCTGTGGTTCTTTTCTGCCACCAGGTATTGCTTCAGGGCAAACCACTGAGACCCAGGCCTCCTATTTAAATTCAGAGTCCCAGGTGATGTGGTTGGAAGTAAAGAATTTTCTTTTGATGACCAATTATCATGGCTGGCCCTCACACCTTCAAACCCTGCCAGGTACCACGATTCCCTCTTTAAAATTCATGGTTTCTTTTTTTTAATTGTCGTGGTGTGTGTGTGTGTGTGCATGTGTGTATCAGGGCCTGTTTTTAACAAGCAAGAAAGGAACCTATCTATATTCAAGAAAATATTACAGAGACTTTAATGAGAATATAATACTTTAACCAAAATCATGAAAGTGGGTATTTTTAAAAATAATATAAACTATATGCCATTATTAGAATTGTTACTTTTATTCTGTATCCGGTGATATGAATATAAAACAAGGAGAGCAGAGCCCTGTGTGTGAGCTTAAATTAAAATTTCCAGTAAGTATAAACTATCTCCCAGGATTTTTCAGACAACACATGCTGTCCCTACTGATTGGAGTGGATCAGTTCAATTTCAGTCCTAATTCAGTGTAGAACAAGGGGTTTTAAGATGTGGTCCACAGGTTCTTCAGGTAACCTGAAATTCTCGAGGGTCTATATGGGTTAAAACTCTTTTCATAATAATACTAATTAACTATTGTCTTTTCCCCATGTTGATATTTATACCAACGGCCCAAAAGGACTCTGGTTTAAATTGCTGGTGCTTTGTCAGAAAGCACCAGTACACTGTGTCCTAACAGCCATTGTATTCCTCACAAAATGGTCTGGTACTAAACAATATGTCAGTTTCACTTAAGAATGTCTTTTATGAAGCAGTTAAAAAAAAAAGTTAATTTCATTGGCTCCAGGCCTTTGATGACAACAAGCCTTTTACTCTTCCGTATGTTGAAATGGAAATTCCGTATGAAGCCCTTTTTTCAAAGTTTATTGAGCTGAAATTCACAGAACAGTTAATTAATCAAGTTAAAGCAAACAAGCCAGTGGCACGTAATAGCATCAGTGTTATGCAACCGCCTCCTTTATCCTATCCCAACATTTCACCGCTCAAAAAGAAAATCCTGGGACCTACATTATCTCAAGGAAGAGCCTTCTGCCGTCGTCCAAGCTGCAGGTGAACTGGTTTCTTACTTTAAGAAACACTATTTTTACATGAAAGAATGGTTAGCCTGCAACCTCCAGTTTGTCATAGTTGGTTATTTGGCTTAATTGCCTCAAAACTTCTATGAAGTTTGTAACTTCATGTAAAACAGTTTATTGTATTTATTACAATAATAAAATCAACTGGTGGTGCTTTGTTATAAAAATAAAATAACAGATGCACACCTTTAATCCCAGCACTTGGGAAGCAGAGGCAGGCAAATTTCTAAATTCAAGGTCAGCCTGGTCTACAGAGGAAGATCCGGGAGTCTGAGAAACCCTGTCTCGAAACAAAACAAAAGAGTTTTTTTCTACTGAGATGAGTGGTAATACTAGCAAAAATGAGCATTTGATAACATAATGAAATGAGCCAAGAACGCTACATAACCCAGTGAACTAGTATTTTCCATACAATCAATTCAGTATGTTACCAATCATACCCATTCCAAGTAGAAGACAGACCCATGAATTTTAGTGCAGTAAAGTCCTAAAAGTTCATTCATATAAATTACCCAACCAAACTTTAGACTCCGGCAAGCTTTAGTATATCAAGAAAAAATACATACAAGTATCTCATTTGTATGAGACAAGACTTTCTTTAGTACTTTCGCCAGAGAAAATTGCCACAAATCAAATGCAAAAACAAATGTAATAGTGCAGGTTTCGCATACAGACAAGCAGGTGCACACACATGCACATAAACAATATATATATATTGGTTTTTCAAGACAGGGATTCTCTGTAGCTTTGGAGACTGTCCTGGAACTAGCTCTTGTTGACCAGGCTGGCCTCAAACTCACAGAGCTCCACCTGCCTCTGCCTCCCGAGTGCTGGGATTAAAGGCGTGCACTACCGCCAACCAGCTAAATTTTAATATTTTTAAAGGAAGAAGAAGAAAGAAAGTTGAGAGAAGGATGTGTAGTGGGATTCAGAAGAAGTTGGAGGGGAAATAGAGGTAGATAGTGATCAGATTTCATTGCATGCAAGTATGAATTTTCAAATAAGGAGCTCATCTCCAATCCCAGCACTCGGGAGGCAGAGGTAGACAGATCTCTGTGAGTTCAAGACCAACCTGATCTACAGAGCAAGTTCTAGGCTAGCCAAAATAACATAATACAATGCTGTCTCAAAACAAACAAAAAAGACATATATACAAATGGCCAGCAGGTATATGAAAAAACATCCAACTTCACTAATCCCCTACGAAATATATATTAAAACAGAAGTATGCAGTCTGAGGAGGTGGTTCAGCAGATAAAGTGCTCACTGCACAAGCATGAGGGACTGAATTTTGGACCCCAGTAGCCATGTAAAAAAAACAGGCATAGCAGAGAATGACAGAGGCAGGAGGATCCCAGGGGCTCAATGATCAAGCAGTCTAGCCGATCAGTGAGCTCCAGATTTAGTAAGAA
Organism: Microtus pennsylvanicus; assembly: GCF_037038515.1. Lineage (NCBI taxonomy): Eukaryota > Metazoa > Chordata > Mammalia > Rodentia > Cricetidae > Microtus > Microtus pennsylvanicus. Next base: position 65,917,747 of record NC_134590.1, read on the forward strand.
ACCCTGTCTCAATACAATAGATAAAGACAGCAAACATAGACCTCTGACCTCCACATGTACACACCACACCACACACACGCACGCACGCACGCGAGCACACACACACACAGTTAGCTCACAAAGAAGGGTTGAAGTGTATTGCTCAATGGTAAATGTATGCTTGTATGTTTAACATGAACAAGGCCCAAATCAAACATCCAGCACCACTGCATGCCCAAAATAAACAGACATGAAGAAAGAATACAGTTCCTTTTAGGATGAGTATTATCAGTAGGACAGGCCAACAAATGCTGGCAAAAATGTAGAGGAAAGGGACCTTCACTGTTGGCTGGGATGTCAACCAGTAAAGACAGTATGGAAAACAAATGAAAATACTTAAAACAAAAAATAAAAGTGGGGCTGTGATGTAGCCCAGTTAGCAGAGTACTGCCAGACATACGTGAAACCCTGGGTTTGATCCCCCTACCTCATGACTACATATACCTGGAGCAGTGGCACATGCCTGTAATTCCAGCACTTGGGAGGTAGAGACAAGATCAGAAGGTCAAAATCGTCCTTGGCTACAGAGTAAAGTCAACTCGGACAACACAAGACCATGTCCAAACACTAAAAATAGAATCAAAATAAGATCCAGCAATCTGCCAGGCGGTGGTGGCACACACCTTCAATACCAGCACTCGGGTGGCAGAGGCAGGCGGATCTCTGTGAGTTTGAGGCCAGTCTACAGAGCGAGTTCCAGGACAGGTTCCAAAGCTACACAGAGAAACCCTGTCTCAAAAATCCAAGAGAGAGAGAGAGAGAGAGAGAGATTGATTGATTGATTACTGGTTACATATCCAAAGAAAATGATGTCCTATGTAGAACAAACATCTACCAATCTACCGACTTGTGTTCATTGCAGCATCATTCATAAGATCCAAGCAATGGAAGGAATCCAAGTGTGGATTTCAACAACGGATGAGTGGATAAAGAAATGTGGTCTATATGAGTTAGCATATTACAATAGCACAAGTGATTCCTATTGTCCTCTCAGGGAGAGCTACCTACAGCCTAGCATCAGCGGAGACTGAAAACCATGGGAGGTAGAAGGCCTGGGTTCCTGACTCAGCTGAGCCACTGACTCACTGGCTGATCCAACCTCACCAGTAGAGCCTCAGTTTTCCCATCCAGAAAATGAGAGGGTAGATTGTCATGTCCTGTGGAACCTGCCAGGCCTTCCATCATCCTCTGATTAAAGGATTGCCTCCCTTTGTTTGATGATTGCATCGGAGAATCACAGATTTGTGCCTTGAAAGGACTCAAGGGCAGGATGTCTCCCTGGCATCCACATCCTATTTCACAAATCAATAAACTGAGGCACAGAGAAGTTAAACAATTGGTTTAGCCATGTTGCAGGAGTTGGGGGGGTGGGGGCAGGACCCAGTGGGGAGAGGAGAGGGCATCGTCTATTCTTTGAGAAATGACTCTGAGGTTTGGCAGTTCAACCACCAAATGCTTTCACAAACACTCTGCAGATCCCGTAGGGATGCAAATCTCACTTGAGCCTGAGAAAATCAATACTGTAAGGCCTCCACTAGGTTAACAAGCTTGATGGATGTTTCATGTTACTAACTAAATCCACCTTTAAAAAGGTCAGGTGCGCCCCTAAATTCTCCCAGGAAAGGCAAAGGAAATGAAATTGGCAAGAAGTTAGGCAAGGGGGAGGATGGGGCAGGCTTCTCCTTCTCTTCCCCCCCCCCCTTCGACCCAGTGTAACAAGACACACCCCTCTCAGCGTCCAGTTCTCTCTGCCACAAGCTTCCCTGCAGCCTGGGCCAACTCACCAGCTACAAATAGAATCAGAACCCACTGAAAATAGCTTCTCTTCCCTCCTGTCCAGGCTCACTAGGACACCCTGCCCCACTGAGCAGGCCACAAGCCAAGAACTCAGATAGAGGGGTTATGGACCACCATCCTGGGAGCAGGAGTCCCAGTAATAGCTGACTCTTTAGTGCTGGCTCACAGCCAGCATTATATCCTCTTCCTGGCTATAGTTCTCAGGAAGCCAAAAATGAAGGTCCCTAGCTTGGCAGTGGTAGCGCAACGCCTTTAATCCCAGCACTCTGAAAGCAGAGGCTAGCAAATCTCTGTGAGTTTGAGGCCAGCCTGGTCTACAAAGTGAGTACCAAAACAAACAAACAAATGAACAAAACAGTGAGTTCCAGGACAGCCAGGGCTACACAGAGAAACCTTGTCTTGAAAAAAACAAATAAAAGAAGAAAGTCTGGGCTATTGGCTTGATTCAACAGTGCACTTGAAGCTCAGAGAGGTGAGGTGCTTTCCCCAAAGCCACACAGCCAATGGGAGGTACAGATGGAATCTGAATCCTCTCCTTCGAATAGGCGAACCATTGTAATACATTCATCTCCGTGCAAGGCCAACTAGCTCCAGATCCTTGAGGTTGAAAATGTTAACATAATTAGTGTCAGGCCCGTGCCAGGCTAGACCATCCTTGATAAGCAAATTAAAATGCCAAATTAATAATGGAAAAGACTTATTCGCTGTGACTCCACTGAAAAGAGACAAAGAGATTAGTGTCCTCCAATCCAAGTCCATCGTCATGGTCCTAACTTGAGGGTTAGATTAAACAGAGGACAAAAGATATGACTATTTGCCAGTGGTGGTGACACACGCCTGTAATCCCAGCACTCAGGAGGCAGGGGCAGGCAGATTTCTGTGAGTTCAAGGCCAGCCTGGTCTGCAGAATGAGTTCCAGGACAGGGCTACATAGAGAACCCTGTCTCAAAAAAAACAAAAAACAAAAAATGAATATGTAAGTATTCATTTGTCCTTCACTGTCTCAGGGTCTTGCAGAAAGGCGGTCTATAGTTGTGAGCACCCTAAGTCCCCTTTCTGGCTAGTACCAGGATCAGCATCTTCCTTCTCCCAGATGTCCTGGGAGGAATTTCAATCCCTTGGGACATCTTGTTTCAATAGTCCGGAGAGCCAGAAAGCCAAATACAGCTCCAGTTTAAGAATGTCTTCATTCCCAACATGCCAGCTACAAAGGGAGCTCAGATCATCCAGGCTATCCTTTGACAACTAGAGAAACTGAGGCACACAGGGAGAGCGGACTCTTCTCAAAGCAGATAATTAATGAGTAAATCAAACGCCCAGGTCTCTTGGTTCAGAGGCCAATTGTTTTCGCAGAGCAGAGGCAAACAGAATCACCCTTGTTCCCTGTCTGTGGAAACCCCGAGGGTTTTGTTTTTTGTTTTTTTTTTTTTTTCGTTTGTTTTTTTGTTTTGTTTTGTTTTTTGTTTTTTAACTTTTCGGCTTCAACAGAGCAAAGAGCTCAGAGCTCCTACCCGCTTCCGAGCTCCCAGACACCAAGTCTGGCAGACAGGGCATCCTGAGATCACCTCTTCTTCCTGCTCTGCTCAGGGTGTTTAATGATCTAGGGAAGAGAGAAAACAGCAGGACATAAATCATGGGTAACACAGGCTGGCTTTCTCCTTTGCTGAATGTGAAGCCGACGGGACCCAGCAAGGGGAGAGAATTTGCAGGAATTTGTTGGCTCATTTAAATCCAAGGTCCAACTGCACACATTTCTCCTACTCCTGAGAGCTAGATGTGTTTTGCTCTGCCCCAAGATCCCATCTGTTATAAAGTAATTCTCTAAAAGGTCTCACCTTCGGTGGTAATGACAAAGGAGGAGAGAATGAAGCCAAGGGAGCTCCGCTGGGGAGGAATTAAGTTATTTAAGAAATGTTTCAGAGGTATGAAACAATTTTACAACTAGTGTGTCAGAAAATCTCAATTCCATTTCCAGCCCAGCTATGCCTCTCTAGAGTCTGCCAGGCAGGCTGTTTCCCTTGAACTAAGGAGCCAGGTGAGATGCACACACTCCCTCAATCTTTTCTTCCTCCCTTTCTCCTTTATTTCTTTCAGAACATGTGTATTAATTTTGACAGAGGATCTATATGTAATCTCAGCTGGCTGAGTAAGAAATGAGTTTCTCAGCTGAGACACTCTGCCTTTATCAGAATTGTTGCACAACTTCCCGGAGCCTTGATACATGAATGCACATCGTGATCACACGAAAGTTACAGCTGGGCATGGTGGCTCAGGCCTGTCGTCCCTGCACTTGTGAGGTCGAAGCAAGAAAAGTGTCGCAAGTTTGATGCCGGCCTACATAGTGAGTCCTGGGCCAGCTTGGGCTGCAGAGTGGGAGCCCTGTCTTAAACCACAATCAGAAAAAGGAAATTGTAGGGTTTGCAGAACAAATTCCTGGGACTTATAAACCCACTTTGAAAATGTTGTATACTGTCTTCATAACTTGGTAAGCATATGTTCTTATATACAGCGTGACCTCCAGCTGTATTTTAGATGAATGGATGGGTGTCTAGATCCTGATTGTTGGCCTCTAGCCAGACAGCACTCTCCCTTTTCGTTTCTTTGGCTGGTCAATTTTGACACAGGGTCTCACTATGTAGCCTTGACTGGCTTGAAGCTTGCTGGTCCAAACTCACAGGTCATCTGCCTCTGCCTCACAGTGCTGGGACTAAAGAAATATGCCACCATACTTAGCTAGCTTCTGCTTCTGGAGCCTTATGTTTATCTTCTACAACAAAGTACAACAGAATATTTCTATAAAGAACCAGACAATCAGTATTTTAGCCTTTGTAAACCATATACAGTTCTACAGCATCTTCCTCCCTCCCTGCCTTCTCCTCTTCCTCCCACCCTTTCTTCCTTTCATCCTTTCTTCCTTCCTTCGTTTCTTCCTTCCCTCCCTCCTCTCTCTGAAGCGTGAAAACTTCTTAGCTCTCAGGTCAAGAACACAGGCTAGTGGTAAGGACAGAGCAAGATTTTGGCCTGACCTGTGGTTTGCTGGCTCATGTTCAACCATGCTCACTATATCTATGAATGGTGTGCAGAAATTTTCCAGGGTTTCTGCATTTTGCTTTTGTTGGTCCTTTTAAACCACCCTAGACAGTAGCCACTAAGCTACTTCCCTTTTCTAAAGCATTAGTTTTGGGGATGGCTCAGTGGTAGAGCACCTGTTTAATACACTTGGTTCAATCCCCAGTTCTCCTACACACACACACACACACACACACACGCACTACCTTATTGAAAGAATAAGACACCACATGAAGATGCTCAAGAGAATGCTAACAGAGAATATGGGATAAAACTTCCAAATTGCCAGGCAGAGGTGGTGCACACTTTTAATCTGCCATGCTGTGGCTACTATAGGCAAACTTAGTATCAGGGACTGGAGCAATGGCTCAGTAGTTAAAAGGACCTGGTTTAAAGTCCCAGCACCCACAAGGTAGCTCACAAATGTCTGTAATTCCTGTTCCAGGGAATCCATCACCCTCCTCTGTCGTCCTTGGGAGCCAGGCATACAGGTGATACACAGGCATAGCTTCAGGAGAAATACCCATGCACATAAAATAACTAAAAAGACAAAAACAAAAAATGTCTGTCAACCATTTTGCAGGTCCCCTCTCATTGGACCTCAAGCTGGTTCTAAGAGGCAAGTTAATATGATCTCCACTGATGCGCCAAGAGGCTAGTTAACGTGTTTACCTGCTCAGAGTCAGGTAATAAGTACAGTTCCCACAGCGTAAAAGCCAGTCTCCCTGGCTCCACAGTCAGAAACTGTTTCACTGTCTCCTTCTGACGGGAACCACTTCCCTGAGCTCATGATCAAGGTATTCACAGTCAATTTCTTACAGTGTCGTATTTAATTACAGAGAACATTAGCTTGATTGATAAACGTTTCTCATGCTGGCCTTCATTCAGTCTCTATTCAGATTGATTTCTTGCATTCACCCAAGTTCAATATTTGAGTTAAAATTCCATTGGGTTCTTGGCTCAGAAATAGATTTATATAAATATACTCAGTCGGTTTTTGACAGATGCCAAAGTAATCCAATAGAGGGAAAAAATCGCTTTTTCAAAGATATCTAAGTAATTGACTATCCACAGGCAAATGAATAAACTTGGATCACATAAAAAATTAACTTGAAATGGATTTACGGCTTAAATGTAAAATGTAAAACTATACAACTTTTAGAAAGAAAAAAGAAAATCTTTGCAACCTGGGGCTAGGCAAAAAGTCTTTAGCTCCAACATCAAAATACAACTCATAAAGGAAAAACTAGTAAGTTATCAAACTTATCATAATTAAATACTCTATTAACCTTATCAAAATTAAAAACTCTATTGACAACAGCATAAAAGAAATGAAAAACTTACAGACTTGAAGAAAATATTTGTAAACTATATACCCAGCAAAGAACTTACAACACCCAGCAGTTAAAACCCAGACACCCAGATATGGTGGCACACGCTTACAAGCCCACTCAGAAGCTTGTGCCAGGATTGTGAGTTCAAAGCCAGTTTGTATTATGTCATAAGTTCCAGACTAGCGGGGTTATACAGTGAGACTTTGCCTCAAAAAATAAATAAATAAAAAAATAAAAAACAAAAAACAGTCAAATAGTGGTGGTGCATGCTTTTAATCCCAGTTCTTGGGAGTCAGAGGCAGATCTCTGTGAGTTTGAGGCCAGCCTGGTCCAGGACAGTCAGGCAGTTACACAGAGAAACCCTGCCTCAAAAAAACTTTTAAAAAAGGAAAGAAAGAAAAACAAACAAACAAAAACCCCACAAACATCAAACCAATGGGAAAACTGGAAAAGATGTGAACAGACATTTTACTAAAAGCAATGCATAATGGCAAATGGACATGAAAGGATACACGCATCGTCAGAACTGCTAAAGTGAAAATGTACGGCAGTGCTGGCAGCTGGCGAGGATGCAGAGCCACCAGACTGTCCACACTTGTCAGTGTGCACACCACACGCAAAGTCACCGTGGGAGAGATACGGCAGCTCCCACATAACTCAACACCTAACGAAGACCAGGAACTATGCCCTTGGGCATTTACCCTAGAGAAATCAACTTAATAGTCAGACAAAACTTCTGCATGCTTGTTCTAGAAACTTCATTTCTAGTAGCCCCAAGTGGAAAACCACCTCTCCCAGACGTCCTTTAGTGGACGCATTTTAAGCACACTGGTAAATCTATTCCATGGAATACTACTCAGCAGCAAAAAAGGAAAGAGCTTTTGCCACTTGTAGCATCTTTGTTGGTTTTCAAGAAAATCATGTTGAATAGAGAAAAAAAATCCAGGCTGGGGAGATGGTTCTGCAGGCACTTATCACCGGACTGAAAATTTAAGTTTGATCCCTGGAACCCATATCATGATAGGAAGGAGCCAACTTAGGAAAGCTATCCTTTGACCTCAGCATGCATGCACCACATACAGACAAACATCACACACACACAGCACACACACACACCTCATACACACACACCACCACCACATACACACCACACACACACTGCTGCCACCACACACACACACACACACACTACTACCACTACATACAAACACCACACACATACCACTACCACCACATACACACCACACACACTGCTGCCACCACACACACACAGCACACACACACACCTCATACACACACCACCACCACCACATACACACCACACACACACTGCAGCCACCACACACAAACACACATACACTGCTGCCACCACACCACACACTCACACACTGCTGCCACCACACACACACTACTACCACACACACATTAGGTGGAGGCTTATTCATTCCCTGCTGCCCAGACCCGAAATAATCACATGGAAACTATATTAATTGAAACACTGCTTGGCCTATAAGCCTATAGGGCCTCTTGTTAACTAATTCTTATATCTTAAGTTGACTCATTTCTGTTATTTTATATTTTACCACGAGGTCATGGTTTACTGGTAATGTTCCGGTGTGTCTGTTTCCTAAAGCAGCTACATGGCATCTCCCTGACTCCACCTTCTTTTCTCCTTCATCTCTCCTTGGAAATCCTAGCACCTGGGAGGCGCTCTATTCTGCCCTGCCAGAGGCCCAAAGCAGCTTCTTTATTAACCAATGGTAACAAAACACATTCACAGCATACATAAAGAAATCTTACATCTCACACACACACACACACACACACACACACACACACACATATACACACACACCACTACCACCACACACACACATACAAATGAATAAATAAATAAATAGCTGGAGAGAGAGATGGCTCAGCGGTTAAGAGCTCTTGCTATTCTTACTCCAAAGGACATGAGTTCAGTCCCTAGCACCCACATTGGATAGCTTGCAGCTGCCTGTGACTCTAGCTCTGAATCTGATACCCTCTTCAAGTCTCCTCTAGCACTAGTGCACATGTGGTATGCACACACAGACACATACACACACACACACACACACACACAAATAAAAACTAAAAATGAATCTTCCTTTAAAGGATGAAAGTATGCTCACACCAACAGCAAATATATTAAAATTGGAACAATACAGAGAAGATTAGCACGTTCTCTGTGCAAAGATGACTCAAATCCATGAAGTATTCCATATTTAAAAAATAATGATAAGCTGGGAGATGGTGGTGCATGCCTTTAATCCCAGCATTTAGGCAGAGGCAGCCAGATCTCCATGAGTTTGAGGCCACCCTGGTCTAAAGAGTGAGTTCTAGATCAGCCAGGGCTGTTACACAGTGAAACCCTGCCTCGAAATAACAACAACAACAACAAAACTTAAAAATACTATCTCAAGCCATGCAGTGGTGATGCACACCTTTAAACCCAGAATTTGGGAGGCAGAGGCAGGCTTTGAACTCAGCCTTGTCTACAAGAGCTAGTTCCAGGACAGGCTCCAAAGCTACAGAGAAACCCTGTCTTGAAAATAAAACAACGGGGGGGAGGGGACAATAACAACAACAAAAACCCTATCTCAAAAGCATACATACTGTGTTGGTTAATCTTGATTTTTAACCTTACAAGTTCTCAAATCACCTAGAAGACAAACTTCTGTGAAAGAGTTTCTTCCTTCCTTCTTTCTTTCTTTTTTTATTTTTTTTCATGACAGGGCTTGTCTGGCTAGTCCTAGCTGTCCTAGAACTCGCCTTGTAGACCAGGCTGACCTCGAACTCACAGAGATCCCCCTGCCTCTGCCTCCCAGGTGCTAGGATTAAAAGCGTGCACCACCACCGCCTGGCTGTGAGCGAGTTTCTAGGTTAATTGAGGTGTGAAGGCCTATCCTAAACACAGATAGTCCCATCTTATAGACTGGGGCACCGCCCTGAAGAAAAGGAGGGAATGAACTGAGACTGCATCCACTTTTCTCTGCCCGGACCTGGAGGCCAAAGTAAGCCCTCCGATCTCTGGCTTGCTCTTGTCAGGTATTTTGTTGCAACAATGAGAAAAATAACCAATACACTGTGTGGTTCTATTTATAAAGCATCCTTTATGTGAGCTGGAGAGGCAGTAAGTAGGTTGGCGCTCACTAGTAAGGAGGGAAAACAGAACGCGGTGGCTGTAAAGGGAGGCACAAGGCGTCCTTTCAGTGGGAATGTTCTGTATTCCAGCTGTGGGGGCAGCCAAGCAGTTCTACACACATGAAAAAAGTTATAGAAATAAACATACAGATGCCAAAGATAAAAGCATACACGAAGGCTGAAAAAAACTGGTAAAATCTAAAAATGGACAAATTGTGTTACGTTACATGTATTCATTCATCCATCTAGTCATTAATTCATTCTTTTTTGGTTTTTCATTCATCTTTAAATTTTTATTTCTTTTTATGTGTTTGTTTTGCCTGCATGCCTGGTACTAGTCCCATGGAAGTCGGAAATGGAAGGAGGTGTCAAGGTCCCCTGGAACTCAGGTTAAGGATGCCTGTGAGTCACCATGTGAGTACTAGGCATCAACGTGGTACTCTGCAAGAGTAACAAGTGTTATTAACCACTGAACCATATCCCTGGCTACATAACCCTGGCTGGCCTGGTACTTGTTATGTAGCCCAATATGTACTCAACTTCACAACCAACCTCCCAACAGCTTCCCAAGTTCTAGTATTATGGACATAAGCCACACCTAGATGGTAGGCCACAAGAATGTCAAGTTCCTAGTTATGATAGTTACACGTGCTATTACCATAAACTGGGCATGGTGGTAATGATACCTGTATTCCCGTGGTGCCTAAAATCCCAAATATTCTGGAGGCTATGCAGGAGGATTATGAGTTTCAGGCCAACATGGGACTGAAAGACTGATGGTTAGCGTTTGTCAACTTGACACAAGCTAGAGTCATCTGGGAAGAGAAAACTTAGCAGAAACCCTCCACCAGATTGACCTGTAGACATATCTGTACGGCATCTTCTTGATTAATGGTCAATGGGAAGACCCAGTTTACTGAGGGCAGTGCCCCTCCTGGACAAGTGATCTTGAGCTGTATGAGAAAACAGGCTGAGCAAGCCATGGGGAGCAAGTCAGTAAGCGGCATCCCTCCATGGCCAAGGAATGCCTTCAGCTCTGCTCCTGCCTCCAGAGTCCTGCTTTGAGTTCCTGCCCTGACTTACCTTCATGATGAACTACAGACTATCAGCTAAAATAAGCCTTTCCTCCCAAGTTGCTTTTGCTCCTGATGTTTATCACTGCAATGAGAAGCAAACTAAAACACAAAGCAAGACCCTATGCTTAAATTAATAAATACCGATCAAGATAGTACCTATGTGGGAGTGAAAGGATTAGGGGTTTCTTAGAATGATGTATTTCTTCATTTCGTCCCTTTCTTTCTTCCTTCCTTCCTTCCTTCCTTTCTTCCTTTCATTTTTTCCTTTTAACCTGTTAATTAATTTTGGCTTATAGTTTAAAAAAAGAATAAGAATCTACTGTGGTGAGCAGGAATGGTGGCAAGTGGCAGGTAGGGTGGTTTTATTTATTTATTTATTTATTTTTGATCTTTCAAGACAGGCTTTCTCTGTGTAACAGCCAGCCATAGCTGTCCTGGAACTAGATCTTGTAGACCAGGTTGGACTTGCACTCACAGAGATCCACCTGCCTCTGCCTCCCAAGTGGGGATTAAAGGCATGCGCCACCACCATCCAGCTCAGAATGATTTCTTTTTTTTTTTTTTTTTTTGATTTTCGAGACAGGGTTTCTCTGTAGCTTTTTGGTTCCTGTCCTGGAACTAGCTCTTATAGACCAGGCTGACCCCGAACTCACAGAGATCTGCCTGCCTCTGCCTCCCGAGTGCTGGGACTAAAGGCATGTGCCACCACCGCCTGGCTTCAGAATGATTTCTTATAACTACATTTAAACCCATAGTTATCTCAAAAGGGCTTTGTTGTTCTTAACTTCCGAGATGGTTGCTTCATGGCTCAAGGTGAGTTTGCCATTTAGTTGGTCACTTAGCTCACCTCTAATAACTTGTGTTCTCCATACATCATCTCTTTAACACAGCCAGGGAAGAAAAAAACACTGTTATTATGACTCCATTTAACAAAGGAGGGAATGGCAGCTCCGCGGGCGAGAAGTCACACTCTAGTCCACAGAGATGAAGAGTCAAGCGCAAACCAGAGCCTCCACACCCACGACCTTCGCACCGCACCTCCACTCTGTCAGTGGTCACCTCTCAGATCTTTGCCGAAAGACTAGCCAAGGTTTTCCTTCTCTGGAATTCCTTGAGATTCCCTTAGATCTTTCCAGTTCTCAAGACTAAGTGTAAATCCCAGGAGCATCACTTGAACTGTGTCCCCTTAGAAAGTCGCTGCAGCTTCAGTCCCTAAGTCGGAGCTGGAAATTCCAGCTTTGTCGGTGGATCACATAAAGCAATGCATTTCAAAGGGCTCTGGGCGCACCAAAGGGGGCAGTTATTATTAATAACAGGGGACGATGACGTAAAGGCTAAATATAGGCCACTCGGTCCTCTTTATCCTCTGGTTTGATGGGAGATGCTTTGAGGCTGAGTTTTAGACCTTTATTTTGTCTTAGCACCTTCTGAATGTTCCCTAGAATGGCCGGTTCCCAGGAGGCCTTGCTAGCTATGGTTCTGACAGAAACATGGTCAGAAAGAAAAGTAGAGTATTGATGATAAAAAAATAAAAAGCCTTGTGCCTAAGCAAACTTTTCTCATAAACTGTGAAGAGAACAGAGTATGGTCTTAGTCAGAAACTGGCCCCTGGACTTCCTGTCGCATAACCCCAGGTAACTCCTTGTTTTCGACTTTGTAAGGGTGGTCTCTGTCTTTTCAGGAGCACACAAGAATGTGGAATTTGCAAAGTACTTTAAGGTACACCATGCCCTTACTATTTATACCAAGCAGGCCCCTTGGCTGGCTTCAGGGCAAGGTTTTTCCACATAAAATCAAGCTTTTTGTGTGCTTTCCCAGCTATGACAGACAACCTTGCGAATTCGCAAACAAACTCCTCAGCTTTATTACTGGTGCCAGTAACACGGCTTTTAAAGGTACCTTTCATCTCCACATCTTAAGCAACGTTGCAAACAGTAATTAAAGCTCCCCGATGAGGGAGGAGGTACATATTATCCAACACATTTCCAAACAGGTGAACCCAGACTTACAAATTAAAGACCTGGCCATAGGTCACCAGGGGTTGGAGCAGGGAGGAGAGTAGCAATAATTCTAGACTTAGAAGCCAGGGGTGGTGGCTCAGGCCTGTAATACCAAGACTTGGAAAATGGAGGCAGAAGGATTAAAGAGGTTCATGCTCAGCTACCTATGGGGCTAGCCTGAGCTACATGAAACTCCACCAAAAAAAAAAAAACATTCTAGACTTCCCAACTCTTGAATTCACCAGGGCTTTGGGTAGTAAGAGCCTAAGAAGCAAAGTGGAAGTGACCCCTCAGAACTGGCAGAGCTCATACAGTGATTACAGGGGCTGGGAAGAGGAAGAGGAAGGAGCCTCCTCTTAATAGTACAAGAAAAGGAAGGAAGAAAAGGAGGACGGGGATGGATATATGAGGGAAAACAGGTGGGTATACAGATGGATACCCAGATACATAGATGAATGACAAGAGCTGAAGAAGGAAGGAAGGCACTTAGAAAACACTGTAAGTATATTTTATTCTTGAATTTGGTTGAAAGCTCACCCCAAGACTCAAAGATCTTTGTGGAAGAGAAGGGCAGAAAGACTGCAAGAGCCAAAAGAGGTGGATAACTCCCAGGACACTGTTTCCCAGGCATGAAAGGGCCAATGATCTGAAGAGGGAGTGTGGCAGCCTGCACACCACCTGCGGAGGCTCCACCCAGACAACGTGTTCTGTCTACAGACAGAAGGACACGTGAGTCACCTCTAGCTGAAGAATGCTGAGCATTTGATAGCTGTTGGGAGAGAGAGGGCCAGTCTTTTCAAAACAATGTGACCCCTTGTAGCCTGACCATACCGTGGAGCAGACATGAATCCCGAGAGTGGGTGGGTGCCACAAACTGGATTCAGTCAGGAAAGAAAACACTTAATCTCAGAGTTAGGTGGGAAGGAATGGAAGGGCTGAGAGGCTAAAGGGAAAGAGTCGAGGAGTATAAATATGTCCAAAATGTGTTGAACAAAATTCTCAAAGAATTACTAAAAACATCTTTACTTAGACTGAAGGTAGAAGGAGCTTGACTAAAAGTGCCCTATTTAGAACACCTGATTTTTATAAGTAGACTAGGAAGTTGCTTTCTAAATTTAGAATTATGTACCCACAAGAAACTGAGGAAAAAGTCATAGAAAAAGGATATATATACCCATGATTCAACGTGTTGTTCCCCCTCCCCCCATAGGAACTTCTTACACAACTCTATTGTAGTATCAAAACCAGGAAGCTGCCAGAATATAATTAATTAAACTATAGACCGTAATCAGATTGTACCATTCTGGGAAGCATAAAACTTTGCTTAAACTCTGTTTAAAACTTTCATTTCTTACATGAAGTGTTCAGATTCTGAATATACAACCTGCTAGAGTTTAGGTGGCAAATGTCCCCCAAAGTCCCACATATAAAGACTTAATCCAGATGGTACTATTGGAAGACCATAGTAATATATATATATTTCTTATTACATGTATATAGTCTATATATGTATTATTCTTACTGAGGCTGGAGAGATAGCTCAGCAGTTAAGAGCACTTCTTGCTCTTGCAGAGGAACCAAGTTCAGTCCCCAGCACCCTCATGGCTGCTCACTGTAACTCCAGCTCCAGAGCATCCAACACTCTCTTCTGGTCTCCAAGGGCACTGCACACACATGATGCACAGACTTACATGCAGGCAAAACACCCATACACATAAAATAGAGATAAATAAATATTTTAAACTACATGTATTTATTTGTATTTGAAGGAAGGGCACACAGTGAGTGTGAACATGATGAGTCCAAGAGCAGCTTGCAGAAGTCAGTTCTCTCCTTCTGCCAAGAGAAACCCGGGAATTTAACACTCGTGGTCAGGCTTGGCAGCAAAGTACCTTTACCTGCTGAGTCATCCCATTGGCCTGGTGGTGACATATTTAAGAGGTAGTGCCTATTAGAAGGCGCTTAGGTCATAGTGCACATGCTCTTGAAGGAGATTATGGGTCCCATTTCTTCCCCTTTTCTCTCCTTTGCTTTCTGGCAATGAGGCAAACAGTTTTGATCTGGCATGTGCGCCTGCCATGATGTGCTGCCTCACTGAATACAACGGAGCCAGTGTATCACGGACTGACACTTCCAAAATGCGAGCCAAAATCAATCCTTGCTCTTTACAAGTTGTCCTGATGTATATCTATTTACATTATCTATATACAAATATATCTAGACTGCATTTCTTCGCTTCAATGCATCTTTTTATTTTAAAAAATTGTGTGTGTTTTTGACGGTCATCTGTTTTGTGGTGCTGGGAATGGAAGCCAGAGCCTTACATACTGCAGAAAAATATTTTACCACTGAGCTATACTCCCATTCCCCACCCCAGCCCCCATGTTTTTTCCAGGTGTGGTACATTCCCTTACTTTAGGTTGTCTGGAGGCAAAGAAAACTGATCTCTGTGAATTCAAGGCCAGCCCAGTCTACTTAGTGAGCTCCAAGCCAGGGTGGGCCACAGTGAAACGCTGTCTTGAAATAATTGATTTTCACTAATATAGATGTTATCACCACCCCCACTTCACTGTGTTCCCAGGGCTCTCGTACCCTCTTTAAGTCAGCATTCCCTCTTACACGACCACCACTCTCTCTTTCCTTTTTTTTTATTTATTTGTTTATTATATATACAGTATTCTTCCTGCAGGCCTCATTACAGGTGATTGTGAGCCACCATGTGGTTGCTGGGAAATGAACTCAGGACCTTTGGAAGAGCAGGCAATGCTCTTAACCGCTGAGCCATCTCTCCAGCCCCCACTCTCTCTTTTCTTTATTTTTGCTGTATGGTGCAGGGGTTGGAACCCAGAGCCTTGTGCATGCCAGGTAAACTCTCTACCACTGGGCCACAGCGCCAGCTGACGATTTCTCTTTTATTGTTATCGTTTGTTCTATCTTGGAGCCATAAATAAATCAAGCCATGTTCCTTCCTGTACCCGGCTTCTTTCAGTCAACCATGTATTCATGGACACATGACTTGGCCTGTGGCAGTGGTTCATTGCTTTTCCTTGTGGGGTGCAGTGATTTTTTTAAATTAGGTTTTAAAAACTTATTTATTTTATTTTTTGTGTATGGTGTGTTTGTATGTGTATCACATGCATGCCTGGTGTCCCAGGAGGTCAGAAGAGAATGCTGTATTCTGTAGTTGTGAGGCACCATGTGGGTGCTGGGAAGCAAACCTGGGTCCCCTGGAAGAGCAGCCAGTGCTCTTAACTGCTCAGCCAGCTCTCCAGCCCCACATTGTTGTTTGCCAGGGGTTTTTTTTTTTTGTTGTTAATGAATAGACCAAAATTGTTTGTGCATTTTCTGAGGGTGGACATAGTGGTTGTATCCAGAAATTGTATACAGTCAGATTGATTTGTTGAAGGCTCAAGATAGAACAAACGATAACAATAAAAGAGTTATTGTCAGCTGGTGCTGTGGCCCAGTGGTAGGCATTCTCAAGACCCTGGGTTCCAACCCCTGCACTAGACAACAAAAATAAAGGTAAGAGAGAGTAGTAGCTGCAGGAGGGAATGCTGACTTAAAGCACTGAATAAGAAAGCTGTGAGCATCCTTGTACCTCTGTGATGTCTGTTCAACCTGTGGGCTCATCCTTTTACACACATTCACTTACGGAGAGTGACAGAGAGAGGTGTGCACACACACGGAGGATGTGACAATCTGCGTGTGTTAATTTCTCCTCCTATTATGTGGGTTCTAGGACCAGAACTATATAGTATAGATTCTACAACAGTTTTGTTGTTTTTTCTTTGTGGTTTGGAACAGGGTTTCTCTGTGTAGCCCTGGCTGTCCTGGAACTCACTTTGTAGATCAGGCTGGCCTCGAACTCACTAAGATCTGCCTGCCCCTGCCTCCCAAGTGCTGGGATTGAAGACATTTGCTACCACCATCTACAGCAGTTTTTATTTTCCAAAGTAGTCATACCAAGATACCAATTTACTTCCCAGCCAGCAGTGTGTGAGACATCCACGGCACTATACAATTTTGTATCATCAAACTCTAATAAATGATTACACACAAGTCAAATTTTGATTGGTCTTGGCCCACGAATCCTTGTTTCCAAGTATTTTCTTATTCAGAACCAATAGTGGAAAAAGCACCAAAGAGATCTCAAATGCCATGGGGCAGGAAGGTGACATCATGGGTCAGAAAGTTAAGAAACTAGAGTTATCATTCTATTGGGAGATTTGGAACGGGTCACTGTACTGAACCACAGTTTGTCTTATCTCTAAAAATAAGGCAGATGGGGAGGACCATTTCTAAAGCCCCAGTTTAGCTCCAAAGGTCACCATTCCAATGTGGAAAAATGCTGATGTTGTAACGCTAAGTGAAAGGGTAGAAAAAGCATGTGCTGCTACTTAGAAAAATACAGTCGCCCAAAGGCAAGGGCTAGCGGGAAACAAACTGCTTGTGTTTTCTGTTGCTGTATATTTATTTTCTGCCCACATTTAATAATAGTTTTTACTTTGTGCTTGTGTCACTTTTAAGGTATTTGACTATGCAAATATGTATTTAATATGTTACTATAACTTGATAATATTAACATGCCCTATTAACATGTGGATTATTTTCCTTTTTTAAAATTATATGAGACATAAGATTTCATTTCCTCTGAGTACATCCTCAACTAGGCTTCTTAGATTTTTTTAAAATTGTTTAATTATTTATGAGACTGGATCTCACTACAGTATTGGCTGACCTGGGACTCATTATGTATATTAGACATTCACATAGATCCCCTTGCCTCTGCCTCTTGAATGCTGTAATTAAAGGTGTGTGCCTCCACACCTGGCAAAATTTTATTTATTTACGTGTATATATGTACAAGTTAACATATGGCACACACATACAGGCACCACCATAGCACACATGTAATTTTTTAAATTTATATTTATTTATTATCTGTCTATGGGAGGGTATACAGTTAGTATATAGAGGTCAAAGGGCAACTTGTAGACGTTGGTTCCCTCCTTCCATCATGTGGGTCCAAGGAATCAAACTCAGATCATCTGGTGGCAGGTGACTTTACCCAGTAAGCCATCCTGACAGCTGAAATCCTTTGGGGCAGGTGGAGGGTGGGGGCAGTGCTAAGAATGGAACCCAAGGATTCACACACGCTAGTAAATGGAACTCTACAGCTGACTTCCATTTACCCAACAAATATCTACCAAGCACCTTCTCTCTGTGGCCCTGAGGGACTGATGGATGAACTCAAAACAAGATCTGAATGTCTAGGAATTTGTCACCTACTGCAGGAGACAAACACAAGCAAATAGGCACAAGCAACGTGCTAAGGTTTATTTTAGGCAACCTGGGAACTTAGAGAAGGAGCATTGCTTAGCTGAAGATGGCAAAGACTTCCTGGAGTACATAGCAATTATCTGGGACCTGAAAGATGACTCAAAGCATGCCAGAGATAAAGAGGAGCAGAAGTAGAAAGAACATCCTGCAGAGCGGGACCTTCTGGGCCACAGGCATGAGACAGGAGTTTAGCATGGCCTGGTTAGGCAACACAGCTGATTAATGGTGGATGGTAGTTGGATAAGACAAGATAAAGTTGAAGAACTTACATACTAGCTCTTTTTTAAAATTTTTTTATTGTTTTTAATTGAGCTATATATATTTTTTCACTTCCCTCTCTTCCTCTCCCCTCCCCTTCTACCCTCTCCCATGGTCCCCATGCTCCCAATTTACTCAGGATATCTTGTCTTTTTCTACTTTCCATGTAAATTAGATCCATGTATGTCTCTCTTAGGGTCCTCTTTGTTGCCTAGGTTCTCTGGGATTGTGAATTGTAGACTGATTTTTCTTTGCTTTATGTCTAAAAGCCACTTGTGGGTGAGTACATATTATATTTGTCTTTCTGGGTCTGGGTCACCTCACTCAAAATGATGTTTTCTAGATCCATCCATTTACCCGCAAATTTCAAGATGTCAATTTTATTTTTCTGCTGTATAGTAAGTACTTCATTGTGTAAATGTACCGCATTTTCCTTATCCATTCTCCAGTTGAGGGGCATTTAGGTTGTTTCCAGGCTATGACAAACAAAGCTGCTATGAACGTAGCTAAGCACATGTCCTTGTGGTACAATTGAGCATCCTTTGGGTATATATACAAAAGTGGTATTTCTGTGTTTTGAGGTAGATTGTTTCCTAATTTTCTGAGAAATTGCCATACTGATATCCAAAGTAGCTGTACCCATTTGCACTCTGACCAGCAATGGAGGAGTGCTCCCTTTATTTCAATCCTCTCCAGCATAAGTTGTCATCAGACACACTAGCTGGTTTTTCGAGACAGGGTTTCTCTGTAGCTTTGGAGCCTGTCCTGGAACTAGCTCTTGTAGACCAGGCTGGCTTTGAACTCACAGAGATCCACCTGCCTCTGCCTCCCAAGTGCTGGGATTAAAGGCATGTGCCACCACCACCCAGCTGACACACTAGCTCTTATACTGCCATGGGGACCCACTGGAAAATACCAGCCTGGGATAATCAGGACCATTCAGCCCTGCCCCCATCAGGTGGAGACTCCGCTAGATGCGTATGAAGTAGACACTTTGATGCCTTGAAGACACTGCTGTGGTTTTCTCTTATGAAGAAAGGTAAGAAGCATCTTGGCTGTCAGCAAGGAACAAGGAACAACCTCATCCCAAAGGTAAAAAATGGTGGGGCAAAGGCCAGACATTGAGAGAGTGGAGCATTCCTCCCAACAGTGGCAAGGATCATCGGTGGGCACCAGGAAAGGAACCTGAGCCCAGGGCAGCAAGAAGCAGAGATGTACGTAATACATCTGTGGTCAGTGAAAGAGAGCATCCTGAATACAAGGCAACAACCCAGGATGCAGTCCCACCTCAGGATCTCCACAAAGGCTGTTTTCTACCTTTGCTGACAAGCTACCCTAAGCAGGCCCGTCACACTGAGGGACCCCTGACATCTTCAGACAGACGCCTGTCTGAATCACAGGAACTTAGCTGGAGGCAGGGCTAGTCTTGATAAAGCCTTCAAGGCCAGAAGTTAGTCCTTGACAACTTATCTCTTGCTGTCTGCTCTTCCCAGATACTAGAACTGGCTGGGTGTTGCCTCCTTCCAGGAAAGGCCTGGACCTCAGGAGGATTCCAACTCTTGCCTTTCAGAGCCACTTTCAGGAGGGACACTAACTGAAGATACAAAATCTACTTTTCATGTGTGTGCTGGGGATCTTTCTACCATTTACCTACATCCTCAGACCCCCAAACATATTTATTTTATATATGTTATCTGTACCAGCCAGATGGTTGATCAGGTAAAGGTGCTTGCCACCAAGTCTGATCACCCAAATTTTATCCTCAAGGCTCACACAGAGGAAGAGAACCTAACCAAATTCCCATAAGTTATTTTCTGAGAGAGAGAGAGAGAGAGAGAGAGAGAGAGAGAGAGAGAGAGAGAGAACAAATTAATGTGAAAAAATAAATCTCAGAAAACCTGAATCCTGTTTGCCATGGTTCCCCAGAACAGAGGTCTGATCCGAGGCTTCTGAGTGGACAACTGTTACTAGGAAGTGACCCCACAGAGCAAGAGGACAGGAAAAGAAGAAAAGCAGAAGTAAGGAACAGGGTACGGTGGTGCACGCCTTTGATCGAGTACAGGAGGCAGAGGCAGGAGAAGCTCTGAATTCTGCCAGCCTGGTCTATACAGTGAGTTCAGGACAGTCAGAACTACACAGTGAGACTCATCTTAAACAAAACAAAACAAAACGTATGGGAACAGGGAATGTGGCTCAGTTGGTAGAGTGCTTACATTGTGGGCACAAAGCCAGGGTTCAGTCTCTAGCACCACATTACCCAGCATAGTGGCACACACCTATGGTCCCAGCACAGGGAGGGGGAGGGTGGAGGCAGGAGGATCTCTGTGAGTCAGAGGTCAGGCTGTTCTACATGGTAAGTTCCAGGCCAGTCAGGGCAGTGTAGTGAGACCCTGTCTCAACAACAACAACCAAAGCAAAAACAAAAAAAGAAGGAAAAGAGTTTAAGATTATCCTCAGACTACATTGTAAATTTGAGGGAAATGTGTGATACATGAGACCCTGTATAAAAAGAAATAAAATAATCCAAGGGGCTAAGGCCACAGTTCAGTCTATAAAGTGTTTGCTTTGCAAATGTGAGAACCTGAGTTCGAAATGCAGCACTCATGTAAAAAGCTAGCGGGGCTGGCACACACTTGTAATCCTAGCTCTGGGACGGTGGAAGCAAGCAGATCCCGGGGGCTCGCTGGCCAGCCAGTCTAGCCTAATTGGTGAGCTCAACGCCATTGAGCAATCTTGTCTCAGAGGAGATGGATAGCCTTCCTGAAGATGAAACTGGAAGTTGTCCTCTGGATTCCATATGCTCTCTCTCTCTCTCTCTCTCTCTCTCTCTCTCTCTCTCTCTCACACACACACACACACACACACACACACACACACACACATTTTTTTAAAGCTAAGATAAACAATGGTCCTAATATGGTAACTAATGGCTCAATCCTTGGAGACCTGCTGGACTGCCTCAGGAAATACATCTTGGAAACCTTCCCTCTGAATAATAAAGGGCAACACACTTATCCATCAATTCCTATCCCTATTGGGCAAGGGTTGCTTCACAAGGTACTAATTGTCTATTGTCTAATCCTTCCTAGTTACATATGGATGAGCATTTAGCTTGGTGAGTGCTCCGCAGCCCCATGGCATAGGACGAGAGAGGTAAGGTACTGTCGTGTTGTACCGTTTTCTGATTGGGATCAGAACAGTGGGTCAGGAGTGTCTGATTTCCTCTGTAGACAGCTTAACACTAGTCCTCGCTTCCTTTCCCAGTCTTGTGCACCGGACATCGACCTGCATGTGCAGCCTTCGTTTCCCTTGTTTCTGACCACATCTCTATTTTAGGGTAGGGAATCTGGCTCTCCCCAACTTCCAGGCCCTGTGGCTGGGTGAGGGAAGCTAACCTCCCAATTTTTGCATGCTTCTAAACCCAAGATTAAGTCCCAAGTTCAGCCATTAAACATAGTCTGTACCTCTCACAGCAGCTATGGTTTGAAAACAGTCAATGGGCCCTGTCGATGCTTAACCCACCATTTGAGCATCTACAAAGCCATATACATATGAGATACAATTACATCCTAAGTTCCAGGGGTGGAGCACAATGGGGTTAAACCAATCTGCACATCCATTTTACTGAAGATTCACACTCATTGTGGAGTAGGCGTATCATCTACATGGCTCACCCAGCGATACTCTCAGAACTCTGACTTGGAGTCTGAGAATAAACATGTTCCTTCTCCCGTGGAAGAGGGAAGGAAGCTCAGAGCTCTATCAGTACTAGAAGGCATCTAAGATCCAGAGTGAACCAGTCATATCCCTCACGGCCTGTGCCAAAACAAAGACTCAGAACTGCTCTTGGAGGACCAGTGGCTTGTTGTATCAATCAAACCTGAAGCTCAACATTCTCCTTGTGGACCTCCAGCTAAATGAAGCAGTCACTCCCTTTCACTGGCCAAAGGAACTTAAGGTAGATCTTCTTAAGCACCAAAAAGAGCCATTACTTCATGCATTACAAAAAAAAAATTGCAGGGCTGGAGAGATGGCTCAGTGGTTCAGAGCATTGCCTGCTCTTCCAAAGGTCCTGAGTTCAATTCCCAGCAACCACATGGTGGCTCACAACCATCTGTAATGGGGTCTGGTGCCCTCTTCTGGCCTTCAGGCATACAGACAGAACATTGTATACATAATAAATAAATATTTTAAAAAAAAATTCCAGGGTAAACTGGGTATGATGGTACCTGCCTGTAATCCCAACACATGGGCAGCTGAAACAAGAGGATGGAAAGTTCAAGGCCTGTCTCTGCTTACAAGAGAACTGTTTGTCTGCCTTTGTGGGGGTTGGTTAGGGGTTCCAGACAGGGTCTCACTATGTAGCTCTGCCTGTCCTGGAATTCACTCTGTAGCCCAGACTGGCCTCGAATTCAGAGATCCACCTGCTTCTGCCTCTTGAGTGCTGGGATTAAAGGTGTGCACCACTACATCCAGCTTTGTTTGCCGTTTATTAAAAATTTTACAAAAAGGTGGGGGCAGGATGCTGGGGAGATTGGCTCAGAGCTCTTCCTGAAGGCCCATGTTCAGTTCCTAGCAGCCGTATCGGGCATCTCACAACGGCCTGTAACTCTGGCTCCAGGGCATCCGATGCATCAGGCCTCATGAGCACATGCCCTCATGCACACACTCATATGCACACTCAAACATACACACTTTTAAAAAATCAGAAAAAACAGGTGGGCATGGTAGCAAAGGTCTTTAATCCCAACACTCAGGAAGCAGAGGCAGGTAGATCTCTGAGTTCAAGGCCAGCCTGGTCTAAGTGGTGAGTTCCAGAATAGCCAGGGCTGTTATACAGAGAAACCCTGCCTCAAAAAACACTTTAAAAATTTATAAAAAGAAATTCAAGGAGCTAGTGTCAAATCATTCCTTTATAATCCCAGGATTTAAGCAGCAGGATCTTAAATTTGAGGCCAGTTTGGGCCCCATAGTGAGAGAGACCTTATTTCAAAAAGGACTGGAGAGATGGCTCGGTGGTGGAGCACTTACTGTTCTTGTAGAGGAATGGGTTCAATTCCCAGCACCCACAGGCGACACACAGCTGTCTGTAACTCCAGTTCCAAGAGCTCTGATACCCTCTTCTGTTCCCAAGTGCACTAGGCACATATGTGATGTACAGACATACATGCAGGGAAAACACTTGTACATAAAACAAAAATTAACTTAAAAAAGTTAAAGAAACTAAAAGAAAAAGATCAGACAGATGGAGGTGTTTACCCTTTCTCAAATGGAGTCAATGTTCCTTACCAAGAGACCAGAAACACTTGATAATGTCTACAGATATTTCCGATGGTTGTCATGGGGGCAGGGAGTAGAGAGCTGTGCTACTGGCATGCAGCAGGTAGAAGCCAAACGTCTAATAACAGCCAGCAGTGCACAAACCAGCGTCCAAGGAAGAAGAGCACTGGACTGGACCGGTGCTCAGCAGGTAAGAGCACTGGCTGCTTTCCTCCGGCCTTCACAGACACCAAACCCGGGTGGTGCCCAGACACGCATGTAAACAAAACACTGATAGACATAAAATGTAAAAAATGAAATAATTTTAAAGTGGTCTATCCTAACAGACCTGAAGTTGAGAAGGCTGCTTGAATAAGTCAGGGTCACCTCAAGTCAGGGCTCCAGCGACTGCTGCTTGAGCCCATGATGGATGTGCAATGCCCACCAGGGTGCTTTGGCTAAGACACGGGAGAGAATGAGGTCTGAAAGACAGCAGAGAATGGAGCCCTGCCACCTCTCGGACACCCTAACCTATGCCAACTTCATCCTCAGACAAGTGCATTCCAGAGCGAGCCCTTTGTGGATTCCCGCATAATTTTTTGGCACTGATAGCCTGTGCTTCAGGGAACCCCGGGAGGTCTATGGCTCCAAGCCCAGGGTCTCAAACTCCATTTCTACCTGTTTGCCTGGCATTTGCCGTACGAAATTGAAAATTAATAATTTATCTTGCAGGATGAATAATTCAACAAAGAGCACAAAGAGCTGCTGGTGACAGGTGTCGTCACAAAACCAGCTCATTCCCCTCCCTGCTTCCCCCCACCCCATCGTATCTGAGCCAGGCAGAGAAGGAAAAAAGAAAATTAAAAAACAGCCAGGCTAATGACAGTGAGTTCAGTACTGACTGCCATAAACAGGCTCTCTTTTCAGGCAGGAGAATTGATAAAGACATCAGGGCTGCGAGATGCAATTCCGACTCTTCCTCTAACACATCTTTGCTAAGCTCTCAGACCCCACCATCTATCACAACTCAGCTTCAGTGGCACCATTTTCAGGAGGTACCTGCCGTCTAGCCCCAACCAGCTGCAACTGAAAACGGATTTCTATCTCATGCCGTATTTGATAGATCTCTTGCCGCCTCCCAACCTGCCTCAGGCCAAACTGTCTGCTGTTAAAGAGTCTTGGGCTTTGGGGGGTTTTCTAGATGAAAAGGAAGCAATTTCAACAAAGTATCATAAACTCTTTTTCGCATTGAGGTGGAGGGAACACTCATTTCTTTCTTTTAGATTGATTCTCACTATGTAGCCCAGGCTGGTCTCCAACTCTCGAATTTCCTGCCTCAAGCCCCAAGGACTAAGATTTTAGGGGTGCTCCTTTCAGGACTGGATGAG
This sequence comes from Microtus pennsylvanicus, assembly GCF_037038515.1. Taxonomy (NCBI): domain Eukaryota; kingdom Metazoa; phylum Chordata; class Mammalia; order Rodentia; family Cricetidae; genus Microtus; species Microtus pennsylvanicus. The sequence continues at coordinate 65,942,481 of NC_134590.1, forward strand.
AGCTTGCAGCCTCTCTACTGAAATGTGCTCCCCGGCACATTAATGTACCATTCAGAGGGTACATAGATTTCAGCATCTCTTTGTGAACCCCAAGATTAGAACCCCTGCTTCCCGGGGGAGGGGAGAACATGTCTTGCTGAGAAGATGGACTACAGGCTGGTGTGATGGTTCAAAAGCAGGCAGATCCGAGTTCTAGGCCAGCCTGGTCTACAGAGTGAGTTCCAGGGCAGCAAGGGCTACACAGAAAAATCCTGTCTAAAAGAAAAACAAAAGCTGGGCGGTGGTGGCGCACACCTTTAATCCCAGCACTGGGGAGGCAGAGGCAGGTGGATCTCTGTGAGTTCAAGGCCAGCCTGGTCTACAAGAGCTAGTTCCAGGACAGGAACCAAAAAGCCACGGAGAAACCCTGTCTCGAAAATCAAAAATAAATAAATAAATAAATAAACAAACAAATAAATAAATGAAAAACAAAAACAAACAAATAAACAAAAACCAAAGCAAAACAAAACAAAACAACAAAATCTATAGAATGTTTGAGGCGCCACCCTCATGAATGGGATTTGATGGCCATGTAAAAGAACTTAATGGAGGATTTCAACCCTCTTGCCCTTCTGCCTCTTGCCAGGTAAGGACACAGCTCTTGACTTCTCCAGAAGGTGAAGCAGCAATGTGGAAAGCAGGAAAAAGCTCTTACAAGACAAGCAAACATGCTGGTGCCTTGGCCTTGGACTTTCCGGATACTTACTTAAGAACAGCTCAGTCAATAAAGTGCTTGTCATGCAGGCATCAGGAGCTGAGTTCAGATCCCAGCACCTGCATACAGCCAGAGGCCACAGTGTGCATTCGTAATTCCAGTTCTTTTGTGGACAGAGACAAGTGGATCCCTGGAGCACAATAGCCAACCAGCCTAGCTGAGTCAGTAAACTCAAGATTTAGTGAGAGACACTGCCTCAAAAAAAAAAAAAGGATGGAGAACAGCTGAGGAAGCCATTGGAGGGCAACTTCTGCTGTCTGCATGCACATGTACACACGCGAACATGTATACACACATATGCACACATTCCCCAACCACCTCAAAATATAACAGTGAAAAATAAATACCTGTTCCTTCTAAATTTCCCAGTCTCAGGAATTGTGTTATATCTTCACCAACAACTATGACAGCTTCGTCTCTGGGCCTTTTCCAGCCCTTGCCAGGGAAGTGAATAATCAACAAGGAGCTGTGAGATGCGGTTGTATGGCCCTGGGCAAGTTGCCCATCTCTGGGCCACGGTTTCTTGGTTTGGAATTGGGAAGTTTGGTATAAAAAAGATTAGACTGGGATAAGGGATTTAGCTCAGCGGCAGAGCACTTACCTAGCAAGCACAAGTCCCTGGGCTTGGTCATCGACTCTGAGAAAACAAATGAACAAACCAACCACAAGGAAATCAGAAGATTGCACTGGTAATTAAATCACCCTACTCATTCATCAGTGTTACTGGCCCTGGCAATACATGGATTCAACTCCCCCAGCATCTGAGAGGCTTGAGGAAGGCAGAATGTCACAAGTTCAAGGCCAGTCTGGAGTATAGAGAAAGACCCTGACTCAGAAAGCCCTATTTCCAAAGAAGTTTTAATTCTTTATTAATTGTTATATGGGGGATCAAACCCAAGGCCTTGGGCATCCTGGGCAAAGAGCCTACCGAGGAGCCACATTCCCAATCCTCACTCAGCAAGTACTTAGGAAGTTTTAGGCTCCAGGAACCAAGATAAAAACTGAAGATACACTATGGTATGGCCAGTGAATAAAGCAGATAAAGTCTTGAGAGTCTGAACACTTAACCTAACAAGGAAGGCGTAGATTAAATAATCACATGATCAGCACCAAAGGATAAACTGCTCAGTGCCAAGCAAAGGATGTATAGAAAATAGGGATGTTATATCAGGGAGATGGTTATAACCTGAGTAAAATGAGGGGTCGAAGCTGGGGTTTGGTGGGTTTTGCCTACAGTATTTGAGGTCCCGAGTTTGAATTCTGAGGACCTACATAAATGCCAAGTGCACTACTAAGTATGTATGCAGTCCCCAGGGCTCCTCCAGGAAAATGGGAGGATGAGACAGGAGAGTACCACAAAGTTTGAGTGACAGATAGCCTGATATACACCTGGGAGAGCAACAAAAAGATCATGTCCCAAACAAGGAGAAGGCAAGGACCCACCCAAAATTGTCTTCTGAATATCCCCCCACAAACACCACAGAAAACTACAAACTAAATTTCCCGACATCCTATCTGTTGGAGATGCTCCTATGTAAGAAATATACAATGAGAACAAATTTAAACAGAAAAGTTTAAATTACTCTCTTGGTGTCTTCCCATGACTCTCCCTGCCCCAGTACCCTCTGTGCTTCGCGTCCAGCCCTGAAGGAGCTGTTCCCACCTCTTGCTTCTGTGGCTCTGCCATCCCACGCTAACGATTATGGAGAGAACAGGACACACCAACTGCCACTCTGATGGGTGGTTTGAATAGAGCTTCCAGGCTGCCTGGAGCACACTGGCACCCCTGGCAGAGCTTTAGTCTGAAGCCAGTCGGGAGACTTCAGTGCCAGTGCCCACTTAGCTGCCAGGCAACCCTGAGCAGGTCCCATCCTCTCCCTGGAGCTCAGTTTCCTCATCCGTAAACGAGAGGCTTACATCTAACATTTATTAAGATTCCTCGCTGCCTTGCACTGCTGCCCTCTGATTTCTGTCAACCTTTCTGTGGTTCACAGACTGGCGACAGGAGGAAAGACAAGGGCTGCTTGTAGATTAATGTGAGGATAACAGCTGCCTTCAGATCACACCTTGCACCTTCAGAGCCAGGAGGCCTGGCCTTCGTTATCATTGACTCAGTTTTCTCGCTAAAGCCAGGGGTTGGGAGAGCAGGGGGAGAATGTGGAGCGGCTGCTTTGCTGTCAGAGGCCCAGTGCTCATTCTCTGGATTCTTCCAGAATCAGCAAAAGCTTTGATGGATTCAGCAGAGGGCGGGGGGGTGGGGAGATGCTGAGCAGAGACCTATTGAAAGAAAGCTTGGCTTAATGGAAAACTGCCGGCGACAACAGTTGCTGACTGGGGACGGAGTAGATTATGAAACCCTATATTTATGTAACACTTTGCAAAGACATTTTAACTGCTATTAGTTATTTCTCTTGAGGGTGCTTCTTTACACATTGTCAGCCCTCACACCAATCTTTCTCATTCAGTAGTCTCCCTGGCTTTGGTAGATTGCAAATGAAAACAGCATCTATATATAGAGAAAGAGATTGTGAGAGGAAGGAGGGCTAATTCCCCTCTCCCTCGAAGCACACTGGCCTTATGCCGCTTGGGAAATAGCTCCATCAATAAAGTGCTGCTCCAAGGGCCTCGTATGAGGACCTGAGTTTGGTCCTTAGTACTCATGTGAAAAGTTGGATGTGGGGGGCTGGAGAGATGGCTCAGTGGTTAAGAGCACTGATTGTTCTTCCACAGGTCCTGAGTTCAATTCCCAGCAACCACATGGTGGCTCACAACCATCTGTAATAAAATCTGGTGCCAACTTCTGGCCTGCAGGGATACATGCAGGCAGAACATTGTAAACATAATAAATAAATCTTTATTTATTATGTGGGGCCAGTGAGATGGCTAGGAATGTAACAGTGCCTGCTACCAAGCCTGAGAACCTGCATTCAATCCCTGCTCTATAGGCAAGGGGCTGGAGATTGAAATACATACATAAACACACAGAGACAGAGACATGGGTCATCCGCGAGAATGCCCCCTTGAATCAAGAATGCCCACTTTATTGTGTTCCAGGGCAGCTTATATAGGGTCTCCTTGACCAATAGCCACACCCTCTCAGCTGCAAGCCCATCAGAAACCACTCCCCTGCCATCGGAAACTCCAGAGGGTCTTGTGTTCAGGGCAGCTGCAAGCACAGGAAAACAAGTTGTTTATAGGAAATTCAGGGTCTGGGGGTTCACAGTCCCCAACACCTGGAACCCACATAATAAAAGGGAAGTTATGTTTTGACCTGCATGAATGCCTGTATACACTCTGTGTGTGTGTGTGTGTGTGTGTGTGTAGGCCTCTCTACACATGGACACACACACAAAACTGGCTTTATAATATGTATATACATATATATTGTTTACAGGCTAGTGAACAGGAAACAAGACAGCTACTATTTGTAAAATGTATACATATATATGTATTTTTATTTTGATACCGGGTCTTTCTATTTATCCCTAGTTGGTCTGGAACTTGTTATGTGAACCAGGTTGGTCTTGAACTTATGGCAATCCTCTTGCATCTGCCTCCCAGGTGCTGGGATTACAGGCACCACATTCTGCTTGAACTTGCTTCAATCTAAAGTGTGGAAGAAGCGACACTGTGAGTTTCAGAGCCTACAGCCTGAGAAGTCTAGAAGCTCCATTTTCACCCTGTTGGGGTCTCAGGGTTTGAATATAAAATGCTCCCTACAGGTCGGATTGTGAAGCTCTTTGGGGATGTGATGGAAGCTTTTATTTATTTATTTTTGTTTGTTTTATACAAGATCTTGCTCTAACCAAGCCTCCTGTGCTGGTTACCCATTATCGTCAACTTAATACAATCTAGAATCACTTGACAAATCACTCGAACTGAAGGCTCAATCAGACTGGCTTATGGCCATGTTTATGACAGGTTGTCTGTATTAGTGATTGATGTGGGAGGGCCCAGCTCACTGTAGGTGACACCATCCCTAGGCAAGTAGGCTGGGCAATATAAGAAAGGTAGAGAAGCATGAGCCAGAGAGCAAGTTAGCAAGTTTTTGCTTCAGTTCCTGCTTGAAGTCCTGACCTGACTTCACTCACCATGGCTTGTCATCTGGAAGTGCAAGCCAAATGAACCCTTTCCTCTCCAAATTGTTTTTGGCCAGAGTATTTTATCATAGCAAGATAAAACAAATGAGAACACCTCCAGATGACGGCATTCCCAACTGGCATCTGATTGCATCTTCCTGAAAGACCCTGAGCCAGAGCCGTCTAAATGAGTCACTTTGGAGCCCACTAACACTGTGTAAGATAAGAAGTTATTATTAGTGTTTAGTACCCTACGTTATAATGACTTGCTTCCAGTGCTAGATAGCTAATACAATTCAAATGGCTAAACTTTAAGTGTGTTAGGTTTCCATTACTATGCAAAGCACAAATCTATTTATAAAGAGAAAGGGTTTGTTTCAACCCATAGTTTTGGGTCACAGCCAATTTACCCTTTTGCTTTGGGCCTGTGGTAACATATCTCGGCAGGAGGGTGTGCAGAGCAAAAGGTCTTCAAGACTGTGAATCAAAGGAGGAAGAAGAGACCAGGGCTCCATAATCCCCTTCAAAGACTCATTCTAAATGAGCAATGAGAGAGCAATGCCTCTTAATAGTGACATAGGTTGGGCACAAAACCTGTAATACCTGAGTCCTTGGCGGGTGTGGGGTGGGACTCCCAGATCCAAAGGACAGTACTGCATCAGGAGTCATGTATGCTGAGTCCGAGGGGTTACCCTACAGAGTAACCAAAGTGGACTAGTCGGAAAACCTAAACTGGGCGAGGTGGTGCACGCCTTTAATCCCAGCACTTAGGAGGCAGAGGAAGGTGGACGTCTGTGAGTTCGAGATCAGCTGGTTCCAGGACAGCCAAGGCTGTCACATAGAGAAACCCTGCCTTGAAAAACCAAAAAGAAAGAAAGGAAGGAAGGAAGGAAGGAAGGAAGGAAGGAAGGAAGGAAGGAAGGAAGGAAGGAAGGAAGAAAAACTTAAGAAGAGGAGTGGGCCAGTCAACACACTTGCTGGAGGAATAAAGAACAAAGAAAAGCAAAACTGATTCACTGGCTCTGTCATCCAAGCCAGGCAGGACTCAGGTCTGGGTACTGTGTCCTGTGCTAATTTTCTCACTCCACTTGACAGCTTTCTCCCTAATGACCCTTACACTTGGTTGGCAGTAAGCACCATGGATGCTCCTCTCCTTTGCCAACCAAAATATTTGCCCTTTAAGTTGTTAGTTGCTGTTCTCATTTGGAAGAAAATACAGGTCAAGAAATTTCTTTGCATGTGTGCATAACTGGTGTCTGGATTGAGGTTTCATCTGTTTTGTTTTTGTTGTTTGTTCTATTTTATTTATTTACTTTGTTTTTTTTTTTTTTGGTTCTCCGAGACAGGGTTTCTCTATGTAGCCCTGACTGTCCTGGAACTCACTCTGTAGACCAGGCTGGCCTCAAAGTCACAAAGATCCACTTGCCTTTGCCTCCCCAGAGCCCAAATTAAAGGTGTGTGCCACCACCACCTGGCCAGAGACTTCAACTGTTTGACTGGCTTTTTAAGTTAATTTTAGTTGGATATGTGCTATCTCAAAGAAAGATGCCTCCTTTCAGACTCTCACGTTCCTTATGGTTCTGTTTTGGGACAGGAGAAAGAGGGAAGGGATGTGAGGATAACGCTCCAACAACAGTCTCCCTGCTCCCTGCCTTTTCCCCTCCCTTCTCCCTCGCTCCCTTGCAGCCTTCCTTGTGTCTTCCTTACTTCTACCCTTTCTTCTTCTCCCCCACCCCATTCCTTCCTTTCTTTCTCCCTCTGTGTCCTTCCTCTCCACTAAAATTTCTTGGACGCCCATGTATTAGTCAGGTTTCAGTCACTGTAACAAAATGTCTGAGAATATCAACTCACCAGCGGTCAGACCAAGTTTATTTGGCTTCATTGTTTCTGGGGCTGTGTTGAGGCTAAAGCAAAATGGGGTGCACATGTGGAAGGGAGATAGTCACTTTGTGGCAGCCAGGAAAGAGGGGGAAAGAGAGGAGAGAACAGAAGAGAGGAGGAAGGTCAGAGGGGAAAGGAGCTGTACCACTGGAAGCAAGATGCATTCCTCCAGGATGCTCCCCAGTGTCCTACTTCTGCCCACTAGGCCACATGCCCTAAGGTTTCCCCCACCTCTTGATATGTCATCAGCTGACATCCATATCTCTAGCACATGATTTTTGGGGGTTCGTTTCAGATCCAAATCATAGCAAATTGCTGCTATGTGTTGAAATTTTCTATATTATCTTATATAAATCTTACAATGATAAGGTGAGAATTAGGGAACTTAGGGAATCCTTTTTATTTAATTACTTTTTACATTTATTTAGTGTGTGCATGTGCACAACCCCACAACATGTGGTGTGGATAACTTGCTGTAGTCATTTCTCTTGTTCCACCACATGGGTTCTGGGGTTATCCCCTTCTACCATGTGGACCTGATGGAAAATAACTTTACCTACTTATTTATTTATGGGTTTGTTTTTGTTTTTCGAGACAGGGTTTCTCAGTGTAACAGCCCTAGCTGTCCTGGAACTAGCTCTTGTAGCCCAGACTGACATTGAACTCACAGAGATCCACCTGCCTCTGCCTCCTGAGTGCTGGAATTAAAGGCGTGCGCCACCATCACCTGATCCACAATGATCCTTTTTAAAGATAGGACGTGTGCTACCCAAACAAGAGGGACCCGCCTCAACAAGGTGAAAGGTGAGAACTGACTTCTAAAAGCTGTCTTCTGACCTCAGCATGCACACTGTGGCACTGCTCTCTCTCTCATTCCAACCACCACCTCACTCACACAGTAACAAGCAAAAGAAAAACATTTTTTTAAAAAACACAGCAAGGTATTTGTTGGGTCCTATATGGTGATTCAAGCCTGCAATCCTAACATTTACTTGAGTGACTGAGACAGGAGGATTGTGAGTTCAAGTCCAGCCTAAACTGTATAATAGGCACAATAAGACCCCATAAAAAGAAAAAGAAAGAAAAGAAAGCTGGAAGTGGTCCTACATGCCTTTAGTACCAGCACTGGGGAGATAGGCAGGTGGATCTCTGTGAGTTCGAGGCCAGCTTGGTCTACAGAAATGAAATGAGGCTAAACAAAGTACGTTTGGAGAAATGAGGTTATTTTCCAGCTCCGGTTGTTGTGCTGGGAACTGAACCTAGACCTTGAACCCCACCCCTGAATCATACCTACAGCCCCAAGTTGGGTGTCTCATTGGATGTCTTTTGTCTGTCTACCATTATAGTATGTAGCTTCAAGACCTCAGTAATTTGAGTATCTTTATACTCATAGAGAAAGATGAAAACAGCACATTCATTTTCTGTGGAAGTCCTAATTAAATGTTCCTTGTACCAAAGGATTTCCTTCCAACCAAGTACCCAGGTACAGACCAGATTTCCTTTGTGCTCAACATATTTGCTGACAAAGAAAAGCAAGACAGTCTTTTCCATGACAATAGAAGATTAGATTAACTAAAATATGATAATGGTAAGGGGAGTATACACTATCCGGACACATTTTGTGGCGTGTGGTCACAGCTTCTACTAGACTTGAGACTCCTCTAAACTTAGCTCTTGAGCCTAAGAAGGTCATAAATGTAGGTTCTGGAGCCATGCAGGGATGATTCTATCCCCACTCTACTCTCTTACTGGCTCTGGGACTCTAAATGTCTCAACAAAATGGCCTGGAACTTGCCATCTGAGCCAGGCTAGCCTTGAACTGGTTTTCTTCTTGTCTCAGGCACTGAAGAACTGGGATTATAGGTATGTATCACTACGACTGCCTTCTACTTCTTACAATTTTTGTAGTCAAGGAAATAATAGACATGAAGTTCATAATCCATTATCTGAAGTATAATAAATATTTTCATTATATCACAACTACCTCTATTATGTCCTGAGACCCAGGGTAGATGGGTCATGTCTACTTGGCAGGCCAATTCTAAGATGCTTCTTTCTGATCCCCATATCCTGCTGCTCATATCCTCAGCAGGAGTTGTGACTTGATTCTAACAAACAGAACACAGCAAAAGAGAAATCACCTTTGTGATGTGGTGAGATTGTCTTCCTAGAGGCTCCCTACTGCCTTCTCAGCTTGCATTCCTTGAAGCAAGCTCCTTTTTTAAAGATTTTTTTAAAAATGTGCATTGGGGTTTTGCCAGCATGCAGGACTGTGTGAGGATACCAAATCCTTTGGGACAGGAGTCACAGAAGGTTGTGAGTTGCCATGTGGGTGCTGGAAATTGAACTTGGGTCCTTGGAAAGAGCAGTCAATGTTCCCAACCGCTGAGTCAACTCTCCAGCCCTATGCCTAGATTCTTAACCTACAGAAAATGTGGGTTATGTTGTTCTAAGTCGCAGTCTATGAGAATTTGTTACATTGTGAAATATAACCGATTAGCAAACGCCTCTCGCCCCATTTCTGGTTTAAAGCCCATCGCCCCCTTCTTCAGCAACTTAACATCTATCCCATGACTTCGTAGCTATTAGTTTCCTTGTTTCTCCTACAGTGTGAGCTCTTCCAGGGCATAACCCTAGCTGGCCTGGAATTCTCCGTCATTCCTCAGTCTCCTGAGGGCTAGCATCCCCAGAACTTGCCGATGAGTATTAGCAACTAGTTTTCTGTGATGATTCTTATCCAGGCTTGTGAGCCATTAGCTCTGCATCATCTGAGTCTTTTCTAGGAAAAATTGCATCCTACTCTTAAGATAGTTTCTCTCAGCCTTTCTGATTTAAAGTGGCACACGCCTTTAATCCCAGCACTTGAGAGGCAAAGACAGGAGAATCTATGTGAGCTCGAGGCCAGCCTGATCTACAGAGCAAGTTCCAGGACAGGTTCCAAAGCTACACAGAGAAACCCTGTCTCGAAAAACAAAAAACACAAGACAAAAACAAACAAAAATTTTCTGAATTAAATTTGTAAAAAGGTAACTGAGGAAGTGTAAACCGGGATTTTGAGAGCTTCCCAAACTGGAATGCCTTAGGGGGAGGGTGGCCACGGAGGAAGAAAGAGCAGGGTCACGTCCCTAAGCCTGCAACGGGCGGGGCCGCCTCGTTGAAGCCGCAGTACCTCCAGGGGGCGGGGTCGTATCATAGGGGCGTGGCCCGGCCCCAGCATCTTCCCGGACAGTTGGCTCCGGGGGAGGGGCCGGGAGAGCAGGGCAGGGCTTCCTGTCTGCGCCTGCGGAATCGCCATTTGACCCCGGAAGTGTTGGCTGTGTGTAAGCTGTCACCGTGTACGGCGGCTGCACGTCGCGGGTGTGGAGCCGGGAGGTGAGTGAGTGCCCGGTCCCCACCAGTGGAGCTCGGCAGGAGCCACGCCGTGCTTCGGGCACCCTCGGCACCCCCAGCATACGGGCTTCACGGCGGGACCAGGCTAACATTGCCCCAGGGGCCGTGAGTCGCCCCAGCGAGGCCAAGAGAACCGGAACCTGGAGTTCCGGTTCGGTTTAAGGCTTGGCCCCACAGTGGCCTGGGACAAACCCCAGTCCCCACCTCCTCCTCCCAAGCTTCAGTGTCCTCGGCTTTCATTCCTTCAGCATGTGTTTGTTGATTGACTCTCATGTGCCTGGTACAGAACTAGGCGCCGGGACTACAAACAGCAGAAGAGACAAGGCTCTTGCCCTCGTGGAACTTAGAGTCTAGAGGAAGGAGACAGTCAGCCAGTAAATGCATAAAGCAGCTAAAGATATGACAATCAGTCACAAGGACAGAGATTATTTCAGGGAAGCTCTGGGAAGGTTTCTAAACAGAGGGATGTTGAACCGAGACCAGCAAAGTGATGGGTGACAGTCAGAGAAACTGAGGCAGCAGTAGCCTTGGAGATGCTCCTTGGCTGTATAACAGTTGTTAGTTTCCTCGAAAACACTTTCTTAACGTTTGGCCTTTGCTGCCCTGCCCAGAATAAGAGGTATAGTGGTGCATGGCTGTCCTGGTGTTTTACAACTCAAAGTCTGGTTTTTGCTTTACTTTTTACCCATACTTTAAGTGAAAACTCAAATCCTCTTTGATCCCCCTGTCCTCTAAGTCATTTTTGTTTAAACTTCATGAACCTTGCACATTCGGCAAACATCATGACACTGATTATTAGCTGGGTGGCAGTTGGTTTTCTACCTGTTCTCCTGAAGACTAAGTTTTGTGAATGGCACCACCAGGTCAGTTCTTTGCCCATGTTGGTATTTTCTGAACATCGTTACCTGGTACATAGTAAGGACTGAAGTATCTAGAGCCAGGTGTGGTGACACATTTCTGTAATCCCAGTACTTAAGGTGCTGAGACAGGAGGATTGGTTCAAAACCAGCTTAAGCTACATGAGACCCTGTCTACCCAGTCTCAAAATTTAAAATAAAAAGTACAATAAAAAAAGAAGAAGAAGAAAAGCCAGTAGGTGGTAGCGCCTTTAATCCCAGCGCTAGGGAAGCAGAGGCAGGTGTATCTCTGTAAAGTTCGAGACCAGCCTGGTCTACAAGAGCTGTCTTCCAGGACAGGCCTCAAAGCTAGAGAAACCCTGCCTCTAAAAAGAGAGAGAGAGAGAGAGAGGAAAAGAGCGAGCTAGATGTAATATTGCATGTTGTGATGTATGCCAGTACTCAAGAGGCTGAGGCAGGAGATTGCTGGAGCTAAGAACCAGCCTGTATCCCAAGACATTGTCTCATAAATAGTTTAAAAGGTAAATTAAAGTGCCAAGGAAAGCATTTAGGAGAGTGCTCAGTGTCTAGCAAGCACATTGCTGTTCTCTCGTCAGTACGTCTCATATCACCAGGGCTGGGCCACACAACCTGGTAACCAGTGGCTGATGATATCCTCAAAAATCTGTCAGGACATAGTGATTTCCTGCTGCTAGTCTTGATTTGTTTCTTGTTGTCATTGGGACTTTTTACTGGCATGTCTTTTGAAAGGCTTAATTCCCTGATTCAACCAATACACGTGTTTTCACTAATAATAAGTGGTGTTAGAAATAGGGACCATGGAAGAGCTGGTCTGCTGGTTTGGCTTTGTGAGCTGTGTTCACATATATGTGGGCACAGATGTATGTGTGTGGAGGTCAAAGATCAACCTCAGGAGTTGGAATTGTTCCTCAAGTCATCTACCTTTTGTGTTTGTTTGTTTGTTTTGCTTTTGAGATAGGGCTTGTCTAGTAGACTGTACTGACTGGAAAAGGAAACTCTCACCTTCTGCTTTCTCAACGCAGAATTCCACGTTTTTAATGTGGTTTTGGGAACTGAACTCAGATTCTCATGCTTGTGCAGCCTGGATGATGCTGACCGAGCTATTTCCATATCCACTTTGTGATTATTTTATTATTTTATTTTTGTTTGAGATTGAATCCAGGGACTTGCATGTGGTGAGCACAAGTTCTATCACTGAGCTGTACCCAGCTGACCAACTACTGCCTTTGAATCCAATTTGGCCCCTTCGTGGTAGGGATCATGTGTTGGAAGATTCCTATGGATTTTCTCTTCCTTCTGTTAGTTTGTCATGCCTTCCTCTGAAGCCCGGAGAAGTCTTAACACTCTCTATATATGAGGAAGAGTCCATTGTCCCAACCCTTAAAAGACCAAAGGTCCCCTAAGAATTGAGAAGAGTTTCTTTTTCTTCTGAAGAACGTAACTCAGATGGACTAGACTAGCATCCGTGATGAGTTCTGTCCCCACCACAGCAAAGAAGATTGCTCCTCATAGTCTTTCATCCTTCATTTGGTGAGGCTGCATCTGCTAGGCCTGTGCTGATTATAGGAAAGACAGCAAGAAAAAGAACTGTGGGTAGTGTCTTCACAGTGCCCACAGGTGCTTGAGTACAGCTTGAGGCCCTGAGTTCCATCTCAGCAATATAAAAACAAAACATAAAAAGTAGTCTAGGTGCTTTTAGCTAGGACTTCTTTCTTATGGGAGTGGAGTTATCTGGACGGTATTTTTCTTCAGAGTTGAGAACTGTTTTAGGCAAAAAAATCATCCCTTTACGCAGCAGATGCATACCAGGTCTTGAAAGCCCACATGAGGAGTTCACTGTGGCCAGGGGTCGATGCTGGTGCTGGGCTCAGTCCCAGACTAGGCCTTGCCTCTAGGAGTCTGTGTGTCTGCTCTCTTCTTCCCATCCATATTCCTTTCAGGAGGGTCACACTGCACAATGCCAGCTCTGCCCCTGGAGCAACTCCAGATCACTCACAAAGACCCGAAGACAGGAAAGCCGAGGACTTCGCCAGCGCTGGTGAGCCAATGTCTTGATGTTGTTCAGCCTGATAGCAACCAGACTTGCAATTCCAGAAACAAAAAGTAAATCCTTTTCTGTTCCAGGAATAACCCTAGGGCCAATGGCTACTGCCGAGTAGTTGAGACGCTGCTATGCCCTTGCAAGCCTAGTATAGAACTTTATTTCTGAGGAACAGTGGAAATTTGAATAGTATCTTCTATGTCAGGTCCCCTCCCCAAAGCATTTATTTTATTTCCAGTCAGTCTGAAGGCAGTTTTTGTTATGATTTTTAAAAATGCTGCAAGATCTCCAGTGGCAGTAAGCAGCAGAAATGCTGTAGGTTCCCAAATGGTGGTAGCAGGCCTTGTGGCGGCAGGCAGAGGACCCTAGGAGCAGCCAGTCCCAGGCAGAGACAGCTGCAGGTCCCCGAGAGGTGGCTGGTCCCAGGCAGGGAGATACATGGCGGGCAGGCTGGTCCCAGCTAGCCCGGCAGTATGAGCAGGCGGTGGAGGCATATGGACAGACACATCATACAGAATAGAATTGGATATTTATTACTTAGAGGAGGGGGGAAGAAGGAGAAGAGGACAAAAAGAGAGAGAAGGGGGGGAGAAGTGGGGAGAGAGGCAGAAGCCAAGCTGCCTCCCCGAGAGGAAGATGGAAAAGAGCGAGCTTAGGCCAAAAGCTGAAGATCAGCCTGCCTCAGTGAATGGGGGAGGGAGTGGGCATGGCTTGTCTCTTAAAGAGACCAAAATCATAACAGTTTTGTTTTGTTTTGTTTGGATTTTTTTTTTTTTTTTGGTTTTTCGAGACAGGGTTTCTCTGTAGCTTTGGTGCCTGTCCCGGAACTAGACCAGGTTGGCCTCGAACTCCCAGAGATCCACCTGCCTCTGCTGGGATTAAAGGCGTGCGCCACCACTGCCCGGCTTCATAAGAGTTTTGATTTAGTCTGAGCTGGACTAGAAATGGCTCCAAGTCCTGGTTTGGTGATTGGCCTTTGTGGTGGCCTTAAGATTGCATGTAGGAATATAAATGTGTTTAAATCTAAGCAGCTGCTCATGCTTGTATTGGATCAGTGATTTCAGAGGTCGGGCCAGTCTCTTATCTGGGGCAAGAAGTGAGACATAAGGGCCTCTGACAGGGCCTGTGAGACCGAAAACTAAGGAGGCTGTAAACGTGCCAGTTCCCACCATCAGAGAGAGATTAGAGCCATGGAGAGGTGCCAGGCTGCTAAAGAAAGGGACAGAAGTGGGGATTTGAGTCCTTGTACCCACTTGTAGATTTCCCAAGAATATGAGCTTACGTGCGCAAGGTGGGAAGAAATAGTTTCTGGAGGCTTGAGTAAAGTTGTGGGAAATGGGAGCTAAGTGTTTTATTTTGTGCATTTTGGTTGGCTTTATTATTTCCTCTTCAGTCTCTAATAATAGAACGTAACATGTATGGGATACCTCGTGTGGGCCAAACCATTCTGAGCAAAGCACTCAGATTAACTTTTCTTCTTCCTTTCCCCCCCTCATTTATAACTAGTTCTTTGAGAATTTTGTGCAGATTCATCCCCGATTCCTCACCCAGCTAACTTTGTGTCCTCTTGTTTTATGAAGCCTATCAAGTCCAGTTGGTGCTGACCATATGCTTTTGGATGTGTGACCTTTCTTAGAAGGTGCTCAACCCACCAGCAACTGTGCCTTTAGAGAGAACTGACTTTACCCTCCATCAACTGTTAGTTGCCAACAGTTCCAAAGCTAGGGATGAGACTTCGTGCCCACCTCCCCAGGTTACCCCTGTGTTTAAACTGGGTGTTGATGGTGAATTAGCTCTATCTGGACAAAGCAGGAGGGGAAGGAAGGCCCTGGCTGGGGAACTCGGGAATGCTTGAGGGAGCCTGACTCTTGGATCAAGCACAGATCCCTGGGGGTAGCACTATGGCAGAGCTAGTGAACATGGGCTTTGTACATATTTGGCAAGTTCTTTAACCTCACTAGGTCTCAGGATCCAAAGAAAGATAATAATGGGCTAATAATAGTGGGGTGACTGTGAGGATTACATGAACCCTCTGTGAGTTAGTCCTCTGCCTAGAGCAGAGCAGTTAGGATGGTGAGAACAAGTAGCAGCTGTGACGTTGAATGGGGTAGGGTGGGGCGACAGATTAGCTCAAAGACAATTTCCTGGTCTTGTTGGTTCAGACTGCGGAACATTAAGCTCCTGAAACATTGTCCTGAGTGCAGGTAGGGTTTTGTCTTTTGAGTCTCAGCTTGGGGCAAAAAGATCTCTGCCCCAGGAGCAGGCATTAAATGCCTCTTCAGAGTGAGAGTAGAGCTTATTGATGTTAATTGAGTAGTTCTTACTTTTCAAGGATCATGCACTTGAAAAGCCTGTAAGAAATATGGTTGGACCCTTAGGCCATTCCTTGAAGGACAGTAAAAAAATGAGTTCCTGTCCAGATGTAGAGGCTTGAAGGGCAGTGTTTCCCTAGTTTTCCAGAGCAGAGAGGCCCTAAACGAGTCGTATTGAAAGGTGGGGTTAAACTTGATTAGGAGAGACGCCCCTGGAGCTGCTACTCTCCTGCTCTGAAGCCACCTATGGCTACTCATTATGGAGTAGAGTTCCCTCTTACGGGGCTTGTCATTCTAAGCCCCTCAGAGGCAAGATCTGGCCATTCATTCTCTTGTTCAGCTGATGAACGTGTGGAGGTCCTCTCAATGTCAAGCCCGGAGGAAGTATCATTGAAAGCCAGTAAACTGCATATTTAAAATCAGCACTTTGGGGCTGGAGAGATGGCTCAGTGGTTAAGAGCATTGCCTGCTCTTCCAAAGGTCCTGAGTTCAATTCCCGGCAACCACATGGTGGCTCACAACCATCTGTAATAAGGCCCTCTTCTGGCCTGCAGACATACATACACACAGACAGAATATTGTATACATAATAAATAAATAAATATTTTAAAAAAATAAAATCAGCACTTTGATTTTTTTGACATTGGTAAGATATCAATGAAACTGTCACCATCACCAACGGGCAAGACAGTGGACATTTTACCTTCCCTAAAAGTTCCCTGTGTTCTTCTATAATCCCCCCCCCCCCCCGTACCCAACAAAACTGATCCAAAAGTGACTTTGATGCTGTTTAGCAAGTGCTGTAGTCAGGTGAGCACAATGCAGGTGCTGGGCAGAGCTGTGGTAAACCCTAGTCCGGGAGGTAAGAAGGTCAGAAGGACAAGCAGTGAGCTCAGGGTAGCATGTGTGTGTTGGTCCTCATTGTAAGCTTTGCTTCCAATCCTGCCTCAGATGCCTGTTTAACCTTAAGACCTTAGGAAAGTTCTTGGACCTTACTAAGTCTTTGTTTCCTCCTCTGACAGACAAGGAGACTACTGTCTCCCTTTTAGCTAATTGTAGATGAAAAAGGAAATAGTGAGTTTAGCGTACCTGCTCCACCAATTGTGGCACACACCTTCAGTCCCAGAGGCAGGCAGATTTCTATTAAGTCTGAGCCCAGCCTAGTCTACATAGCAAATTCCAGGCCTGCAGGACTCTATCATCACACGAAAGAAAGAAAGAAAGAAAGAAAGAAAGAAAGAAAGAAAGAAAGAAAGAAAGAAAGAAAGAAAGAAAGGAAGGAAGGAAGGAAGGAAGGAAGGAAGGAAGGAAGGAAGGAAGGAAGGAAGGAAGGAGGAAGGAAAGAAAGAAAGAAAGAAAGAAAGAAAGAAAGAAAGAAAGAAAGAAAGAAAGAAAGAACAAGGGAGGGATGGGGAAGAGAGGGCAAGGTGTCTTTCCTCCACCTAAAAATCCTTTTCCTCCTCTTGGTTCAGTTTAGGTACTGGCTCACCTGAGAAACATTCCTTTTCCAGGGGCTGCTATTTTCCTCCTGTGCTCCTATGACCCTCCAGGCCTAAGTTGTCGCTTCATCTGTTTAGGGCTTCCTTGGTGACTTAGATGTGCGTCTTCCTCTGTGGAACGTAAACCTTGTGACTTGGAGAAGACTTGAAACTCTGATCTGAGACCTGCAGTACAGGTCTTTTCTTGTCCCCAACACTTGGTAGGGACCCTGTAAAGAGTGTCAGCAGGTCAGGGAGGAAGGAAGCTTGGAATGCAAGGAGATAAGCTCTCTTTTCAACAGATTAGTGGCTGGAAAGGCTGCCACTCTGTAAATGGGAGAGGGTCCCCTAGACCTGTATGCTAAAGGACTGCAGTGAATCCTTACGGAGCTTGTGGTACTTGCGTACTCCTGCAGAGGCCCACACGGTTCTTGATTGTTCTAGAGCTGGCTGTGGAAGTGGGAGGCTGTGGCTGATAAGAGCTGAGGCCTGGCCCTCCTCCTATTACAACTTCCCCTGAGAAAGCCACTCTCACTTAGACTGGGGTGAAAGCTGAGCCCTCGAGCCCATCGGCTCTTCATTAGGTGAACAAAGTGGGGTTTGTTCATGGTTAGGCTGGGAGAGAGAACTTGTGACTCTGAAGCCGAGATCTGCAGCTACTTGATAAAAATCTTTAAAAAAAATTAGTAGAGGTTTTTTTTTGGCTATATAAAGGAAAATAGTGATATATAGAATATGATGCTGTTATATCGGATTATATCAGAGAAAGAAAGCAGACTCAGATACTTGATGTGCTTGCCCTATATTCTAATGTAAAAACTTGATGTGCTTACCCTATGTTCTAATGTAAAAACCTAGAAAGGTGACTAGGACAGCATATGGCCAGTGGTTTCTCCGGGGAGGCCATGGAAACGAGGAATGTGCTTCCTCTCTCCCTCCTCTCTCTCCTTTCCCTCCTCGCCTTTTATTTCTCCCTTCTCCTCCTTAACCTCTCCCCACCATGCCAGGGATTGACCCCAGGGCCTCACATACCCATTCTGACCACAGAGTAAAAAAAGATGCTTATGTGTTACTTGATAATTAAATATTAATCTTAAAAATATATGTTCACTGTTTAAAAATGGGAAAATAAGGTCAAACATGATGACACCTTTATTCTAGCACATGGGAGGCAGAGGCAGGTAGATCTCTTAAGTGTGATGCCAACTGATCTACACAGTGAGCTCTTGTCTCTAAAAAAAGTCCTGAAAAATATATTGAAGCCATAATTTCCTAACCTCAAGATAGCCATTATAAATTTTGGGGATTATCCCCTTCTTTTTTTAATGTTTATTTTTATGTAAATTGGTGTTCTACTTGCATGTATATCTGTGAGGATGCCAGATCCCCCGGAACTGGAGTTATAGACAGTTGTGAGCTGCTATGTGAGTGCAGGGAATTGAACCCTGGTCCTCTGGAAAAGCAGCCAGTGCTCTTAACCTCTGAGCCATCTCTCCAGAACCCCCTCACTTGTTTTTTTACAAGTGTGTGCCAATATGTGAATACATAGACTTTAAAAAACATTCCAAACCTGTTTATATTAGAGTTTTGTGTCCTTTCTCTTACCTTAATCTGTCCCACACCACTAAAAATTCTCTAAAAACATGTTTTTAACAACCGCCTGTGTTCTCTAGGTGCAACCATGGCGCCTTTGTTAGACACACTGGGTTCTTTATACTTACAAGCTCCTTGGAGGGTCTCTGGTTGGAACAGCCAAGTACTGTCATTGCTGTGGGTTGGCAAATGGGCCCTCACTGACTAACCTCTGCCACGTTAACACGTGGTTTTTGGATCCGTAGCACCCTGAGCAGAAGGCAGACCGGTATTTTGTGTTATACAAACCGCCCCCTAAAGACAACATTCCCGCCCTAGTGGAGGAGTACCTGGAACGCGCCACCTTCGTAGCCAATGACCTCGACTGGCTCCTGGCCTTGCCTCACGATAAATTCTGGTGCCAGGTAACATTCTATCAAAATTAACACTAAGACAAAGCACATGACATGTCCTTGGTTGGTTGCTGTTTTTCTCTCCCTTAGGAGTTGCTTTTTTGTCTACCTTCCTTGATCCTTAACAGCAAATAGTGGTTTGGATTGCTGTCTCATGTTGCAACCTTCCTGATGTTTACTCACTGTCCAAGTGTCATTTTAAGAGACTTGTGTTTAGCCCTGGGCTCATTCATACCTCTTTGGTCTCTTGGGTTGGAGTGTTTGCAATAAGTCAGGGCTGATGGGCCATGCACACCTGTGTAGTCTAACTCAGGAATTGATCCTTGCTGTCTTCTCTCCTGGCTTAGGTTGTTTTTGATGAGACCCTGCAGAAGTGCCTGGATTCATACCTGCGCTATGTACCCCGAAAGTTTGATGAATGGGTGGCCCCTACCCCTGAGGTTGCTGACATGCAGAAGCACCTACACCGCAGCGTTTTCCTCACCTTCCTTCGAATGTCCACTCACAAGGAATCCAAAGTAAGCCTCTGATTCCGTGACAAGTCTCCATTCGACACCCTCTGCCAGGCTCTACCCCTGGGAAAAAGCTCTGAGAGTGTCAGCTTTCCTCTGTGTCTGCCCTCTTTATTCCCGTCTTTTGGGGGAAAAAATCTGTGCCACCTTTTCCCCTTGTCCTCTAATCCACCAGCCTGTCCACAGTACACCCAGTGTTTTCATCAGCCGGAACCCAGAGTCCTTGTCACAGCTGACAGTGCCTTTATTCATGTGACAGAGGGTAACGACATTGACTCAGACTTTCTGAAGAACTCGTGTACTTTTTTAAAGATCTATTTATTCGTGTATTTTTTGTGTGTGAGTCTTTGTCTCCATGTATGTCTTTGTGTGTGTATGCTTTGTCTTTATGCGTACCAGAAGAAGAAATTTGTTACCATTACAGATGGTTGGGAATTGGACTCAGGACCTCTGGAAGAGCAATTGAGTGCTCTTAACCTCTGAGCCATGTCTCCAACCCTCATATGTTTACTTTGAAAAACATTTATTTTGTTTTTAATTAATTTGTATGTGTATATTTCTCCATATTTATATATGTGCATGTGTGTGGGTGCTGAAGATTCCAGAGAAGGTGTCATATTTCCTGGAGCTGCAGTTATAGGTGGTTTTGAACCACCCATGTAGGTACAGGGAACTGTAGTCTTCTGCAAGAGCCATAATCACTCTTAACCACTAAAGCATCTCTCTAGACCCTCATGTATGCACTTAAAAGAATCATTACTGCCGGTTGTGGTGGCGCACGCCGGTAGGATTTGCTGAAGGAGGCAGAGGCAGGAGGATCACGAGTTCGAGGCCAGCCTGGGCTACACATTTAAAAAAAAAAAAAAAAGAATCATTACTGGGAGTTTGCCTTAGTGGTAGAGCCTGGCATGATGAGTAGTCATCTCCAATACTGAAAAACATCATCAATGCTGTCTTTAATTATTCAAAATTATAAAAATATGAGAAAGATAATGAGTGCTACTCATAAAAATCCCCTGGCTTAAAGTTATGACTGGTTTTTAAAATTGTATTTCTTTATTTATTTGTGTGTGTGTGTGTGTGTGTGTAGGTGCATTTGTCAGAGGACAGCTTGCAGGAGTTGGAGTTGTTTCTCTCCTTCTGCCATGTGAGTCCTGGGGATAGAACCCAGGTCGTCAGACTTGGCTGCAAGTGCCTTCACCCACTGAGACACATTGTCAGCACTCAGTAACACTACTATTGGTACATGTTCCTTCAGGGACTTTTTGTTCTTTGAGTGTGTGTGCATATGTGTGCACATGTGTGGAGGTCAGGGGACAACTTGTGAGAGTGGCTTCTGCTTCTACCCTATAGGTCCTGGGGGTTGAAGCAGGTCATCAGACTTGTTGGCAAGTACCTTTACATACTGAGCCATCTCACCAGCCTTCAGAGTCACTACTGTTAATATGCATGTTCCTTCATGGAATAGAAAAACTCTTTAAAAATCTTTGTTTTGAGAGGAATAGTAGCTTTAATTCCAGTAGCTCAGGAGGTAGAAGCAGACAGATTTCTGTGAGTTTAAGTCCAGCCTGGTCTACTTAGTGAGACCTAGGTTTTTTTAAAAGATATATTTTATTATTATTATTATTATTTTGGATTTCTCTGTGTAGCCCTGGCCTATTTTAGAACTCACTGTAGGCTAGGGTGGCCTTGAACTCGGATCCACCTGCCTCTGCCTTCTGAGTGATGGGATTAAAGGTGGGTGCCACCACTGCCCAGTGTATTTTTATTACTTTTAATTATATATGTGTGTGTGTTGGTATGTCCAGGTGCGTATGGAGTCTAGAGATACCAGATCCCACTGGAGCTGGAGTTGTAGGAAGTTGTAAACTGCCCTATGTGAGTACTAGGAAATGAACTCAAGTTCTCTGAAAAAGCAGTATGTGTTTTTAACTGTTGACCCATTTCTACAGCCACTGGAAATTTTTTTTTTAAGATTTCCGTTTAATTTTTACTTATGTATGTAAAAATTATGCGACGGAAGCCAGAAGAGGGTCCTCTGCAAGAGCAGCACTCTGGCCCTTCCTTCAGGAATTTTTGTTGGCTGGGAACAGAGAATTTAAAGACATGGATCTTGGAGTTGAGGTGTAGTTTGGTAACACAGTATTGCCTAGCGTGCTTATATAAGGCCCTGGATCTGGTCCCTGACACCACAGTGAAAAAGTATCTTGTTTTATTTGCTTCTTTGTGTGGAGACAAGATCTCCTTGTGTAAGCCAGACTGACCTCCAACTCACCATCCTCTGTCTTAGCATCTAAATATTGATATGTAAGTTTTTTAATATGCATGTACACCACATGTGTATATGAGCCCTCAGATCAGACATCAGACCCCTTGGAACTGGAGTTATAGGAGGTTGTGAACTACCATGTGGGTGTAAAAACTAAACCTGGGTCCTCTGCAAGAGCAGTAAGTGCTTTCTGCTGAGCCATTTCTCCAGCCCCTCTGAATACTGATTTTGTTTTGTTTTTTTGAAGCAAGTTTTCTCCCTGTAGCCCTGGCTATCTTAGAACTCACTCTGTAGATCAGGCTGGCGTCAAGCTCACAGAGATCCACTTGCCTCTGCCTTCTGAATGCTGGGATTGAAGGCCTGTGCCACCACACCTGGCTCTGAATACTGACTTTTTACAGGCACTCACCAGCAAACCCAATGGATCTTAATTTTTAAATCACATTTTCATTATAATTAAATTCCAAATATATGCATACACCTGAGTGAAAGTTTGATGCATACAGAACAGTGAATCCCATGTTCCTCTCACACTACTGTATACTTACCACTGTTTGTTTAATGTCTCTTGAGTTTGCTTATTTTGTTGAACTGTTTTTATGTAACTCCAGACACTGTGCTGATTTACCCATAATACTTAAAAACAAACCCCAACTGACTCTTTGATGGTGTTTCTGTTTTTGTTTACATGAAACTGCCGAACCGCTATAATTCTGGGTCTTCATATAGCTCAGACATTCATCTTATTTGTTATCTCCATTGGATGCACACAGGAGCTGTCTGGGATCAGTGCTGTCATTGTCCCCATTTATAGATGAAAAGACTGAGGCTATAGACATAAGGTATAGGCGTGCTACCATTGATTAGCCTGTCCCCAGCTGAAGAGCATCAGTGTGGTTTCTCATGAGTCTGCTGTTGCGCTGTCTGCACATTTAGCTTCCATTCTCTCTCTGTACTTTCCCCTTAGGATCACTTCATTTCTCCATCGGCATTTGGAGAAATCCTCTACAATAACTTCCTCTTTGACATCCCAAAGATCCTGGACCTCTGTGTGCTCTTTGGAAAAGGCAACTCACCACTCCTCCAGAAAATGATAGGTATGTAGAACGTAGGACCTGGGGGTACACATGCCAAACCAGAGGTCACAAATGCTTTGTTTCCACAGTACAGGAGTATTAGAGACAAGTGGTGCTGGGAAATTACCCCACAGTTGTAATATATGCATACATACATAATACACACATAGATGTGTCAATTCTGAAATAAATGAGGGAGTCAAAACAAAACCAAAACTGTGCCAGGCAGTGCCTCAAGAATCTGTGAGTCTTGCTGGGTGGTGCATAACCACAATCCCAGCACTCAGGAGGTTGAGGCAAGAGGGTTGTGAGTTTGAGGCCACCTTGGGCTACATGCCATGCTGACTATTAAATTGGGACCTTGTCTCAAACAACAGCCAAAACAAAATGTCTGGATTTCTTAGTGTTAAGCAGGTGTCAGTCAGTGGTATGAATGAGAAATTTGCTTTGGCAATGAAAGTCAGATTACAGTGACATTAGCCTTCTTTGGAATGTGGCCTGGGCTCTGTCATGATATGCATATCTTATTTGTTATCTCCATTGGATGCACACAGGAGCTGTCTGGGATCAGTGCTGTCATTGTCCCCATTTATAGATGAAAAGACTGAGGCTGAACTTTAAGGGACTTGCCTGAAAGTCTGTAGTAATCAAGAAGCCAAGCTGTAACTCAACAGTTATGGAGAAGTGACCCTGGAACTCTTGTTCTTTCTGCTCCTGCTTCAGGGATAATGGGGCTGCCTCCAAAATATGCAGCATTGCAGAGAGCAGATGGGATCATAGTTTGGAGACTTTGTGTGTGACTGTGAAAAGAGTAGACACTAAGTTGTATTTCCTAACACAGAAGTGGGCTATATGTTCACTCAGAAATGGAAGTGGTAGGGGTTGCTGCAGAGGGTATGTCTCAGTTAATTCCCTTTTTAACTGTAGTTCGTAGTGTTGGGCCTGGAACAGGGTGGTGTTCATTCAAGCACTCCTGCCAGACTTCCTCAGCCTCGGACTATAGGGTATAGTCTTCTAAATATCTCAACCTTCCTCATCCTCAGACTATAGGGTATAGTCTTCTAAATATCTGATTGCAAAACTGGGGAGCCTGAGATAAGAGCTGTATAATTTCAAGTTCAGCCTATACTATATAGTGAATCCTGGCTTAAAAAAAAAAACGGAGCTGGAGAGATGACTCAGATGAAAGATGAATTTCATAGATTTTGAGAATTTTCTTTTTGAATTTTTAAATTACATTTCAAAATTTTCCTTCATGTGGGAGTAGGTTCTCTCCATCTACTAAGTGGATCCTGGAGATCCAACTTAAACTGAGGTCATAATCACGGTGAAAGGTACATTTGCTTGCTGAGCCATCTTGCCGACTATCTTGGTAGATCTCTGTTGCTGTGATAATCACCATGGCCAAAAGTGAGCTGGGAGAAAAGGGTTTGTTCAGCTTACAGGTCCATATTAAGAAGTCAGGGCAGAAATTCAAGTTAGAAATGAAGAAGAAGCCACAAGGAATGTGGCTTACTGGCTTACTCTCCATGGCTTGCTCAGCCTGCTTTCTTATACCATCCAGGACCACCTGCCTGCGTGTAGTACCACCTACAATTGCCTGAACTGCATCAATCTCAATTAAGAAAATGTCCCACAGGCCAGTCTTGTGGTGGCATTTTCTTAATTGAGGTTCTTACTTCCCAAATTACCCTAGTTGGTGTCTAGTTGACATAAAACTAGCCAGCATGGTAATACCTTTATTTTGTTTGTTTGCTTGGTTGTTCGGTTTGGTTGGTTGGTTTTTCAAGACAGGGTTTCTCTGTGGCTTTGGAGCCTGTCCTGGAACTAGCTCTTGTAGACCAGGCTGGCCTCGGACTCACAGAGATCCACCTGCCTCTGCATCCCAAGTGCTGGGGTTAAAGGCGTGCGCCACCACCGCCCGGCTCTTTTCTTTTGTTTTTTGGGCTGTTTCTTACTCTCTAGCCCAGATCGACCTGGAAGTTGATACATAGCCCAGGCTGGCCTTGAAGACAGCCTCCTGCTTCTGCTTCCGAAATGCTGGAGCCTTCTTAATAAACTGGCAAGGTTGGCATTGGGTATCAGCTATTAGCTTTCGGAAGCAGGACTCATCAGTTGGTTTCTCTTGAGCTCTGTTGTACATCGGGAGAAAATGTGGTCGTTGATGATCTGTGTGGCAGTGTCTCCTGCTCACCGCAGGCCTGTCTGGGAAGAGGAGCTCAGAGGATGCCACTGCTTAGTCCTTACCTTTGTAGTAGTTTTTTTTTTTAAGATCAATTAGTTTATCTTAAGATAATAAGCAATTTTCAACTTTTATTTATTTTTTATATGTGTGGTGCTCTGCCTACATGCATGTGTGCTCATGTGCATGCAGTGTCTGCAAAGGCTAGAAGAAGACATTGGACCTCCTAGCACTGGGGTTGTAAGTGGCTGTGAGCTGCCATGTGTGTCCTGAGAATAACCCAGGTCCTCTGCAAGAGCAGCCAGTTCTCTTAACTGCTGAGCCATCTCTCCAGTCCCAAGATGTATTTATTTTTATTTTATATGTATAGATGTTTTGCTCCACATATATATGTACACTCTGTGTGTGCCTGACACCCATGGAGGCCTGAAGAGGACATCTGGTCCTGGGGACTGAACCTGAATCCTCTGAAAGAGCAGCAAGCACTCTTAACTGCTGACTGTTGAACTGTCTCTCTGGGCCTGATTTGATTTTGTTTTTTAGGAGCTTTGTGAGTCTTTTGTTTGGTGTTGGTTTTTTTGTTTTGTTTTTTGAGACAGGGTTTCCTGTGTAACTTTGGAGCCTGTCCTGGAATTCGCTCTGTACACCAGGCTGACCTTGAACTCACAGAAGATCTACCTGCCTGTGCCTCCCAAGTGCTGGGATTAAAGGCCTGCGCCACCATTGGAATCTGATAAAGAAAAGAGACTCTGAAGACCCCAAGGATAGATTATGAAATTTGAGTTATCTTTCCGGGCTTAGTGGTGCATGCCTTTAATCCCATCACTCAGGAGACAAGGTGGGTAGATCTCTTATTTTGAGACCAGTCTGGTCTACAAAGAGAGTTTCAGGACAGCCAGGACTGTTGCAAAGAAACCTTGTCTCAAAAATACCAAAGGAAAAAAATATGAAATTGGAGTTACTTGTTGCTTATAAAAAAAATAAAATCTGTATTTTTCTGGCAAGCAGTGAGGAAATGTTCTGGGTGTTCTGGGTGGTCTGGGTGGTCAGGGTGACAAGAGGAATATGCCATGGCCCAGAGAGTGCCTATGTCAGAGAACTACCTGAGGAGGTGATACATGTCTTATGGTGGGGTGAGCTCGGGAGATCATTCCAGGCAGAAGGAAGAGACAGTCTGTTCTCTGAGGTTGAGGATGGTTCAAGGGATGTTTCTATTGCAGGGAATGGAAGCAAGTGGCCTAGAATGCCAACAGGGACTAGATTTCTCAGGGCTTTGTGTGTCATAGAAGTTAAGGCTTGCCCTGGAGGATCAGGGCAAGAGGAACTATTAGGAGCAAAGGTTGTGGAGGGGCTGGCTCAGACTTTCCCTGTCTGTGGAGGAGGAGGGTGTAGATGATCCAGACACACCTTCATAGATTAGACGGTCAGCACCTAAGGGAGGCAGGAGCCCTGAACTAAGGAGGCTGTGCTAGAAAAACTCAGCTTTTTTGGAATAAATACTATCTCTCCTAGATGGTGCTGATGAAAAGCCCAGCTATTTGCTTACTCATCAGACTCAGCTGGCAATTGATTTCCTTCCTGCTTAGGTATCCTGGAATTGGACTAAGGCTACAGAATTATCCGTATTGTATGCTCTGGCCCTCATATACTGTGCAGGAGAGAAACAGAGAGAGGAGAGAGAAAAACCTGTTTCTCCCCAGATAGTTCCTCTGTCCTACTCTTGGCCATGTACCCCTTTGAACTCACCCTTTGGCCTTCTCAAACAATACTAAAATCAAAGCATTGTCTGGCACTTGCATAAAAACCAGACCTCCACAGAATTAGGGGGCTCAAAGCTGCCTACGAGCCTGAGAGGCAAAAATTCTATCTTAGACTTTTCAGGGCATTGGTACTTCTCATCTTCATGTCCCCAGCTATGGTTCTTCCTGTCTTCCTCCCCCATCATGTGGACAGAGAAACACTGGGTTCTGTCCCAGCTGCCATGTGCTGTCAGCACGCCCGTGCAGCAGCAGGTGGAAAGCCGTAAACATCGGCAATGGGCTCCATCTGGACAGAACAACTACAGATGTGTGCCAAGTCTGTCTCTGTGCATTGCTCCCGCCTCCTGTTTGTAGGAGGGTGGATTGAGATGGTAGCACCTTCAAAAGTAAAAACTTCCAGACATTTCTCCCTGGCATCTCATACTTTTGAGGTGTGGCTTGGCAAGAATCCTGAGCTATTGTAGGTTTATTGAATAAAGGAATTATAATTCCCAATTTTCCTGGATAATGCAAGTCCCAGTTCAGTTTGGTCACTCCCTGGGGACATCAGGACTAGCTGGTTTGACCAGGGCTACTCTTTGTTTTATGTAATTCAGAGGTACTTGAAAAGTTAAATTGTACTGAATAACTTCCTTTCTCAACCCTGGAGAGGGTTCTCAGTGAGGACCAAGCTCAGTGCCAGCTGGGCCTGAGACAATACTCATTATTCTCGATTCCCCCACAGACAGACCTAGGGAACGGGAGAAAGGTCACAGCATGCCTATAATCAATTTAATGTGTCCCCATCCTCCTGACCTCTCCCCATTTCTTCCCTTCCCTTCTCTTTAGGAAACATATTTATCCAGCAGCCAAGTTATTATAATGACCTGGATGAAACCGTTCCCACCATACTTCAGGTACCGTCTCTCTTACCCCGCCCGGGAGAGAGTAAGTTGGACTTTTCTTCAAAACCCTGAGGAAATGTTTGCTTTCCATTCCTTTTCCAGACACATCTTGAAGTGTGGCACAGGGGTAGAGTGCAAAGCCCCAGCAGATTCCATCCCCAGCAGGAGAGAGAGGGGAGAAGGGGGGGAAGAGGAGGAGGGAGAAAGAGAACTCGTCTCCCAGATTTCCTCTTTGTCCTGTTCTCGACTACAAGTCTTGTAATTCACCCTTTGCCCTTCTTGAACAAGACTGAAATCTAAAGATTTCACTTATACAAAAGGATTTGGTTTGCATTTTTTTATTTTCTAGCAGCCATATATCTCCAAAAGTAACTTTACTCCTTTCAGAGGCCTGCATTTCTCAAATAGGAACTATGAAGGTTTAAAAAACCATTTCATGAAAGAATAACGCGTACTGTAAAAATATGAGGAATGGGGCTGGAGAGATGGCTCAGCAGTTAAGAGCATTGGCTGTTCTTCCAGAGGACCTGGGTTCAGTTCCCAGCACCCACATGGCAGCTTATAACTGTCTGTATGTACATGCAAGTAAAACTTCAATGTACATAAAATAAAAATATATAATTTTAAAAAAGAAAATATGAGGAATGTTAAAAAGCTGAAAGGAGCTGGGCATGGTACCTCATGTCTGTAATTCCAGCTCTTGGCAGCTAAGTTCAAGGCCTAAGTTATAGTAAGACCCAGTCTCAAAAAAAATGTACAAAAAGTAAACAATCATAGAGAATATTATTCTTCCGTAACCCCACCATAAAGAGATCCCTACACATGCATTTGTTTTAAGTAACTTTTGGAATAGTTATATGGTAGCCTGTTTAGCAATAATATATCAGCACTGAGGAGGCAGAGGCAGGAGGATTCCTGTGAATTGGAAGCCAGCCTGGTCTACATAGTAAGTTCCAGGCCAGCCATGGCTATAAAGTGAGACCCTGTCTCAAAAAAAAAAAATAAAAATTTAATTGCAAAAACAAAGATAATATTTCCCAGAAGGATGGTTTAGTAGGTAAAGGTGCCTGCCACCAAGCCTGAGGACCTGATTTTGATTCCCAGAACCCACATAGTATAAGGAGACAATGAGCTCCCACAATTGTCCCCTGACTTTTACGCACATGTCCATACACACACACACACACAGATTAAGAAGGAAGAAAGACAGTACTACCAATTCATTCTTACTTGATTTTATAACAGGTTCATTTTCAACTCTGTTAATTTGTCTTTTGTTAATAAAGCTCTGGTGATCACTGAATGTGATGGCTCACATCTGTAATCCCTGCACTTGGGAAGTAGAGACAGGAGGATTAGGGGTTCTAGATCTTCATCCTTATCTGCATAATGAGATCAAAGGCCTGCATGAGACCCTTTTCAAAACAACACGTACACACATATATAAAATCACCCTATAAGCTGTCATCTACTAAGGAGTCTAAACATTTCTTAATGTTGCTGAAGGTATTTCTCAGGTACTATCATATTTTGTTAAGTCTGTCCAGTCAAGTCATAGATGCGGGATTCTTGGGACTTTATATTTTATATGCATGTTGTATGTGCTTACTAAAGATGGAAACTCAGAGTTCTGTTTTTGAGACTGGATCTCACTGTAACCTTGGCTAGCCTAGAACTAACTATGTAGACCTGATTGGCTTTGAATTCAAAGAGATTCACCTATCTCTGCCTTCTGAGAGCTGGGATTAAAGGTGTACATTACCTCACCTAGCCTGGAACCAGGGTCTTACTTGGCCTGCACGCTGTCACTGAGCCACACCATCAACCCTACATGGTTTGTATTTAATCCTATTCACCATCCCATTGGATGGTCTGTCCCGAGGCTCCAAGGCAGTTCTTGGGTCACCTGCTCCTAGTTGTGGGGTGGGGATCCTAGGTGCTTGTTCAGGATATGAAAGAGAGCCCTTTTTGCCTTTCTTAGGTCTTCAGCAATATCCTCCAGCACTGTGGCTTGCAAGGGGATGGGAGCAGCACCACACCCCAGAAACTCGGAGAGAAGGGTCGGTTGACTCCTAGTGACATGCCTCTCTTGGTATGTTTGTTCCTGGGCCCAGCTTCTTTGGGCTAGAACCCTTAAGCCTGGTTACCCTGGAGCTGAGATGATCGCTAATGCTGCCGGGCACAGTGGTTTTTTCCCTGCCTTTGACCTCTTTTTTGATAAAATCCGTATTTCTACCTGCCCTGTGGGTTAAGCTTTAAAGAAGGTTTTGTAGAGTATTAGAAAAGTACTAGGACTTGAGAGCTGGGTCCACCCTCAGGTAGTTTTGCTCTGTGGGCCCACTTCTTGAGCCAGTCATCGATTCAGTGAGTATATCCCAAGAGACTATGCTGAGTCTGGGGGATAAAACAGAAGCAGACA
Organism: Microtus pennsylvanicus; assembly: GCF_037038515.1. Lineage (NCBI taxonomy): Eukaryota > Metazoa > Chordata > Mammalia > Rodentia > Cricetidae > Microtus > Microtus pennsylvanicus. The sequence continues at coordinate 65,972,381 of NC_134590.1, forward strand.
TGGTACCCATCTCATGGCGTTAGAACTTTAATGAGAGTGACATACAGAAAGTACACTTCACAGGACCTTGGTGCTGTGCTAAGCACTACAGACAACTGGGATGTGGCAGCTGTGAGCTACCTTCTTGGCATTTGCCATCTGGTGGGGAAATATCTGTTGAGCAAGTGCTTCAGAAGAGTACGTGCCAGGAGCCATGGGAACAAATCATCTTAGTACTCTGAGCCTCAGTTTCTTTATCTGTAACTTGAAAAGCCACCCAGCTTGCTTCTTCAGGATGGCATGAGACTCAGCAGAACAGATGAGCAAACACCCTGTGTTCTGTATACCCTCTTCAAAATGTGAGCAAGGGGTGGGCTTGCTGCTCCTGTCTCCCCAGGCTGGATGGTTTCACTCGGCACAGTGTTCATTTTCCTGCAGCATAGAAGAGAGACTATCAGAATTATAGGTGACGTTAGCCCTCATTGAGTGCAATGGCAAACTATGAGACAGGATGACTACGTGGCCCAGGTTGCCCTCCTAGAGATGGACCATTCAGGCTGTCTCTGGGGCCTCCACTTCCCTGTTTATCCTCTCAAGCAACTTCCTGCCTGCTGGGGACTCTGAACTCTGCAGAGCTGTCTTGGAACTTGAAAATAATACTGTGTCTTCTCTTGACAACAGGAATTAAAGGACATTGTTCTCTACCTATGTGACACCTGCACCACACTCTGGGCCTTTCTGGACATCTTCCCTTTGGCCTGCCAGACCTTCCAGAAACATGACTTTTGTTACAGGTACATTGGGACTTCTGCGTGCTAAAGTAGGGGCTCCGGTTCATGCATCACTCAAACACATATTGACTGTTCCTTAGAGTATACTAACTAGTCCAGGGCCTGGCAGTTAAGAGCACTGGTTGTTATAATGGGGAACCTGGGTTCAGTTCCCAGCACCCATATGACAACTCACAACTGTCTGTAACTCCAGCTCCTGGGGATCTGACACCCTCACGCAGGCATACATGCAGGCAAAACACCAATGCACATAAATTTAATAAATCATTAAAAGATAAAGTCCATCTTCTAGTCTGGGGACACATAATGAGAAACACAGGTAAAACTATTGCTGAGAGGAGCCCTCCTAATCTTGTCCAAGAATAAGACAAGGGAGAGAGAAAACAGCAAGAAGATGACAGTTTTCAGTCTGCCCTATCATGGAGCACAGAGTGACAGCCAGTGAGGACTGATGTAATGAGGAAGCAGCAGAGGTGTTCCTTCTTTGCTGCAGGGATATGTAGGAGAAGACTCCTCAAAACAGCCTTGAATACTGAGCAAGAAGCCTGGCACACTTTCCGTCTCAGCTCCTCAGGAGGCTAAGGCAGGAGGATCACTCAAGCCCCAGGATTTGAGGCTAGCCTAGTCAACATAGATCTGGTCTCAGAATCTAAGAAAAGGGATAAGAATGTTCTAGATGGAAAGGTCATGGTGACAGGAAGGGTGTTGACGCAGATGTGAAATATACAAAAAATCCAGACTAACTGCCAGGTGCCTGCTTTTAGTCCCAGAACTTGGGAGGCAGAGGCCAGCAGATCTCTGTGGGTTCAGTATCAGCCTGGTCTACATAGAGAGTTCTAGGACCTCCAAGGCTACATAAAGAGACCCTGTCTCAGCATGGCGGTGGTGGCGCACGCCTTTAATCCCAGCACTCGGGAGGCAGAAGCAGGTGGATCTCTGTGAATTCAAGGCCAGCCTGGTCTACAGAGAGTTTCAGGAGTGACTCCAAAGTTACAAAGAAACCCTGTCTCAAGATGGATGGATGGATGGATGGATGGATGGATGGATGGATGGATGGATGGATGGATAGATAGATAGATAGATAGATAGATAGATAGATAGATAGATAGATAGATAGATAGCAAAAATAAAATTAAAAAAATGACAGGAAAAGGAGTTGGTAATAAAAAATGAGGAGTCCCCTGTTTGCCAGAGTGTGAAGTGTGGTGAAACCCTGGCAGGAGTGGGCCTTCATTCTGTAGGTAGTGGAAACCACTGGAGAGCCCATTACAAAGACTGCGCTGAGATGGAACTTCCAGGAGGGAGACTCTGCCCACTTGGCATCATGAGATCTTTCTGTGCAGTGAGAAGGTGGGGAACATGGACTTGGGCATTCCCAGGCTGGTGTGAAAGGACCAGCAGCCTGCTCATTGCCTTTCCCAGTGGCCTGTAGCTGTTGCTCTTGCCAGGCATCTCTCTCAACCATTTGCAGCAGCTTCTGGGAGCTGCCCAACTCCATTCGCCCACCCATCTATCCTTCCGTTCTGTCATTTACTCACCCGTTCAACAAAACATTTATCTAGCTCTGACACGTGCCAGAGATGGCAGCTGGTCCTCTGACTCCTCCTTGGTCTTCTCTGCTTGTGAGAGGCAGACATTTGATCAGCTTCCCTGGGATTATTAGAATAAAATGCTGACCAGTATTCTCTAGGGAAGAAACGTCTTGGGTTAGGACTGTGGCTGTCCATTTTAGGGAGGAAGGTGTTTCATTATGATAAAAGAGCATGTGGAAATGTAGAAAAGATGGAAAGCCAGAATCTGAAACCACTCTTAGGAGTTACATTGCTCTCAGCATTTTCATTCTGCCTGTTTTCATTTACTTTAAGCATTTTTCTCATTTTGTCCAAGCATCTCCCCCAGTAAGCACAGATGGCCTCTGAGGGAGGAAGCTTTGGAAGAGCAGATTTTTCCTACAAGAGGCGGTGGAAGCAGAAGAGTTCCCACCCATCTTGGAGTACGTGGAAGGGTTGCACTTTGGAAGTGACTCTGCCTTTGACTCATGTTTAGCCTGCAGCTGGCCAGCTTGTTCCAGCCTGTACTGCAAGCTAGGAAATCCTTTGTTAGCTACACCAACATATACACAGCCCCTCTCCCCCCGTTCGCATGGCTCCTGGTTAGGGGTCACTCTGACCCACAGAGCTCTTTCCTTTGGCCCTCTTGTCATCTAGTGTGCAGCTTCTGCTCTTGGGTCATGTGTCGGTAGTGCTTTCACTTTGACAGAACTCAGAAAGTGCAAAATAGGGCTGGAGATGGCTCAGCAGGTAAGAGCGGGGCCTTTCTTCTGAAGGACGGAGTTCATTTCCCAGCACCCAGTCTGAGTCAACAACTGCCTGTAGCACCAGCTCCAGGTCTTCTGGCTTCTGTGGGCACCCTCACATATGTCACACACACTTTAGAAAAATGTAAACTCTATGGCGAACTGTCTCCCTCCCCCTTTATAGTTCTTTCCGTCACACGTCAACACTGTCATAGTTTGGGTGGAATTTTCCAGAGATATGCAGTATAGGAAAATATGCACATTTTACATTCCCCTCCCTTTGCTTTAGCAGTGATGAAAATGGAACCTAGGGCTTAATAAATGTTTAGTAGGGACGCTACCACTCTACTATGCTCTCAACCCCACCCCCTTTTTAAAAATTGAAAACTGGGGCTGGGGAAAATGCTTAGTGCCTCCAGTATGACTGGGCAGCACTGTGCATCTGGCATACTGGACACCAGAGACAGAGTGTGTGTGTGTGTGTGTGTGTGTGTGTGTGTGTGTGTGTGTGTGTGTGTGACTTTTTTTTTAGTTATTTGCTATTTCAAAATAAATGACATTGTATCCACATCACTTTGTACCTTTGCAAGCATATTTGAGGATTAATTCCTAGAAGTAGAAATGCTGGAACAGATGGTATGTGCATCTTTAATTCTCACTTTTCTTGCCAAATCACCTTCCATGGGAGTTGTTCCAGTTTACCCACTAACAACACAGCCTGGCAAGTGTTGAATCAGCTTGGGCCTAACTGCCCTCTCTGGCCTCTGCTGATGCCGTGTCTAGCAGAGCCTGTTCCTTTTGGCTTGGCTGTTCTCTGCCACGTGCAGTGCTGCAGTGAGACAGACATTACAGAAGCCAGCCAGAGGATGGGCACATGCTTCAGAGCACCTGCAAGCACCACTCAGCACTACACTGGGCACGTAAGTGCATCTCTGATTCGGGGAAGCAAGATAAGTTTGGAGGAAGAATTACACCCTAGAAAAACAACAGCTGCTGTGTCAGTTATCAGGGCAGCATGTTCTGTGCGCAGTGAATCTGGCCCCCGGAAGAAAGACTCCGTGGTTGAGTATAGCCAAGTAGTACACAATGAGGCCTGGAACACTTCAGAGTTTGAGAAGGACAGGGCGAGGAAGAGATGCAGGAGGAAAAGGATAGCTGCCTCCCGGGCTTGCTCACCCATACTAATCTCAAACGTCTAGGCTCAAGCCATCTTCCTGCTTCAGCCTCCCAAGTAGCCGGAAGTATAATCATATGTAACTGTACTGAAATTCATAATGTATGTAATGTATAATATTTTGAGAACAATTCAGATCTTATTTATGTGTATGAATGTTTTGCCTGCATGCATGTGTGTGCAGCATGTCCATGCCTGATGCCCGTGGAGTTCAAGAAGGCATACAGATCCCCTGGAACTGGAGTTACAAATGGTTGTGAGTCATCAAGTGGGTGCTAGGAACCAAACCCAGGTCCTCTGGAAGAGCAACAAGTGTTCTTAACCACATAACCATCTCTCCGATCCTGTGTGTTTATAATTTTTTTTATTGTTTTGCTATTGAAACAGGGTCTTGCTGTATAGTCCAGGCTGGCTTCCAACTTGTGATCCTCCTGCCTCAGCTTCCCAAATGCTAAAATTACAAGCATAGACCACCACATCTAGCTTTTAACTTTTTATTAAGAGCTGTAGAAAACGGGCTGGTAAGTCCCAGCACTCATATCAGGCAGCTCACAACCATCGTAATTCCAGCTGCAAGGAATGGCACCTTCCTCTGACCTCTGTGGGTATCTGTACTCATGTCCACTACCAACTGACAGACAGACACACACACATAATTAAAATAAATCATTTTTAAAACAAGAATTATAGTTAAACCAACTGGCTTAGTTCATAAAACAAATATGGAGTATATGATACATTTGAGTCCTGAGCACATTTAGCCTGTTCTGAATAAGCACATTGTGTTAACATTGTCACATGTAAACAATTTATAGAGATTCCAAGTCATGCAAGAAACTAAAACTTCATATCTTAGAACCCAAGTGAGAAAGATTGTTGGTAACTGTGATTTCAAGACTCCTAGGGCTGGCATATTTTGAGCAAGAAGAAAGATAATCTCTCTGTTTCATAATCCCAGGGAGTCCTTGTAGCCCTCTGGTCCCTTTGTTAGATACAGCTATGGTTATTTTCCATAATGGGGCAATACAGTACATCATTCTGGGGTAGGCTCAGGAAAGCCCCTGGGTAGCTCCCAGAAAGTTGGTATAGGATGGGATGGGAGCAGGGAGTTGACTCAGTACAGCAAAGTAAGGCCCTGAGTTTGATCTCTTCAGAACCCATGTAAAAATGTGAGGTGCTGGGGAGGTAGAGACAGGAAGATCCTGGCCTTCTGACAAGTCAGCCTAACCTAATTGGTGAGCATCAGGACTGCTTTCCTGAGACTAACACTGAAGTTAGCCTGTGGCTTCCACACACACAAGAACACCCACATGGATTTATGGGAGAAAGAAATGAACCTTTCTGCTCTGGTATTTATGAATTAATCTGGCCTTTGCCTGTGTTTGCTTCTGCAGACTAGCTTCCTTTTATGAGACGGCAATCCCTGAAATGGAGTCTGCAATTAAGAAGAGGAGGCTTGAAGACAGCAAGTGAGGCAGGGACAAAACTACGAATGTTGTGTGGGAAGGGGAGCCTAAACACAGGCTGTGGCATCCTCACTACTAGGGCAGAGTGGGAAGCCAAGGACCATGGGTGCGTGGTCTCCTAGTCCTGGACTTGGTGGTCTTCTAGCCCAGCTTTGTTATTTTTGTTATTTTTTTTTTAACTCTAAGGTTTTTATTTTATTTTTTATCTTGTGTACTGAAGATTGAACCCTTGGCACATGTTCTTCCACTGAGCTACACTCTAAAACCTTAAAGATTGGTTTTGTTTTTGTTTTGTTGGGGGCGGGAGCAGGGTTCAAGACAGGGTTTCTTTTTGTAGCCCTAGATGTCCTGGAATTTACTTTGTAGACGAGGCTGTCCTCAAACTCACAGAGATCGCCTGCCTCTGCCTTTCACATGCTGGGATTAAAGATGGGCGCATCACTACCACCTGGCAAAGATCTAAAATACATACATACATACATACATACATACATACATATATATACACACACACACACATATACATATATATATATGCTTTGTGAGGACTTAAAGAGAAATACTTTGGCAAGTAGAGATTTATCATTTACTTGCTTTATTTTTTCTTAATTTTTATTTAGCTCTTTGAGAATTTCCTACAATATATTTTGACCATATTCACTCCTCCACCAACTTATCCGTGATTCACCCCCCACCTACCCAACTTTATTTTCTCTCTCCTTTTTTTCTTTTCTTTATTTTTTTTCTTCACATATCAGGTCAAATCTGTGCTCTTGGATATGTGACCTTCCATCGTGGTGTGCTCAACCTAACTGGGGTCATTCACACCTTTAAAGAAAACTGACTCTCTCTCCTGATAGCTGTCAGTTGCCAATAGCGCCTCAGCTAGGGGTGGGACTTTGTGCTCCACCTCCCCCTGCATACTGGGATTTGCTCTGGTTTGAGCTGGCATGTGACTTGCTCATTTTGTCATAATTGCTGTGAGTTTATATGTGCAACTGTCCTGCTGTGTCAGAAAACACTGTTTTCTTGTAGTCACCCACAGCCTCTGGCTCTTACGATCTTTCCAAACCTTCTGCAGTGATTCTTGATCTTGGGATAAGGGGGTTTAATATAGATGTATCATTTGGAGCTTGGCATTCTGTAAGCTAGCACAAGCAGAGATGTAAATATTAATTGTACACTGTCTTGCTATAGGCCACCTTATGAGGATTGTCTGAGAGTCCTTCTTGGCCACTACATCCATTAATTCCGTGTCCCCCAGATCTTAGCAGATTATGTCTGGTCCCTGCATGTAAGCTCAGCTGTTGTTTCAAGTTCTTGGTAATTGACCTTGCTGCTCCTACCCTCTCTTTAACTGAGAAGTGGTCTGGAGCCAGCTGGCTACCCAGTATTTATAGCCTTTTCTCAGCTGCTCCCATCAGTGGCCTTTAGGATTACCTCAGTTGTGGGGAAGTTCCCATGGTTTCTTTCATCTTTTAAGTCTACTTCACTTCTCTCTGAAGGCTGCTAGGTGACATGTGGCAGAGGCTCTCCCACTCCAAGAAAAAGCTGATGGAGGTGTTTCACATCATCCTGAACCGGATCTGCCTCCTTCCCATTCTAGAGAGCAGGTGAGCTCCACGGAAACGCTACACATGGCAGGTGCTTCTCATCACTCCTCCCCTCTTTCTTCCTCTCTGCCAAACATAATGGGAAACCCAGAAAAATGCGTTTCTCCAACTGGCCAGAGACTGCAGAGGGGTAGGGTGAGCATCCAAGGGGCCTCAGATCGTCGTGCATTGCATGAGCTCATCTTCCCTCGTGTCCTGTCCTAGCAATGACAACATTCAAGGCTTCATTGAAGAATTCCTCCAGATCTTCAGCTCCGTGTTGCAGGAAAAGCGGTGAGTGGGGCTGAGCAGATACCAGCTCTGGGACAGGCCCGTGTCTCTCTCTCCAGTCCCATGAAGCTTGCACAGCTTACATACTTACATGGAGCAGAGGTTCTGGAGTCTGTGGTTGGTAGCAGACATGAGATGACCTTCTGGAGTACAAGTTCCTATGGCTCCAGCCCTGACCCGCCTTCCTGTGCTCTGCCCCACAGATTCCTCCGGGACTATGACTCATTCTTCCCTGTAGCTGAAGACATCAGCCTACTACAGCAGGCTTCCTCAGCCTTGTATCCTACTACAGCTCACTGGGCGAAGGCCTGACTAGGTCAGACATGGCATTCTGGGACCCAGAGGGCAAAAGGCAACCCCTAGAATACTCAAATCACGAAGTCTAACGAAGGCCCTAGTTCCTCTTTTTCTAGAAGTAACAACCGCTCTGATGCTTGGGGCAAGGGAGAGCCTGCTCTCTCTAGATGTGTTCTGAGGCTCTGGTCTGTGTGTAAATTGTACTCTAGAAACCTTGAAGCCCATTGTAGGAGATGAGGACAGGTAAAGTCCTAGGAAGTGTCACCCGAGGAGGAGGCGGACTATACCCTCACATAGCAGAGCTCAGGGTGGGCACCAGAGGAAAATGCCCAAGCCAGAAATAGAACAAATAGAAGATGCCCTGGTCCAGGCTTAGGTTAAGGACAGTCATGTTTCCAGGGGTTTGGAGGACAAAAAGATCTGGGTCTTTGAGGAGCCCTCAGATGTCGTGTGTGGCTGTCTGTAAGGCAGTGAGCAGGAGTGTCTGGGCAAGTGAGCTGGGACTGACCAACATTCAGGACCCTTGTGTGATACCCATGAAGAAGTTTGGGCTATGTGCGTCAGATGCTGGGGAGTGGGGAGTTGGGAAGCAGAATGACATGGGCTGTTACTACTCTGGAAAGGCTCTACTTGGCTCTGGGAGAGAAGGCTGGCCTGAGATCACCAGAGACTGGGATCGCTGTTACAGGCCTCCCTGCATGGGTCATGAGGATTTGGTAGAGTGAGGGTGTGGGGGCAACTCCGATTTCTAGCCCAGTGCCCAGAGTGGCAGAGAGAAAGAAGGACTAGGAAAGAGCTGCCCTTTGGGCCATTTTGTTGCTGAGTTCAGTCCTGACTCAGGGACCTCCAGTTGGCCTTTGCCCTTTTCAGAATACCCTCAGCTTGGTGGACAGAAAGTCCAGTGAAAGTACTGTTGGCCCTCCTGAATATCCGAGCAAAAGTAGCTGTGGGATGATCTAGAAGTCTGGACACTGGTGGTAATCCCCAGCCCTGTCTGCCCTGAGCTGCTCTGCCAAGCAGTGGTGCGAGAGTTCGAGGCCTGTGTGGCAGTATTCTCTCTAGCACACTGTTCCACGTGGCACCCACCAGGCAGGCCAGCAGGCCCTGGCAAAGCCTCATGGTCAGATGCTGGACAGGGACTGCAAAGTCATACTACCCAGAGCTGGGGAGGTGGTTCCTGAGCGAGAGAGCCCTTAACACTGCCTCATAGGGATGAGACCCGGACTGCCTACATCCTACAGGCTGTGGAAAGTGCATGGGAAGGGGTGGACAGACAGAAAATCAAGGACACTAAAGAGCCATCGCAGGCCAAGGATCCTAATAATGGAGTCACGACAGCAGTGAAACCAGTCAGTGAAAGGCCATCACAGCTGGAGAACTCAGAGGAGGATGAGGAGGTGTGTATCTGGGAGTTCCTGCTCCTGATCCCTGGTTCCCTAGCCTTCCTGGCCACCTCTTGAGAGATAGGCAAGTGGCCAAGTGCCCTTGTTTCTGTTTCAGGGAAAAGAGTCCATTGGAATTGGTAGCTTCCAGCACTGGGGCTGCTGTAGTACCCTGGGGATAGAAGAGAGCACAGCCCTTAAACTCTTAAACTTGGTGCCTCTCCTCTCCTCTCCTCTCCTCTCCTCTCCTCTCCTCTCCTCTCCTCTCCTCTCCTCTCCTCTCCTCTCCTCTCCTCTCCTCTCTCTATCCTCTCTCTCTCTCTTTTCTCTCTCTCTCTCTCTCTCTCTCTCTCTCTCTCTCTCTCTCTCTCTCTCTCTCTCTCATTTTGAAACAAGGTAATAAAATGCTCAATGGTCCAGGCTAGCCTTGAACTCACAGCAGTCCTCCTGTCTTTACCTCCAACTGCTGGGATTACAGGCGTGAACTACCATGCCCAGCCCTGTTTCCCTCTATAAAATGAGGTGAAGCTTTTACTTGTGGACTTTCTCCAGCCCCTCCCCACGCTGGGTAAGGTGGAGTTCCTTTGCTGGCAGCTGAGCGTGGTTCCAGACCCACCTCCCAGGGATCACAGCGCTCCACTGAACAAGCTGGGACTTAAGTCCTGGACCCAGTGCCTCCTCTCAGGTCAGGCTGCTCAGTGGTAATCTGACCAACTGTTTGCCAACGGTGTATGGCAGATCTCTTGTGTTCAGTGTAGTTGCTCCTCTGTGTATAGAGATAGGTGTGGTGCCTGCTTCCATGATGTTGTTGGGGTTCCTAGGGCTGCTATATGGAGCCCTCTCGATTCTGGTTGATCCTCAGTGCCCAATTAGCAAATGCTACTGTTCTTCCTGTTAAACCCCATGATTCTTTCTTCCCTGTTTGGCGGCTTCTCTGAGCCATAGAGGTCTTTATCATCAACATGATGCTCTAGTGCTGGTGCTACGCAAGCATTCCTCCACTAAGCTGTATCTCTACTCCTTTGTTGTTTTTATTTGATCGTCTCCTTAGTAGAAAGCATTATAAAATGAAGCCACGGGGGCTGCAGAGATGGCTCAGCAGTTAAGAGCACTGAGCTATTCTTCCAGAGGACCAGAGTTCAATTCCCAACACCCACATGGTGGCTCACAACCACCTGTAATAGGATCTGATGTCCTCTTCTGGCACGCAGAGCACTCATACAGAAATATAAATAAATAAAATAAAAATTTTTTGAAAAATGAGGCCACATTGGGCAGTATGTGAAATGACATCTCCTTACTGAAAGCAATGTGACGTAAGGGAACATCTCCACATAGTCTCACTGGTAGTTGCTGTTGTCCTTCAAAGGCAGTCACTTTGGTAGAGCTGGGCAGGATCTAGATCACTAACACGTGACTGTCTGTGGAGACCTTCTGCACACCAGTACTCTGCTCTATGGGTAATGTGCATCCCTTCATTGAACCATCTGAAATAGCCCCATGAGACCAATGATAGTGTCCATTTCATAAGGAGGGAACCGTTCAGAGAGAGGATGTACAGTGCCCCCAAATCACACAGGCCAAGGGTAACTCACCTAGGAAGTCATAGAGCCCCTCTTTTCACAAAGGAAGAAAATAGAGGCTCAAATTTAAGTCACTTGGCAAAAGCCCTACAACTAGGAGGGGCAAGGCCAGGGCCCCTGCTGACGAATGCAGTGTTGTTTGGAGACTCTTACCCTTTCGTGGGGGCTGCTTAGTCTTTGCTCCATCGCTCTGGCTTCCATTGCAGTGCAAGGGTGCAGCAGCTGCCCTGGGCCCGACCGTGTGTGGTGTGCAGCTAGACTCCCTCATCTCCCAAGTGAAAGACCTGCTGCCAGACCTCGGGGAGGGCTTCATCCTGGCCTGCCTGGAGCACTACAGCTATGATTCAGAGCAGGTGATCAACAACATCCTGGAGGACCGGCTGGCCCCAGAACTCAGCCAGCTGGACCGCAGCCTGAAAAGGTAAGTGAGGTAGATGGAGAGAGGTCCTCAAGGCAGGGTCCCCTTTCCTTGCCTCTCGCTCCTCCCCTAGACTGGAGGATACATTTGCTCCTTTTTCACAGCAGTGTTTCCTGCAGTTTGAACTAGTGCCCTTTCTAAAGAAAGCAAGCTTGGGGCCTGTAAGGTTCTCAGCACAGCTGGCTGTCCCTGAGACTTTATAGGAAGACCACTGGAGACTAGCAGTGTGGCAAAGGGTGCTCTCTCTCTCTCTCTCTCTCTCTCTCTCTCTCTCTCTCTCTCTCTCTCTCTCTCATACACACACACACACACACACTTCAGCTCCAGATCTGCCTCATTGTTAGCATATTCCCAGTTTCCAAGTTACGATAGCCAAAGCTACTCCCTTTCTCTGCACTGAAGCTCATGGTTTTGGTGCACTGCTCTCCCGAAAGCTTCAGGGGACAGCAAGAACAAGGGTGCGTGTGGATGCTTCTTCCATGAACAAATGATGTTTGCCAAATGAATGAATGAAGTTAGCCTTGTGCCTTTGGCCACATCCCTCAGCCTGTTTGTGTTCCATGTTATAGATGGCAGTGCTGAGACACAGGAGGTGGACTAGGAGCTGAGAGTAGAGCTCAGCGGTAGAGCATGGGCTTAGCTGTGTACAGTGCATTCCTAGCATCCAAAGCAAATGCAGCTGCCCTCCATCCCCCGCCTCCAGCCCAAAACAGAAGTTGAGTGACATATAACTCCCTGGCTTATAGGGCCATTGTGGACATTTAAATGAGGGATAGAGCTTTGAAGAAATAGAAAACTGGTATGCATGGCACACAGGAAATGAGGGTGAGGGTGTGGCTTTGGGCCCTTGACAGGAGCCAGGTTAAGTAAAGCCTAATTAGAGGCTCCCCATTAAAGAACTTATGTCCTAGGCTAGAATTTTGGGGTGGAGTGAACAGTATGATGGGAAGAACACAGTGTGGCTTAGGACAGTCGACATCAGCCAGCAAGGCCCTTTCAGTTGATTTCTGTGCTGTGGCCCCCAGACAGGTGAAGCCGGACCCCACACCCCTGCTGACATCTCGTCACAACGTCTTCCAGAACGACGAGTTTGATGTGTTCAGCAGGGACTCAGTGGACCTGAGCCGGGTGCACAAGGGCAGGAGGTGAGTATGGCAGGACATGGGGTCTGTGTTCCAGTTCTGGAGGGTGGCAAGAAAGAAAAGCCCTTTGTTTTTTGGGTTGTTTTTTGTTGTTGTTTTGTTTGTTTGTTTTCGAGACAGGATTTCTCCATGAAACAGTCCTAGCTGTCCTGGAACTCACTCTGTAGACCAGGCTGGCCTCGAACTCACAGATCCACCTGCCTCTGCCTCCTGAGTGCTGGGATTAAAGGCATGTGCCACCACCAGCAAAGGCCCTTCTTGATAGAACCAGCCATGGATTTTCCCCTCAGAGAGTTCCACCCCTCCACTTTTTAATTTATTTTTATTTTATGTGTATGAATACTTTGTCTCTATGTATGTGTGTGCACCATATGCATGCCTGATGGCCATGGAACGTATCCATAGAGGCACCCTGTGGAACTGGAATTACAGACAATTGTGAGCTGCCATGTGGGTGCTGGGAACCAAACCTGGGTCCTCTTAAGAGCAACCAGTGTTCTTAACTGCTGAGCTATCTCTCCATCCCCTCAGGGGTCCCTCTGAATCCTGGCCTTATACACTGTCATCCTACAAGAGCAGGTTCTTTAACAGTGTGCTGTAAGTCCAGCTTTATGTGGGGGTGACTGCTAGTGATAGATACCTCCTTGTAAGTGGTAGAAGGCCAGACAGCCACATCTGTCCCCTTGTCCCTTCTAGTATGTCTTTTGATGTGTGTATGTTGACTCTGTGGGTGTAGAGCTAGACAGTGCTTCCTAGAAGCCAGTTTTTGACCTGATTTTTCTCTAGGCTGTGATAAAACAAAATTAAGTCACGTAAGTTTTTTCCAAAGATGAAAGAATTCTGTTTTAATTTCATTCATTCTTTCTTTCATTTTTAGTTTATCTTCTTCCTACTTTTTCAGCGTTGTAATCCATCCATGGCCTATTCATTCATTCAATAAATGCTTGCCTGGTGCTTATTGCCTTGGGTTAGTTTAGTACCAGAGCTGTAGTGGGAAGTAAAGCAGACACTGCCTACACCGTGTGAAATGTGCACTCCTCAGCTCATCAGACAAGCACGATAGTGGGCAGCCTCCTGGTCCCTAAGAAAGTGACAGAGAACTGAAGGATGTTTAGGGGTGGCTCAGCAGAGCAGGGAGGAAACTTCCCAAGCTGAGTGAGCAAAAGCAACAGTGGCTCCAAGACCAGTGTGAGTGTAGTAAAGGTCCCATGAACTCATGAGCATTTATGTTTTATAGAGGTCACCCAAGCTGGGCATGGTAGCTCAAGCCTCTAATTCCCGCACTCAGGAACCTGAGAGGATTTTTTTTTCAATAGTGAGTTCCAATCTAATCTAAGTGAGACCCTGTGTCACAAATAAATAAAAATTAAATATTGGGCTCTGGAATGGCTTCCTCTGGGAAGAAACTGAAGTCAGTGGTGGTGGCATAACAATGACAGCCAGGTAAAGAATGGGGGATTAATCGGCTTCAAAGTTCTGTAGTCACATTGAGTCATAGAACCTGGAAATCCAGGGGCTCTGTTCAAGTGCAGCCTGTGCTGTCCCTATCATAATAGTGGGAACAAGAGATTCTAGAAAGGAAGGAGACTATTAGTCTTGGAGCTGTGTTCTGGTAAGAGTCTTGTGCAGTAACACAGTTGCTTTTTCAGTTCGAGTCCAGGGCTGCCCTCCACCTGGGGCTGTGTGCTGCCAGAGGCTTGCTGACTGAGGGCTCAGCAGGCACAGGGCAACTCTGAAGCCGTCTGGCTGATTGCACCAGAAATCCTGGAGCACTGCTTCATCAGTCCAATTGTGAGACCCCTGATCCCAGGCAGAGCTGTTGTTCCTGTTGGTGGCTGCTGGAGGGAAGAGCCACACAGGGTCCTCCAGACCAGCAGAAGGTGTGGGAGCCTGGCTGGTAGGACCCTCTACAGAGCTTAGCATCTCTGGACACAGGGTTCCCCTTGGCGTTCATCTGTAGGTTCAGCTAGGTCCCCACCCAATTGGAGGTCACCTATGAGCATTTGCCAGTGGTCTGCTTTCAGCTGTCAGGGTCATCAGAAGGGCTGAAGCAGCCAGGTGTCCTAATTCTGTGGCACTCTGCCTGCCAGCAGAGACAGAATGACCAGTGTTTACCAATCCCACTCTGGGCAGCCCAGGGGCAAGGATTGTAAAGAGGTAAAGCCTTCATTCATGGTTCAGTATTTATCCACTCAGCAAATATTTATTAAGTGCTTTACTAGCGTGAGATCCTATGCGAGGCACCAGGAAAACAAGGTGAGCAGAGTGCCTTGGCTTTGCCCACAAAGGGCAGAGACCGTGGGAAAGACAGATCATCAAATAATCAGGTGCACCAGGAGTTCAGCAGGGGCACCTGCCTAGTCAGGGCAAGGTGGAAGGGCTAGGGCCCTGCCTTCGGGTAGCAGGTGGAGAATTAAGTAGCACAAAGTAAATCACACCTGTGTACATATGCATTGAATCTGATGAACATGCTTGGCAGCTTTGGTAACAAGTAGAGTCTGGTCTGTTCTCTTACACACAGAGTTACAGAGGGCAGAGGTGGGGCTTGGTTACCCTGTGGTTGGTTTTTATTTGGGATAAAGCACAAGATATCTTCTGGGACCCTGGCTTAGGGGGTCCCTAGAGGTCTGTGAAGGGCTTCAGCTATTTGATTTTTGGCTACTAGAAACCATAATGCCCAAGGGAGTCCAGACAAGATATTCTTGCCTCTCTTTTATCTTTTGTTTAATTTTGTTTGTTTTGTTGGTTTTTTTTTTTTTTTTGGTGATGCTAGGGTCCGAACCCAGGGCCTTGCACACTACCATTGTGCCACTACCCAGCCCCATCTCTTTTTTAGAGAAGAACAAAGCAGGCCCAGAAGCTTCCATATTTTTCTCATGTGTCATGAACAGAACTGGGCCAGACTTTGGGGCTCTAATGTAGAGCACAGAAGTGGAGCAATCTGAACTTGAGTCTGAGCTGGGCCTGGCTCACACAGTCCCAGCACATGGAAGGTTTTAGAGCTTGCGGCCAACCTGGGCTATATCAGGAGATCCTGTTTCAAAATAAGCAATGAAGAGAGGGAGGAAGAGAGGGAGGGAAGGAAGGCAGGCAGGCAGGCAGGCGGGCTACTAGAGTAGACTAGAGGGTAGTTTTGGTTGATCAAGCACCTATGTACACAACATGTGCCCTTCTAACTCCTTTGGACTGCCCTGTAGAACCCTGGAAGATAACAAGAGTTCCCCTCAACAAAGGTTCTGTGGCCAGATATGTCTGTGTGTTTTGTCTGCTTCTTGGAGAATCACAGCATACATTAGCATGTAAGACTGACAGTATCTTCTTTTCCTTTAGTTTTGTTGCTGTTGTTTGTTTTATTTTGTTGTTGTCCTCTGTTTGAGATGGAGTCTAGCCTCAGACTCACTAAGCAGCCAAAGATGACCTGAGCTCATGGTCATCCTGCTCCCGTGTCCTAAGCATTCGGGGTCGAGCCGTGCACCCTATGCTCAGCTTTACACATCCTCTCATTTCGTTCTCGGCTCACCCCTGAGAAGTGAATACCGCAAGCAGGAACCAAGGAGGTTTTTGTTGGCTTAGATTTTGAGATAGGGGCTCACTGTGTTACCCTGGCTGGCCTGGAACTAACTCACTGTGTAAACCAGGCTGGCCTGAAACTCACAGAAATCCTCTTGTCTCTGCCACCTTAAAGCTGGGTTTATCTCCCCCCCCTCCTATTTTTTAAGTTACAGATGGTTGTGAGTACACATGTGAGTGGCAGAAATTGAGCCTAGGTTCTTGACAAGTGCAGCCAGTACTCTTAACCCCTAAACCATCTCTCCAGTCCTGCTACTGCTAGCTTTAGAGGCAAGCACCCCACACCACACTGGACTGATTTAATGAGGCTAGAGACTTGTGACCACACAGCTTAGAAAGTGTAGAGCAAACCCAAGTCAGGACCTGAACCTTCCTTTAGAAGCTATATGGCTCTGGGCAGGTTTCTCTGCCTTTCTGTGCCCAACCTGGAATGTTTGTTGTCTGTACAGGCCACTAAGGACCTGTTTTTATAGAACAGGGTTGAGTAGATGATAAGAGAAAAGGTGACCAGCTTCAGGAGAGCAGGCATGTTCCCGGCCTTGCTGCCACTTTGTAGGAGGCCAGGATTCCAAAGACAGTCTGTGAAGTTCTTGTTGCCTGTATCTAGAGGAGGGTGAAGTCCTGGCTTATGAATGGGTCTTTCCCAGGTGCTTGGTGGGATCTTCTTTCTTCTTGGCTCCAAATCCAGACAAGAAAGCAAAGCACAATGCCCTAGACAGGCAGCCAGGCCCCTGGCTCTGCTGCCTGTCGTCTCCTAAGGCCCAGGTGGGATCCATAAAAGGTGTCTTCTCCATCTGGCCCTGCAAAAAGCCACATAACTAGACACCATCCACCTTCACCCAGAACCTGGGATGACAGAAACCAGGAGCCTCAGGGAACTGCCAGACAAGGATGACACCTCTTCTTCTTCTTGGGCCCCTGGCCCAACATAGATAGTACCTGGCATCTCAAAAAGCGTGGCTGAGTGCCGGAATGTGTTCTTACTAGTGGTACCAGCCATGGGAAAGGCTTAAAGCCCTTTCTCCTTTCTACTTCTTTACCAACCTGGCAAAGAAAGAGTCTCTGCAGCACCAAGGCCATCATCACAGCTCCACAGCCCCAATCCCGGTGGCTGGGAAGGATTCCTGGATTGGTCTTTTGGGTTTTTGTTGTTGTTGTTGTTTTTCAGTTGTTTTATTTAAAACAAGGGCTAGAGTAGCCTTAGCTGGCCTCCAGCTAACTTTGTAGCTGAGACTGACCTTGAACTCCTGATACTCCTGCTCCTTCCTTGCTAGTGCTGGAATCACACACTTTTGCCATCACGCACAGCTTTGTGGTTTTTGTTTATTTGTTTTGTTTTGTTTGAGATAGGGGTCTCTGTAGTCCAACCTGGCCTTTAACTCTTGGCAGTTCTCCTACCGCAGCCTCTCCAATACTAGGACTATAGGCATGAGTCACCACAGCCAGCTAAGATTTCTGTTTACCTAAGAGTTCACTCAGATCTAAACCAAATACAGCATCCTTTCTGTCCCACTGTCTTGGGTTTCCTCACCCCTTCCTCCAGACATGTGCTGGTGCCGCCCTCACTTGCGTCTGTCAGCGGCAGCCCACTGAATTTGGCATATTTTGTGCTGTTCACCCCTCACTCCACTGTGAGTACAGATGCATATCTGACCTGTTTCTCAGTCTCCTCCCTGCTCAGGCTTAGAATGGCTCTGACAGGTAGGAAGATTGTCACAGCACAGCAAAGCCTTGCCAGCCATACTGAGACTGCAGTCCCAGCCTGTACCTGGTCCTAGACAAGCCTACAGACCCAGACGCCTGCCACCCACCCAGAGCCAGCTGTTAGACGATCTGCACAGAATCTGCATGGCTCTGTGTCTCCCTTTTTTTTCTCAGACCCCTTTCTCTTGATACATTCCAGAGATGGAATCTCATCACTAAGCTAGATTTCTTGCCTGCCATCTCTAATTGATTTGCCCCTGCAGAGCCAGAGAAACACATTCCATGAGCCCGTGTATGTGATTGACAAGCCAGGATTCTCTACAAGTTTGCAAAGCCATGGTCAAGAGACCTGAGGCCCTGCTGACACTGTGATGTGCAGTTCAGTGTGAGCCAGGTGTGTCCCTTCCCCCTGCACTGCACCCATCTGTCCTCGTCTTCGACATAACTGATGGCAGTCGGAACTGCCAGACTTTCCTCCTCCCATGGGACTCTTGCACGGAAGCTGGCCCTGCATAACAGGGACGGGAGCTGCAGTAGTGGAGGGTGAGAGGAAGAAGCCAGACCCCCTCTTGCCTCACCCAAGAGTGTTTAGGGCTTTCCTGGGCTTAGGATGAAGACTCAGCAGGGTCTGAGGTCTACAGAAGGGAACGCAGCATCTCTCTGGACCTTTTGCCCTCCACACTCTTCCAGACCTGATGGTGTCCTCCCTCTCTCTCTGCTGTCCCTGGCTCCAGGAAGGAGGAGAATGTGAGGAGCCTGGTGAACGACAAGCGGGCTGTGGCGGCGCAGAGGCTTCGCTACCAGCAGTACAGTGTGGTAATGGAGGAGGTAGGCTGCCCAGCCTGGGCCTCTGCAGGGTGTGGGAAATGCAGCAGTCCCCTAGCTTCTCTGACCCATGAGTCTGCTGTTGCAGGTCCCAGTGCAGCCAGGAGAATACCAGGTTGATGACTACGAGGACGAGTATGATGACACATACGATGGCAACCAGGTGGGCGCCAACGACGCAGACTCTGACGATGAGCTCATCAGCCGCAGGTGAGTCGCTAGCAGGCACCTGGCCGGCCAGCCAGATTTCCCGGGCCCACTCCCACCCTCTGCTCCTTCACCTCTCCCCTCCCCACCCCTGGTCTTAGCAAGTCATGTTTTTTCCTAAGTGTGGAACGTTTTCCTCAGCAGAATCTTGTAGGGATTTACCTGTGCAGATCAAAGCAGGGCTTCCTGGTGAACAGAAAGATTGGGGATCCCTAGGGACTCAGCTCAGCGGTTACCCCCTTTAAAGAATCTGGCGACAAAAGCAAAGGCTGCTTGAAAACCCCTGTGGGAAGGTTCCCTTGCCTCCCGAGCAGTGCCCCTCCCCAGCCTTCTCCCCAGGCAGGAGGCCATTTCCAATTCTTTGATCTCACTTTCTTTCCCAACCCTCAGGCCCTTCACCATCCCTCAGGTGCTGAGAACCAAAATGCCTGGAGAAGGACCAGAGGAAGACTATGATGAAGTGGAGGAGGTTGAAGAGGAGGCCCCCAAGGTCCGTCCTGGGCGGGTGGCAGACGAAAGAAATGCAGCCCTGAAGGGCAAATTAGGGCTCTGGGCCTGTCTCCGCCTCTGTTTGGAGAGCTGCGGGCTTTGATCTCTGCTCCGCTGCCCAGAGGGCTCTCAGGGGACAGGAGGGGGGGGGGGTGTCTGTCAACAGCTGAGTCATCAGGTGTTATGGTCTGGAAGAAGGAAGGGTAGCTGTAGGCTGCTGTGCCTAGGCTGGCTTTTTTAAAAATCAGACAGGACTTTGAGCCCTGAGGCTCTGGAAGTAAGCTAGACCTCTTGTCTGAAAACTCACTTTTAGCAGCTAAACTTTTTCTTCAGCTGAAATCTTTGTTTTTTGGTTTTTTTGTTTGTTTGTTTTTCGAGACAGGGTTTCTCTGTGGTTTTGGAGCCTGTCCTAGAACTAGCTCTTGTAGACCAGGCTGGTCTCGAACTCACAGAGATCCGCCTGCCTCTGCCTCACAAGTGCTGGGATTAAAGGCGTGCACCACCACTGCCCAGCTCTTCAGCTGAAATCTTAACTTGAAATTCAAGCTAGAAAACAGATGAAAAGTGATTTTGCTCCATGTGAAGGGAGTAACCAGGCACTCTACAGTCCCCAGCAGCCCCCAAAGATGACAGAGTCAGATGTTCCTAGAGCTGTGCGGAGGCATTAAGTGCTGTGGTAGGAAGTGCATGGCCTGCCACAGGGCTCTCAGCCACAGGTTCCATACCAAGTGAACCATCTTCCCCTGCCACTAGTTCTTCTCCTTTGGATATTATTATTATTATTGTTATTATTTGGTTTTGGTTTTTCGAGACAGGGTTTCTCTGTAGCTTTTTTTGGTGCCTGTCCCGGAACTAGCTCTTGTAGACCAGGCTGGCCTCGAACTCCCAGAGATCCACCTGCCTCTGCCTCCCGAGTGCTGGGATTAAAGACATGCACCACCACCGCCTGGTGGATATTATTGTTATTGTGCCATGTGTCAAAGCCTGCCTGTTTGCCGAGGTCCTAGCTTTCCCCTGCACAGGTCCACCATGCACTCTGAGCATAGAAAGTGGTCCTCAAGAGGAGTTCTCACTGAGCCCTCTGCTGTGGCACCAGAGTGAGACCTGACTTCCAAGTCTCAGGGCAAGCCTGCTTCCAGGGACCTTAGTCAATTTTCATGGTCTTTTGTGTCCTTTCCTGGTGGCCATCTCAGCCATACCCACACGTATTCATTGATGTGCCTGCTGTGGTCCTTTCTCCCCAGCAGCCTGCCCCACATCCTTTAGCTCCCTCCCTCCCTAAAGGAGGCTTCAGCTGGCAACCAGCTTGCTCAGTACTAAGATTGCCTGCCCTGCCTGCTGTGGATGCCTCAAGATTCCTCCCAGCAGGGATTCACACAGATTTTCACTTCTCTTCCTTCCACAGCTGGACCATTTCATCCAGGATCCTGCAGTGCTGAGGGAAAAGGCTGAAGCCAGGCGCCTGGCCTTCCTTGCCAGGAAGGGGTGAGCATTGGAGGGGCTAATCCACGGGGCGGGGGGGGGAACCCCTCCCAAGTTCTGGAAATAAAGGTATGTACCACCACTGCCCAGCCCCTGGGACTTTTTGGGTAGTTATTTAGCTCCTGTCCAGCTCTAGGAAGTAACTATTAATATCAGTATCATTGTCCAGTTTGACCCAGAGACATTAAATAACTTAGTAAAGGTCATACAGCATTATTAAGTCTCCCCAAAACATCAGAGCCAATCAAAGTATGTGCCTAAAGTCATAGCTACTTGGGAGGCTGAAGCAGGAGAATCATTTGAAAGCAGGATTTCAAAACCAATGTGAGCAGCATAGCAAACCCTGTTACACATGAAAGCCACGCATCACAGTGTGAGCCCGTGAGCCCAGTGCTCAGGTGGCAAAGGCAAGAGGGTATGGTTGGTTTCTGTTGTTTTAACTCTTTACTCTTTGGGGGCCCGCCACCCAGCTCCCAAATAATCACATGGAGACTATTCTTCCTTATGAATGCCAGTCTTAGTTTGGCTTGTTTCTAGTCAGCTTTTCTTTTTTTTTTAAGATTTATTTATTACATATACAGTGTTCTGCCTGCATGTATGCCTACACCCCAGAAGAGGGTACCAGATCTCATTATAGGTGGTTGTGAGTCACCCTGTGGTTGCTGGGACTTGAACTTAGGGCCTCTGGAAGAAGTCAGTGCTCTTAACCTCTAAGCCATCTCTCCAGCCCTAGATATCTTTTCTTAACTTAAATTATCCCAATCTACATTTATCTACATTTGCTGTACTTTTACCTTTTCCCCCACCCCCAGAGACAGGATTTCTCTATAGCTTTGGAGGCTAGCTCTTGTAGACCAGGCTGGTCTCGAACTCACAAAGATCCACCTGCCTCTGCCTCCCAAGTGCTGGGATTAAAGGTGTGCGCCACCACTGCCCTGCTTGTACTTTTATCTTTTTCTTTTTCTGTATATCTTTCCTTCTTATTCCATTCTTACTGTGTGGCTTCCCCCCCCCCATCCTCCTCTCTTTTTCTTTTCCCCCTTTTCTTTTCTGTTCCTATTTATTCTCTCTCATGGCAGCCCTGCCTATTTTTCTCTCCTGGGTAGCTATTGGCTGTTCCTTATTAGACCAATCAGGTGTTTTAGGCAGGCAAAGTAACATGGTTTCTCAAAGTTAAACAAATGCAACATAAAAGAATGCAACACATCTTTGCATCATTAAACAAATGTTCCACAGCATAAACAAATGTTACACATATTCAACTAATATTCCACAACAAGAGGACCTCTGGTTCTGAGGGTACATAGTGAGAGCCTGTCTCAGAAGCAAGTAAATAACACAGATGCACCCAGATGGCTGAGCTTTGTGTTCTGCACTCATAATCACTGACAGTGTGAGTCTGTCACTCAGCATGGGAATGTGTGCAAGCCTTACTGATATCTGCAGAATAAAAAGACCCAGGCAGAAGACACATCCTTAGTGACTTAGAGTCATGGTAGGGACACAGGGATGCTTGAGCTAAGCCCTTATGGTAGAAAGGGTATGGGGAAGTTTTGTCTTTCCAGACAAGATTTCTCTATGTAACCTTGAGACCTTACACTATAGACCATGCTGGCCTCAGTCTCAGAGATCCTCCCGCTTCTGCCTCCTGAGTGTTGGGATTAAAGGTGTACACCCACCACTGCCCAGCTATAAAGGAGTTGTGTTCTGGAGAAGAATCCAGGAATCACAAGGCTCTATCTTAGCAGGTTCCTTTTTCTTTTTCTTTTTTGGTTTTTGTTTTGTTTTGTTTTCCAAGACAGGGTTTCTCTGTAGCTTTGGAAGCTTTGGAGCCTGTCCTGGGACTCACTCCTGTAGACCAGGCTGGCCTCAAACTCACAGAGCTCTACCTGCCTCTGCCTCCCCAGTGCTGGGATTAAAGGCGTGTGCCACCACCACCCAACTAGGTTCCTTTTTCTTAGTTAAGAAACTGGTCAAAGTCTACTGTGCCAAGAGTAGAAGCATAGGTCGTGGGTGGAAGTTCAGTCCCAACCTAGATTCTGGGTATAGGGGACCTCACCAAGAGACATTTGATTCCATGCTGAAGTTCAGTCCCAACCTAGATTCTGGGTATAGGGGACCTCACCAAGAGACATTTGATTCCATGCTGAAGTTCAGTCCCAACCTAGATTCTGGGTATAGGGGACCTCACCAAGAGACATTTGATTCCATGCTGAAGGCAACAGTCAGAGGTTGTTGACGAGAGCACAGCTGTTCTGATGTTTTTCCTCCCAGCCCTGAGGGAGCGCTCTGAGTAGACCCAGAGGCTGTGGACCAAGGGACCAAGTTAAGACCTGGTGTGTAAACATAGAGCATTGTCCCATTTGTAGGGGGCCACCATCCAGCCCACTAACAGTTAATACTCGTAGATGGGTGCTGGGCCCATCTTCAAGGTCTAAGAGAAAATCAGGCCCAAGGCTAGGGCTCCATTTCCTTTCCTATCTGGACCTGGGCCAGTGTGTGACCTCAGTGGTAGCCGCTAGGGTGGACTGTGGAGCCTTCCTATCAGAGCCTTGTCCAACTGTGTCTCTCATGGGGTGGTTATTACTCTTGCAGGTACCGGCCTGAGAATTCCGCAGCAGTGACAGGCAGCCCCCGGGGCCACGGACAAACCCGAGAAACCACCCAGGAGCGCAGGAAGAAAGAAGCCAAAAAGGCAACCAGAGCCAACCACAACCGTAGAACCATGGCTGACAGGAAGAGAAGCAAAGGCATGATCCCATCCTGAGGACACAAAGATGCCTGGGTGAGGGAGGCCCTCAAGGCCACCACCATACCTCACCTGCCAGCCAGCCATGAGCACCTTCTTGTCGAACACAAAGTGCCTTATCCCTTGGTGCAGGAACCCAGTGCCATCAAGTAGGCTCTCTCCCAGCTGTGCTAGCGGGAAAAGATGGGGATGCAAAACCAAGGTGTCCTTTATCTTGTGCAGCAAGACACCACCTCACGGAAGTCCTGGATGCAGCAGACCTGTATATTCAGAGACAGCAAAAGGCCCGTGAATAAAGTTTCTGACCTTCTAACAATGTTCCGTGACATGCTCCAGCCTTTCCTTCTGTCATACCTCAGTGACACCACCACCTGAAAGACAAGAAGGCACAGTGGTACTCACTCACTCTCTGTTGACTTTGCGTGTGTGCCCTCAGCGCCCCTCCTAACGTTGCTCTTCCTTGCTGTGTGACCCGAGCACATCAGCCCTTTCTCTGTGCCTGTGGAAGGATATTGCGCCTGTGTGAGGCCTAAGGTCCATTCTGTTGCTACCTCATGCACCGCCTCCCCAGGGGGTAGGCACTGTTTCCAGTTCACAGTACAGATCGGAAAGTGGGACTTGGAGAGCTGGGAGTGTGTTCCTAGGCCACAGACGAGGTGGCAGAGCAGGTCTTGGAAACAGTCTGATTCCTGGCTGTCAGGTTATGGATCAGTGTAGATGATGGGAACCGCTGTGTCTCAGCTGGAACGAGAACACTTGGCCATTACAGGGCCTCGTAGTTATAAATAGACCGTTAGCCCCTAACCCTCCCAAATCTAGAGATTGGAAGCTACTAAAACGGAGTGAAGGTATGCTGCCAAGCCGTTGGAGCAAGTGATACTTGGCTAATTTCCAGAACCCTGTCCAGGTGTGGCCCACTCTGCAGTGGGCATCAGTTAACAGGTCCCTTGGGTTTTAACTGATGTGCAGGGGAGCTATAGTGAGCTCTTTGCTGGGCTGATCCTGATCCAGCATGGCCTGGAGTCTAAGCTGCAGACCTCGAATGCCAGGGACATTGATTTGATTGCAGTTAGGACGAACAAGCAGACAGACACTTGATGAATTGTTTTGTTAGGCCAGCCTGCGCAAGTGAAAATCAATGGCAATCCCTGTGCCTTGCTGGCCTCTGGGAGCATTTGAGATGCAGAGTGGGGATGGGGTGATGGCCTCCCCAAGGGCTGCTGAAGTAGCTGAGATCTGGCAGGCTTAGCCATCCTGACAGGCAGCAGGAAAACAGTTTCCTCCTGGAAGCACTTACCATTGGCCCAGCTCAGTGGCAGGGTCATTTCTCCCTGACTGAGCTCAGACCAAGCTGCTGTCTCCTGCAAGGCAAATAGGTGTTTGGAGCTTTGCCTGCTGTTATTCCCCACAGCCACCTCCAGGACTGCCCGGGGTTTCCTGGGAGCAGTCTGGCTGAAAGAATAGAACACCACTATCTTTCTGTTTCCCGACATGTCAGGCCAGACCAAACATCCCCCAAGAAGCAACGTGTTGCTTGCACCTTTTAGTTCACCAGAACTGCCTTTCACAGCACTTTGAAACCAGCTCAGAGCATTCCTGTCACCCTTCCTCTCGGCCTAAATGAGAGCGCTGGACCAGATGAGTGGCACTATTGGGTGTTGGTGAAGTCCCTAGAGATGGAGACTGAGGCTGTTGCTCAGTGGTAGAAGTAAGTTAACATGCAAGAGTATCGGTTTGTCCCCAATACTACATACACAAAGGAAGTCCCTAAGGGGATTCCAAGTTTAAGAATAGCAACCCAAGAGTTGGGTAGGTGGACCGTTCGGTCCCTGTCCCACTGCTCTCCTCGTTGGGTGTTTTCTAAGTGCCTTTTCTGTGCCCTACAGAGAATGTTCCCATCATATATGTTTCTGGAGAAACTCTTAAAATCTTGTGCCTCTGAAAGGACACAAGACTCAAGTGTCTTTAATCCTAGCCTGTGAATGGCTGCGAGAGCTTCTGTGCCCTGGAAGGCAAAACCAGAGATGGATTCTAAGAGACCTAAGCCTGTGGGGAGGGGCTGGCAAGGACTCTGCCCACAGTAACTTGGTCGTGGCTGCTGTCCTTGGCAAGCTGCATCCTGGAGGAGAAAACAGTTGGCACAAACGTGCATGTCACTGCCCACCAGGAGCTCAGATTCAGTAATATGTGCAGAAAAACAAATCAGACTCAATCAGAGTTAGACGTGGTGGCACACACTTATTTCTTGGGGGGTAGAGACAGAGTTCAAGGTTAGCCCAAGCTACATGTGACCCTGTTCATAAATGAATACAAACTAAATCTGAAGAACAAACTTAAGGGCAGAATGCACGAGCAGCGTCAGGCATTGTTTGTGAGAATTTTAACACTACGTTTGCACCCTGACCAAGTGTGGAAGGGAATGCATGGGCTGGCCGTGCTGGTAGCAAGGCCATGGTTACTTCTGTCGGGAATAAACACTTTTCCTGAGCCAGAGTCTCTCCTCTGTCTTCCTGGAGTTCATTCTCTTGCTTAACCTTGCAGTGTTGGGTCAGGTGAGAAAACCAGGGTACAGGGAGGCCCAAGGTCACACAGCTAGGGACCCTGGATAGGATCAGACTCAAGAGTGTCTCCTGAAGCCCCACTCTTAGCTTCAAGCCATGCTGTTCCTCTCACTGCATCAAGGAAGACACCGGCAAGTACTTAGAAGACAGGACGCTTGGACATGCTAGGCTGCTGGGACTCCCGAGTACAGGGGACGTTGTTCCACAGAGACGGATTTTTTCTTCTTCTTTTTTTTTTTTTAATTTTAATTTTATTTTCTGTGCTGCTCCCTCTGCCAAAGCTCTCCAGGTCTATGCTGGCTTGGTGGCAGGGTTGTTTTCCGAAGGGCTCTCTTTTTTTTTTTCTTTTTTTCTTTGTTTTCCACCTTCAAGAGGTTTGTCTAGTTTACTGTTCGACCTACTGAATAATGCTTTGGTTTTGTAGGTGTGTTTGGTTTTTTGAGACAGGGTGGCTTGTATAACCTTGGCTGTCCTGAAACTCCTTCTGTAGACCAGGCTGGCCTCAAACTCACAGAGATCCACCTGCTTCTGCCTCCTGAGTGCTGGGATTAAAAAAAAAGGAATGTATAACCACTGCCCAGTCATGTGTGTTTGTTTTTAAAGAAGAAACTGTTTTAAAGCTTTATGTATGTGTGTGTGCGCGCCTGCATGCATTTATATGTACCACCTGTGTGTAAGTGCCTGCAAAGACCAGAGGAAGTTGGGTCCTGTGGACTACGGTGCTGGCAGCTGGATCTGGGTCACCTGCTAGAGTAGTGCACACCCCTAACCTCTGAACTCTCTCTGCGAGTCTTTATTTTGTTTTGAGAGACTGGCTCTTGATATGTAGTTCAGGCTGACCTCAAATTCAAGATGCTCTTGCAGCCTCCCGTGTGTGGGATTATAGGCATGAGACCTCTCCTCGGGAGAGAAGAGGAGGAGGGCTGGTGTCCTGATCAGAGCCTGAATGGCACTGAAGCCTGGGAGTGCTCTGGCCAAGCCTAACCTGTCCCAGGGACCAGCCCCAAACAGCCAACATCCACATTTGCTTCTCGCCCTAAGGGTCAGCCTATTGGAAAGCTGAGAGTGGAGGACTAGGGTCCCTAGTTGGTGCATGTGTTCAAAGCCTTCTGGGTGTCAGCATGTGTACATAAGGCCCACCTCTGCCCTCCTGGAAGTCACAGTGCAAAGGGCATGTGGACATTAAATGAAATGTTTTGCAAAAACAGAAAAATGAAGAAGCCAAGGGTGCTTGTTCACTGGGCAGAAGCAAGAGGTCACCGGAGACTATGGAGCACTGCATACATGGAGTGCACAGACATACATGCAGGCAAAACACCCCCACACGCAAAAGAATAAAAACAAAGATGGTGCCATCTGCAGCCTCTGTGTGTGCAGGGGGTGAGTGGGGGGTGAGTCCTGAACCAGCCATGAGAGTCTGCCTTCTTATCACACAGAAAACTCTCTACGATCAATTAGTAAGGTGTCACCTGGTCCTTAGCATTCTCGGCTTATTAAGCCCCTGTGTCTTCCCCAGGCTGCTAGCTAGCCCATGGTCTTGAGGATTTGTGGACTTCTATGGGGCTCTCCCAGACACAGAATTTCTGTCAGTTCGCTTGCTGCGGCCTGAATGACAGAAGTGAGAGGCACTGAGTTCTAGTTTTCCAGAAATGACATCATGACACCAACTGTTTTTCCAGTTGCAAGACCCCACCCACCACTGTGGCATAGCTCTTAAGTGTTCTGCCATCCCAAGGAGGTCATTATGACTCACGCCCCTCCTGGAAAAAAAAGTGGAAAGTTTTCACCCAAGAACCAAGCTGACCCCATTCCTGTAAGCTCCAGCTCCAGGCCCGCCTCCCATCTCACATTCTCATCTCCTTGCTCAGCGTTCTTTCACCCAGATTCTCAGGCCTGTTCATGCCTGTTCTCTTTATTGCTCATCCATCCATAAGGAGGGTGGGGGCGGGTCAAGAGAGCCCTGGGCTGAGGCCAGAAGCCAAGTGATGAGGTGGCTCAGCTAGTTATGCGTATGCTGCCTAAGCGTGGTGAGTTCTCATGCCTGGCACCCATGTAGGAGCAGGTGCAATAGGCCAGGGATAGTGGCACCCGCGAGGCAGAGGCAGGTGGATCTCTGTGAGTTCCAGGCCATCCTGCTCTACAGAGTGAGTTCAAGCAGCCGCAGCTGCAGTTACTGCAGCAGCTCAGTCCTTTGCTTACAGATGCAAAGTGGCCACAGCCGAATTCAAACAGGTCAGCCAGCCTCCAGGGTCCATGTCCTCAACCCCCCATCTCTGTTCCTCTCTGGTTTGATACTTGAGCTGGGGGGCGGGGTATTCCGTGTATATTTGGTTTAACATGGACCACCTCACCTCCTTGATTCTAAACATGGTACTTCTACTGATGCAACTTATAATTCAAGTTGTTCTATAAATAGAGGGGCAGAGGAAGGGAAAGATAGGAAGCTGGGCAGAATACATTTTTATAATTTCCACTTTACCACAGCCTCTCTCAATGGAGAGCTGGAAAGGCTTCATTAGGCAATCAGACATTCCATGAATTGCTGCCAGAGGCTGGTAGTGGCCCTCACTGCTGGAGGCCTGCACAAGACAGAGACAGATCTGTGCAGACATCAAGGACAGGGAAGGGAAGAGGATTCAGTTACACAGGGTAAGCTGTGGGATGAGATAAAGGCTGTCCCAGGAGTGCACCGGGCTGTGGATTTAAATAGTTTTGGAGATGCAAGATTGCCCGGGACACAGGTCGCGATCAAGGGGACACAATCAGACCTCAGAGGGAACAGCAAGCAAGAGACGCTTGGATGATTTAGCTGCACAGTCATCCCCAGAGCTCTCAGTCTGCGTCGAGGGGATCAAATGTGCTAATTTATGCTGCTCTGTAAAGACTGGAGAAGGAGCCCCCATTTAAATGTTTTAAATGTGTTTAGGTTTATTTTACATGTAGAACTGTTTTGTCTGCATGTATATCTGTGTACCCCCATATATACCTGTTGCTCGCAGAGGCCAAAAGAGGATGTTGGATCCCTTGGAGCTGTAATTATGGACGTTTGTGAGCTACCATGTGGATGCTGGGAATCAAATCTGAGTCCTCTGCAAGAGTAACAAGTGCTTTTAACAACCGTGTCATCTCTCCAGCCTGCGCCTGTTAATTTCTTTGTCACTGCAGTATACCAAAATTGACCTGGTCGGCCTGGGCTGAGCATGCTGTAAGCACCATGGCATAGCTTCCTACCACTCCCGGAGGCCCTGCAGTCCTTACCATTCCATTTCTCATATGAGAGGGGAAGCAGCCTTCCAGCTGCCCCAGATGGAGACCGGAAGGGCTAGGACGCTTTTATTTTTTGAACAATGTGTGTGTTGTTTGTTTGTGTGTGTGTGTATGTGTGTGTGCATGCACATGCAAGCAGGCTCATGTGAAGACCAGAGGACAACTTTGAAGAATTGGTCCTTTCTAACCTACTGAGGAGGGGTGTCTCCTCTTGGTTCTGCCCTGGAGCACCCTCCAGGCTAGCTGGCTTCAGACAGACTCTCCTGTCTCGCTGAGGAGAGCTGATCGTACAGATGCCTCACTACATTTGCCATTTCTGGTTTTTATTTTGTTTTGTGGATGTGGATGTTTTGCCTGTGTGTTATGTCCGTGCAGCATATGTTTACCTGGTTCCCAAAGAGACCAGCAGAGGACATTGGATTCCCTGGGATCGGAGTGATAGACAGTTGTGAACTGCAGACTGGATGCTGGGACTTGAACTCAGGTCTTCTGGACGAACAGTCTTTTAATGGCTGAGCTCTCTCTTCAGTCCCCACATCCAGCTTTTTGCATGGGTTCTGAGGATTGAGTTTGGATCAGCAGGCTTGTGCGGCTAGCACACTTACTGCTGAGCCAGTTCTCAGTTTACAGGGGTTAGATTTTAGTTCAGCCATTCCGTTTCCATAACCAATGACCGCAGACTGCAGAGCGGAGGATGCCAGGTGACAGGTTCACAAAAGAGAGGTGCAAGGAGCCTGGATCTGCAGAGCAGGACTGGGAGCCTTAGAAGATATTTGAGCAGGAGAGTCGATTGGGAAAGGGAGGGCCTGAGAAGGCTTTGCAAGAGTTTGGGAACAGCGGTGTTGGTGCATGTCTTTAATCTCAGCACTGTGGAGGTAGAGGCAGGTGGATCTCAGAGTTCAAGACCAGTCTACAGAGTGAGTTCTAGGACAGCCAGAACTACACAGAGAAACCCTGTCTCAAAAAAACAAAAACAAAAACAAAACAACAACAAAAAGTTTGGAAACAAAGTTAGGACAGAAAGCAGCAGGAAGGCCGTCAGCACAGACTACCAACCGAGGGGCTCCTAGCCAGCATTGTCTACTCTCATTGCTTTGTCCTTGGGGCCAGCTGGCATCTGCCCTTGGCATTCAGTCTGTATATAAATTCAAGTCTATCAGGCCATGGCCCTGATGAAAAGAGAAAAATGAATTTTCCATGGCTTAAAATAGTAGACATGAAGCTGGATGTGGTGGAGCACGCGCACCTTTAATCCCAGCACTCAGGAGGAAGAGGCAGGTGGATCTCTGTGAGTTCAAGGCCAGCCTGGTCTACCAGTAGAGTTCCAGGACATCCAGGGCTACACAGAGAAACTTTGTCACGAATGAATGAATGAAATAATAGAATAAAGATTAGTAGCTATGAACCTCCCCTCTGCCGCCAACTACCCTGCTTTTCTTTTTTAGTAGCATGTACCCCTGACAGAACGACCGCTCTGAGCTTCGTTTTCCACTTACAATGGAGTAGAGAGCAGCACATCTCCCCATATGCGGATTCCCAGCAGCAGACAAGCCTGGCCATGGGGAGCCCAAAGAAGACAGTGTGTGTGTGTGTGCGTGTGTGTGTGTATGCACGCGTGCGCTCACACACACTAGCCACTTACCCCCTACAGCGTGTTCATCTTTTGCTGTCTCTCAGGCAGTTCCCTCAGCTTCGACTCACCCAGGGAATTTGTATTCCGCCCCGCCTCTGCCCATCGCTCAGACATTTACAATGCATTGATTTCTGTCATCCTCAGAAGACTCGAAGCTCATTTGTAGGGCAGCCCCGGTTCCTCGTTTGGGGAAGGGCTGGCTGTGTGCCAGGGATGGACTCTATTGCTTTTAAATAACTTATATGGCTTTCCGCTCTTACTACAAAGGCAATGACACGCTCAGTATGGTTCCCACAACTCAGTAAAGAAGAAAAGATAACCCCCCCGTGTGGAAAGAATTGCTGTTGGCTTTGGACTTCTTGGAGCAGTTCTTATATACCCCTTGGTTTTCAGCAAAAACCAGGATCATGGTGAACACACTGTTAGGGCTGTGTATTCTGCAGTCTGTGAACACTTTTCCTTCTCACTTCGTGTTCAGTGGCCGCTCACACCCCAGTGCAGGTGGCTTCAGTCTGCCTGCCTCCTACAGTGTACACTTGGGTGTGTTCTGATTATATCCTCTTAAGAGACGGTGAAGAGCTTCCTGCCTCAGTGCCTGCCTACATCCATGAGAAGTTACTCAAGAAAGAGCCTAAAGAATAAAATTGTAGATCATATTTTTATTTTTTTGCCAATGGTGCCTACAGTTCTAGTACTCAGGAAGCTGAGACAGGAGGATTGCCATGATTTCAAGATGACCCTGACTAAATGTGGAAACCCTACTCTCCTAACACCCCAAATCATTTTTTTCTTTTCATTTTCCTAAGCAAGTGCTGTATTCTTGGTTTTACCTTTTTTTAAACCTTTATTGTTTTATGTGTGACTATTTTTTAAAAATATTTATTTATTTATTTATTTATTTATTTATTTATTTATTTATTATGTATACAGTATTCTGTGTGTGTGTGTGCCTGCAGGCCAGAAGAGGGCACCAGACCTCATTACAGATGGTTGTGAGCCACCATGTGGTTTCTGGAAATTGAACTCAGGACCTTTGGAAGGGCAGGCAATGCTCTTAACCTCTGAGCCATCTCTCCAGCTCCTTATGTGTGACTATGTTGCCTGCATCTATGTATGTGCACCATATGCATGCTTGGTGCATGGAGCTACAGATGCTGTGAACCTCCATGTGCATGCTGGGAATCAAACCCAGGCCTCTGGAAAAGCAGCATGTGCTCTTTCCTACTGAGCTGTTTCTCTAGCCCCTAAGCTTTTTTTTTTTTTAAAGACATAATTAGTTATTTGTTTGTTTGTTTGTTTTTGGTCTTTTGAGACAGGGTTTCTCTGTGTAGCTTTGGAGCCTGTCCTGGAACTTGATCTGTAGACCAGGCTGGCCTCAAACTCACAAAGATCCTCCTGCCTCTGCCTTCTGAGTGCTGGGATTAAAGATGTGCTCCACCACACCCCGCTCCCTTTTCTTTTTTAAAATGAACCCTAAACTCATGTCTTTGCTTTGGTGACAGTATCAAGCTTGTGCCCTCCTCAGGCCTTTGCATGAACTGCCCTTATTCCTGGAGTTCTGATGCTTGCTAAGATCTCCACCCACATCTCATCTCTGACGTCATTTCTATGAACTCCCAGACTACCTGCCTCCGTGTGGCTTTCAAACCCATGTCACCCTGACAGCACTTAGCATCACTGTATTTTATTTACGTATTCATGGTCTTACTATGTAGAGCCTGCTGGCCTCAAGCTCCCAGAGATCTACCTCATCTTTACCTCTTGAAAGCATGTGACAATATTGTGGCTCCTTTGTATCTTCTTCATACCTAGGACTGGGCATGGTGGCACACACCTTTAACCCTAGCACTCAAGAGGCAGAAGCAGGTGGATCACTATGAGTTCCAGGTCAGCCTGGTCTACATGGTGAGTTCCAGGAGAGTCATGGCCATCTAAAGAGGCGATGTCTCAAAAAACAAGCATATAACCCACAAACAACACATTAAAAAATAATACCTCTTACCTGATTTCTTCTCTACTATCTGTATGTGTCTCTCACATCAGCTTCAAGAGACCAGGGAGCTGTCTTGTCTCTACTATGTACCCAGAATCTAGGATAGTTTCATACAGAAAAGGCATTCACTAGAGGTTCCCTGGCCTTGGGAGAGAGCTCAGTGGGTAGTGTTTGCAGTGCACACATGAGGGCCTGAACTTAGATCCCCAGTAATCTGCAACAATCAAGGAAAGGCGGCACATGCCTTTAGTCCCAGCACCCAGGAGGCAGAGGCAGGTGGATCTCTATGAGTTCAAAGCCAGCCTGGTCTACAAGAGTTAGCTCCAGGACAGACTCTAAAACTGCAGCAAAACCCTGTCTCGAAAAAAAAAAAAAGTAAAGAATAATTATAAAAGACACCTGAGGCTGACTCTGGCCTCCATGCACACATAAACACATGTATACACTTGTAATGTGCAAGCATACTCACATATACACATATGCGCACGCACACCACACACACACACACCAATCTGACTTGCTGAAAGGATAGCGGAATGGATGCTCATGATTTAAAAGTCTGTGGTGCGGGAAGTGGAATCCAGGGTCTCGTGCATGCTAGACAGTGCTTTACCATCGAGCTCCATTTTCAGCTCCGTCTGGTTTTGTGTGTTTGATTCTGGCTTATTGATTATTTAATGGGCATTTTTTTGTTTTGTGTCTGTTTTTTGGAACAGGATCTCTCTACTGCCCAGTTTGGCCTTGAATTTCTGGGCTCAACTGTAGCCTCCCTAGTAGCCAAGACTACAGATGTGTCCAACCAAGCCCCAGTGGAGAGACTTTTCTGAATAGGAGAGAAACTAGGGGCCTGTGGAGGAGCTCAAATCCTATTTGAGGGCAGTGCTGCTTGCCTAAAGCTATTTTCTAATAAATTAATTCAAAGACCTTCTAGAATTCGATTTATGTAGCTTTCTGACACCTTGCTAGGTTTAAGCAATCCTCGTGCCTCAGCTCAGTTTCCCAGATAGCATAGTGCTCTCGCGCTCTCTCTCTCTCTCTCTCTCTCTCTCTCTCTCTCTCTCTCTCTCTCTCTCTCTCTCCTCCCCCCCCACCCCACAACAGGGTCTTACCATGGAGCCAGTTTGGGTTGGAATGCTACTGCTTCGGCCTCCCAAGAACAGGAAATACAAGTGTGCACCACTACACTCAACTTCTC
This sequence comes from Microtus pennsylvanicus, assembly GCF_037038515.1. Taxonomy (NCBI): domain Eukaryota; kingdom Metazoa; phylum Chordata; class Mammalia; order Rodentia; family Cricetidae; genus Microtus; species Microtus pennsylvanicus. Next base: position 66,006,467 of record NC_134590.1, read on the forward strand.
TTTTCGTGTGTGTGTGTGTGTGTGTGTGTGTGTGTGTGTGTGTGTGTGTGTAGGCTGGAGGTAGATACAGGGTATCTTCTTCAACCGTTCTTCACTTTATTTTTTGAGACAGTCTGTTATAGAACCCAGCACTCACTGATGTGTCTGGCTTGGCTGAGCAGCAAGCCCCAGGGATCCTCCAGTCCTTGTCTCAGAGTTGGGGTCACAGATGGGTGTTGATTCACCGAACATATGTCTATACAACGCTAAGCAGAATCTGACCCAGAGATCAAGACAGCAACGAAATCCAAAGGCAAAGTTGCCAAGCCTTTTATCCCATTTTAGCCACCCATCGGACACCGTAGGCTCTAGTGAAGGGTAGGCATTTTAGCAAGGCCAGCCTGCATGCTTGTAGGAAGTGAGCCAGGCAACTCTACCCCGCAAACATCAGAGGTGTGATCTGCAGAGAAGCTACCAGGCAGCTGATAATGTCCCTCGACTGGGTGACCTCCAAAATGAATCATTCTGAAGTCAACAAAGAACAAATGCTTGTGATTTTTGCTCTGGCAGGTTGCCTGGCATCTGGGTTTCTGGATCTTACAAGGGGAGTTCTGTTGATTGAGGCTTTTCTTTGGCAACAGCTCCTCCTGCCTTTTTCGTAAGTGTAGCCATCTCAAACCCTACTGGTTTTACTTGGTATGTCCCTAAAGGGTTCCAGCTCTGGGAGCATTCCAGCCTTGTGGCTCACCTGTTGTTGATGACAAAGCTTTTGAAACCATGCTTTGAACAGGTAAGAGAGCCCAGGGATTTTAGTTTGTTCGTTTGTTGCTGTTTTGTTGTTCAGAACAGAGTTTCTCTGTATAGCCCTGGTTGTCCTAGAACTTGCTTGGTAGACCAGGCTGGCCTTAAACTCATAGAGAGACCTGCCAGCAGCTGCCTCCTGAGGGCTGGGATTAAAGGCATTCCCCATCATGCCCGGCAAGGGTATGTCTTTTGTCCCCTTGTGCTGATCCTACTGTGTAGAAAAATCTGTGACATAAAGTTAAAGTCCTGTTCAGACCCAGCACTGACAGCCACCCCTTGTGCATATATCCCACAGTGCCCTGTCTGCTTGCAATGGTGTATCTTCCTTCATCATCGCTGTCAAGTTAGGGGCCCCAGCACGGCAACATGTTGCTAGGAGCATTATTTGGAGATGGGTATGTATGTGGCCCAAGCCAAATGGAGTAGCAGGTTTCAAAGCTGTTCCGTTTGCCTGCCTCAGAGTCGCTCATCTTTCTTCACCCTCGTCAGCCCAGTAGGCAAAAAACCGGACTTCCACTGGGCACTGGCAATGCCCGCCTTCAATGTGAGCACGTCTACCCCTGTGAGTTAGAGGCTAGCTGGATTACATCGTGTTTCACAAGAGTATCCAAATGTAGTGGCAAACATCTGTAATCCCAGGGTGGCCTCAAACTTGCAATCCCCCTGCCTCAACTTTCACTTTAAAGAAATTATTCCTGAAAGCATTATTCAACTTGCGTCATTCAGTTTAAGCGTTGACAGCACAGTTGACAATGTAATTTCCTAGGCCCTGGCTTTTTAAGGAAATGCCATAAGTAGACCAAAGTAGGAGATTCCTAGGGTCTCTCCCATATCTGCATGGCTTTCCTGATCTGAATCATCCACCAGAGAAGATTCTGGATTATCTATCTCTCTGGCTAACTCAGAGCAGGTTCTAGGGGACTGGCTGCAGGTAGGTGAGTGTTTTACCTTCCTAGATTGGGAACTTCCCCAGCTACAAAAGCCAGCTTTTTTACACGTGTTCCATGCATGCTTCTCGATGCTTTTGCTGCCAAGCCAGGAGGGCTGCCGTGTCTAGGGTGATTAGCTCTGCCCGCAGCACCAGTGTTTTTAGGAGTGTTCATTTCTAAGAGTAGCACTAGCATTCTGAGGTTGATCTGGTTCTGTTTACTCCCCTCAACCCTGTTCAGCCGCTTACATCTCCTGTTCCACAAACATAACAAATTTTGGGTCTTGCACTCTGCTTCCTCAGCTTTGTTTCAAGGCCCAACCCAAATGGCTCAATTCCATCACCTCCCTGTCTCAGCTAATTGGAACCCTCCAACTCCGCCGTGGCTGTTTCCCCTCCTTGTGAGCTCTTGATCCAGTCCATAATCACATCGTGGTACCTAGTGTTTGTTTCCCTTTAAAAAGTTCAAGACCCACATGCAATGCAATTTTCTACCACATGCCCTTCGAGCAGGGCCACACAATTTTTTTTTTCTTTATCGGTCTTCCTTACAGTCCTACTACTCCAGCCTTCCAGAATGCTCAAGGGGCTTCATTCCTGCCCCTCCCCCCCCCGCCCCCCCCCCCCGCTCAACCTTGGACCACGCCCCCGAGCCTGCTCATTGGCCATTTGCTTCCCACCATGATGTTGCCTGCCACAGAGCCATCATCATCATTCCTGTCAGCAGTTGCCTCCTGTGACACGGTCTGTGGTTTAAAGGAAGACTGATTTGCGTGTGCCTGCGGCTGTGTCCGAGAGTGGTGCCCACGGAGGCCAGAGTGTGTGGTCCTCTTGTAGCTGGAGTTCCAGGCCACCCAAGGTGGGTGCTTGGTTTCAAACCTCAATCTTCTGCAAGAACAGCAAGTTCTCTTCCAGCCTCCTACAGGCAAGTTTTTAAAATTCATAAAGCCCTCGGTAAAATAGATTATCTCTGTTATCCCCACCTTACAGATAAGGAATCTCAAGTTCAGCAAGGTTGAATGTTGCCTTTGGTACACACAGCTAGAACTGTTGGGTTTAGAATTTAAATGCATCACAACTCTCATAAACTAACCTTGGCAGGAACCCTGGTGGGAGGCCATGGCCCACAAAGACGTGGAGATAACCAAAAATCACTCATCAACTTAAAATGCAAAAGACAGACCTTAGCCCAAGACAGGCAAGACTCCTAGAACAAGGTTTTTTCCTGGCCAGGACCACAGTGCTTCCCCACTATATGTGATTTAAAAATAGAGGGGATTGCTGGGCGGTGGTGGCGCACGCCTTTAATCCCAGCACTCGGGAGGCAGAGGCAGGCGGATCTCTGTGAGTTCGAGACCAGCCTGGTCTACAGAGCTAGTTCCAGGACAGGCTCCAAAGCCACAGAGAAACCCTGTCTCGAAAAACCAAAAAAAAAAAAAAAAAAAAAAAAAACAGAGGGGATTGAAGAGATGGCTCAACAATTGCTATCCCAGAAGATCTGGGTTCAATTCTCAGCACTCACTTGGCAGCTCACAACCATTTGTAACTACAGTTGCAGGGGTCCAATGCTTCCTTGGGCACCACAACATCCATTCATATTAAATAAAAACAAGAGACTGTAACTAATGGCTTAAAGGCAACATCTATCAGGCTTATGTGTTGAAACCAGAATTCTTTGGAAGTTAATGAAAATCTCCAAATAGTGGAGTCTTCAGGTGTTTGCATGAGGCTTGGACACACTCTCACTACCAAGATCAGAAAGTCAAAAAAGTGCAAAAGCAGGTCTCATGAGCAATTTCCATTTATTTGCTGATAACTGTAGTCAAACACACTTCAAACACAGCCGAAGCTAGAGTCTGTTCGTAGGATGGAGCCATTGCTTGCCAATATACGGGTGGTCCATGAAGAGTATCTTCAAACTCATCCTCAGGCTGAGGCCCAGCTCCAGGTGAGCAGCTGACAGGTGGAACCGTTCCTTCCTCAGGGGCAAGGGCTTATTCCTTGTTCTCATAATTGTGCTTTATGTGTTTCCATAGCTTCTGCATTTAAAACACAACAGCTGATTATAACCTTGCCCTCACACTTTACAACCTACCTTCATTGTCCGAAGTAAGGAATACTGAGAAATCAGCGTCAAACTCTGATTAAAAATGTACAGTAGTGCTGGGCGGTGGCGGCACACACCTTTAATCCTAGCACTTGGGAGGCAGAGGCAGGCAGACCTCTGAATTCAAAGCTAGCCAGACCTACACAGAGAAGCCCTGTCTCGAAAAACCAAAACCAAAATGAAAAGCAAAACACTCAACCTTCATTAAGTGGAAAGAGAAAATCGGACTTCCACATGAAATTAAGGCAGATTGAAAGAATGGTCCCAAACCAGAGCCACAGATGTCTGGGCTCAGGACATTTCACTAAGCCACTTTTTATTTCCTTAGACCTGAGCTGGCTACAGTTCTCCCTCCTAAAGGCATGGAAATGGGTGGGTTCTAACAACGTACTTAAGATACCTTTAGCTATCTGTGAGCATTCACGATCAATGGAAATGCTTACAAAGGTCGGAGCGGCAACACTTTTGTATGGGCAGGAAGCTACCCATGCCACTGGCAACAAGTGGACTGGGCCTTGAAAACCAGTTGCTGGGTGGTGGTGAGGCACAGTTTTTTTTTTTTTTTTTTTTGATTTTTCGAGACAGGGTTTCTCTGTAGCTTTTGGTTCCTGTCCTGGAACTAGCTCTTGTAGACCAGGCTGGCCTCGAACTCACAGAGATCCGCCTGCCTCTGCCTCCCGAGTGCTGGGATTAAAGGCGTGCGCCACCACCGCCCGGCGGTGAGGCACAGTTTTAATCCAAGCACTTGGGAGGCAGAGGCAGGTAGATCTCTGTGAGGTCGAGGTTACAGAGTGAGTTCCAGGACAGCCAGGGCTACAGAGAGAAACCCTGTCTCAAAAGAAAAGCAAATGAAGGAGCTGGAGAGATGGCTCAGTGGTTAAGAATACTGGCTGCTCTTCCAGAGTTCAGGATCAGTTCCCAGCACCCATACTGTGGCTCACAACCATCTCCATCTGTAACTGCAGTCCCAGCGGATCCAACACCCTCTTCTGACCTCCCTTGGGGAGGGGAGGGAGAGAGGGAGAGAGGGAGAGAGGGAGAGAGGGAGAGAGGGAGAGAGGGAGAGAGAGAGAGAGAGAGAGAGAGAGAGAGAGAGAGAGAGAGAGAGAGAGAGAGAGAACAGAAACCGGCACAGAGTGGAGAACAGACTGGCCATCTGGACCAGCCTTTCCCAGTACAGCCACAGCCTCATGACATAAAATACGCACAAGTACCTGCAACGGTTAAGTGAAAAAAGACTTGCCATTTCCTACTTTATGTGCCCACGTTCTCTAAGAGACACGGTGGATGCTATCTTTCAGTGTATCCTAACGGTGGCACCTCATCTGTATCCCAGGAGGTAATTACTACTATGATCTTCACTTAATGCCACCGTTAACCGGAAAGTTCCAGTATTCCCAGCCAGGACATGAGATTTTATCGCCTCCACTTCGACTGTCCTGCTGCCCTTGACACCACCCATGGAGGCAGAGGTCGGGGTTCCAACTCACTTGCCACCGTAGTTCGGACCTTTAAAGTCTCAGGCATTAGCTTTTGCAAATGAGCATGTGGGAAGTGTGGCAGGACATACCGATACTCCCAACCCCTGCAATGTGGGGTCAGTGTGAGGCCCGGGACTCATACCAGGTCAAGAGAACTGAAAGTATAATCTCAAGACAATGGACATATTTCACCCCGGTCCTGGTAAGGGAAGACTTGACTTTCGTCCTCCCTCCTTCCCAGTCACCCCTCAGGCGGGCCCAAGGTCAGGGTGGCCCAGGCCCTCACCCCCTCGTTGATGTGTTCGTAGACCGCGTCTGCGCCCTGGTCGAAAGCGCGCTCGAAGAAAAGGGCGCCCACTGCGATGGTTAGGGCGAAGGTGGAAGTCCTGCGGAACAGCAGGGAGTACAGACGTGAAGCGATTGTCGGCGCCATGTTGCCTCGCTACTGAACTGGCACCACTGAGCCTTCGTAGAGACCCTTCTCGCTACACCCAACGCGCACTGCTTTATGGGAAATGTAGTTCCTCCTCTGTATCTTGGCGTTGATATTTTGGATTACACAGAAACTAATAGCTTGCAGAGAGTACAGATTCTTACGCTGTTTATATTCACACAGCTAACGCTTGATAAAATTTATTTTCCAGTATTTCTAGTCAATTATGTCTTGCTGTAGGAATATTTTAAACTACAACTCCCAAAAGCCCTTTGGCTTCCCATCTTTCCCCGCGCTATCTTGCCTTAGTGTTCTGTCTTCGCGTACACCTTATGAAGGACTACGAATCCCATCGAGCAGAGCGCGACCGGCGAACACAAGAGGAGGAGCCCGGAGCCGTCCAGCCACGGAGCCAGGTATCTTTGGCCAGACGTCCCGGGCTGAGTTCTAGGCTGCTTCTCTCCGCAGACTATTTAGCTCTTCGTTCTGAATCCTCGCTATCAGCATTTTCTGGCATAGAGAGTGGCTAGAGAGGCGAGGGGACCTGAACTTCCGTGGCTTCATCTCACCCCCGAGCCTCGTCTTCTAGGAACCTACTCCAGGTGTAGGTTTGGAGGTGGCAAAAGTCGGGCCCTAGAAGTTTAACCCTTAGCCACGCCTCAGGAGAAAAAGGTGGCTTTGCCTTTGCCTCCTGTCCTCCAGCTCGTAGGCTTTGAAGCCAAGAACGCTGGCCTCGAAGGCGGGCGACCTGGTTGTAAAAGGCACCGTACAAATGCTTTTCTGAGGACCCCCTTCCCGGTCTTGAACTGGTCCCCAGCAGATGAATGGTCCCAGCTCGGGCTAGTGTGTGTGGGTAATGGAGAGGCCCAGCGCTTCTGGAGACTAGGACTTTGTAGAAGAGAAAGCTGAATGCTTGGACAGGTTGGTGGTGCTCTTTAAGCCTGGGTAGCCACTTAACGGAGGACTGGCTCTGTAGTAACAGCGTAAATAGGATTATGTTTGTGTGAAGTTTTAGAGGCAGTCGCAGTGCCGGGGTGCTTGACAAAGTGTGGAGTGGACTCTGAATAGGTGGCCTGAGGTCTGTTCTTGTCTGGCCATGTAACCCGTGGTAAGGAGTCGCTTCTTTTTTTTCCTAATTGCACTAGGGAGTCACTGAAGGGCTTTAAACTGGAATGTGACAAGATCTAATTTACATTTTAATGTAATCTTTCTGGCTCCTTGGTAGAAAATAGACTGAAGAGGGGAAATTATAGAGGAAGGTGATTTAGAGTAGAGTGGACTAGAATAATCTTTAGATTTGAGTTGCATTTTGGGAGGTGGGGTAGACCGAGCAAGTTAGCAAAGGTGTGTAAAAAAGAGGAATTAAAAGTCGGGCTCGTTCGTGCAGGCCTTTAGTTCAAGCAGAGAGGCAGGTGGGTCTCTGAGTTCAAGGCCAGCCAGGGCTACGTAGACAAATCCCATCCTGAAACATCCCCTCCCCTCCAAAAGGAAGAATTAACATCTAGGGTAAATCAAAGTTTGACCTCAGGGACTAAATGGTTTTTGTTTGACTGTTTTGAGACAAATTTTAACACTCGATCTGGCTGGCCTGGAACCAGCTATATAGACTAGCCTGACTCTGTCTCTGGAAGGCTGAAATTATAGACCTGCACTACCATGCCTGGCCTGTAAACGGTATGTGTGTTGAAAGTTTATTTTTTGTTACGGTAAACTATGCATATGTGTAAGGTGGGTGGAGGGGTCAGTATGCCCTCCTGGGTGGCAGTGCCCACAGAATCCAGGAGAAGGTATTGGATCCCCTGGAGCTGGAGTTAGAGGTGGTTTGTGATCTATCCTATGTAGGTGCCAGTACCAAACTTGGGTCCTCTGTTAGAGCGGTACATGCTTTTAACATGTTCTCCAGCTCTATAAATCACGTTTCATATGAGCGGTCTCTTAGATATGAAGCGGAAGCATCTAGGGCCAATGGGGCTGTGATTCTGAAGATTAGAGGGCTGGCCTGGGACTGGGTAGAGCATGAAGGCTGGCCGGGACTATAGTCCCGACACTTGGGAGGTGGTGGCAGGAGGAGCAGAAATTCAAAGTTATCCTTGGCTGCAGGGACTGCATTATAGACTCCTAGATTAAACCAAGGACTGACCTCTGGCATAGCTCTCCTGACCCTTGTGACCTTGGTTAATCCTGACTATCTACCTATTCACGTAAACTGTAGAGAGCAACAGTAAAGTCTGGTCAGGAACTAGAAGGGATGAGCTCCTCTCAGTGTGGATATTGTTGCAAAGCATCCTGGTAATTAATGTCTGACAGGAAGTTGTGAGCCTGCAGGAAAAGGCTGCTTAGGGTTTGCTGATCACCTGCAAGAGACCTACAGCACTCTTGGCTGAGTACAGGAACAGAGGACAGGGAATCACTTTTACGTGGGATGAGAACGATGGGTACAAGGAGTTAAAAGTGTGGCTCGTTTTATTTTATTTAATTTTTCTTAGTGTCATTTTTGGGGGGGGGTCTCTATTTTCTGATTATATTTTTATTAAAAACACATGTGAATCTTATAATTGAAAAAAAGCTTTTACAAAAAATTCTACTAGAAAAACTAAAAGAAGTGGCAGACACGCTCCCTCCTCCCCAGAGTCTGGCTATCTTGGGGAGAGACTGCTGATAGCAGCCATGCCTGTTTGTGTCACGGGCTGGATTTTGGGAGACTTACAATATAATCCTCCTGCCAGGCATCTGACATCATATTTATTAGCTTACTTCCCACGTTCTCTTCTAGAAGGTTCAGTGTGGCTGGCTTTATGTTGAGGTCTTTGATCCATTTGGACTTGAGTTTTGTGCATGGTGATAGATATGGGCCTATTTGCATTCTTCTACATGTTGATATCCAGTTATGCCAGCACCACTTGTTAAATATGCTTTCTTTTTTCCATTTGATATTTTTTGCGTCTTTATCAAAAATCAGGTGTTTGAAGATGTGTGGATTGATATCCGGGTCTTCTGTTTGGTTCCATTGGTCCTCCTGACTGTTCGTATGCCGATCCTAGTGTCGTTTTTAAACAGTTATTATTTTTATCTTACATGTGTGAGTGTTTTGCCTGAATGTATGTATGTTTGTGCTCCACATTTGTGCCTTGGGTCCCCAGAATGGGATCATGGGTAGTTGTGAGATGCCGTGTGGGTACTGGAGACTGAATCCAGGTCTTCTGCAAGAGAAACAAGTGCTTTAACCACTGAGCCATCAGTCAAGCCACCTCCTTCTCCTCATTATTAATATTATTATTATTATTTATTATTATGGGAGACAAGGTTTCTCTGTGTAGCGTCCTGGAACTCACTCTGAAGACCAGGCTAGCTTTAAACTTACAGAAATCTGCCTGTCTCTGCCTCCTGAGTCCTGGGATTGAACAAATGTGCCACTATGTCCAGCCTTAATTTTATTCTCATGTTTTAGGGGACTGGAGAGATGGCTCAGTGGTTAAGAGCACTGGTTGCTCTTCCAGAGGACTTGGGCTCAGTTCTCAACATCCACATCCATATAGCTGTCTGTAACCTCAGTTCCAGGCAACATGACACCCCACTCAGACATAAACAACAGTGACCATAAAGTAAAATTAAAAACAAATAAAGTAAAATATTTAATTTTTTTTTTTTTAGTAACGTGTTTAAATGCTGGGGTGGTGGCACATCCCTTTAATCCCAGGAATTAGGAGGTAGAAGAGGCAGATCTCTGTAAACTTGAGGCCAGCCTGAGCAATATAGCAAGTTCTAGGCCAACCAGGACTACATAGTAAGACCCTGTCTTGATTTTTAGCTGCCTGTTCTATAAAGAAAGTTCCAGGACAGCAAGTTCTACACAGAGAAACCCTGTCTCGAAAAACAAAACAAACAAACAAAAAATCTTTTCTATACAAGTTTTCTCTGGAACTTACTCTGTAGACCAGGCTGGCCTGTATTCAGAGATCTGCCTACCTCTACCTCGCAAATGTTGGGATTAAAGACGTGCGCCACCAGCCCAGCCATGCAGTAGTGGTGCACGCCTTTAATCCCAGCACTCAGGAGGCAGAGGCAGGCGGAAATGCTACTGAGAAACCCTGTGTCGAAAATCCAAAACAAACAAACAAACAAACAAATAAATAAATAAATAAATACGTGTGCCACCACAGCCCAGCAAAAAAAAAAAATTTTTAAGTTTTTAATGTAATTGCTGAGCCAGGCATAGTGATGCTTACCTGTAATCCCAGCAGTCTGGGAGAAGAAGGCAGAAATATTGAAAATTCGAGACCAGCCCTAGACTATGAAGTGAGACTGTCTCAGTGGGCAAAAAAAAAAATCTTCAGTGCTCTACACAAAAACTTAGGGAAATAAGAAAAACGACCTTGACGTTTTTTTGATTAGTGTTTGAACTCAGCTTGAACAAACTGAATTCCTCTAGACACTCAGCCCTCCTTTCAGCTTAATTACATCCCCTCGAACATGGAACTCCATTCATGATTTTAATATATTTGATTTTCTTTTTAGTACTTGGGATGCATAACCTAACAAGCTCAATTTCCCCAAGGATACTTAGTTACTAGCAAATTTAATTAATTAAGTTTATACTGAATTTAGATTTCTTACAAACAATTCAGTAGTTTTTAGAATTGCTTGTGCTAGGGATGGACTTCATAAACACATTTCCACACAAACTCATTATGTACTCTGGCCCTTTCCGATTATTCCCAAACATTCCCACACATAGTTTTGCTTCTACTTTCGTATCTTATATGCATTTATGATTTTTATGTATCTGTATAAAATCTAGGATCTACAGATGGAATATGATAATTGTTTTTCTGAGTCTGACTCACTTCCCTTAATATGATGTTCTCCAGTTTCATCCATTTTCCGTAAATGACATGATTTTGTTCCTTGTGGTTAGGTGAAATCCATTGTATACATGTCCCATTTCCGTAATCATTTGTCTGTTGATGGACACCTAGGCTGACCCCAGAGTGTGGCTATGAACATGTGCAGGTGTCTGTGCTGTGTTGATCTGAGGCCTTCAGATATTACCCAAGGGTGGCCTGGCTGAGTGTATGCTAACTGTATGTTCGCTTTCTGAGGAGCCGTTGTACTGATTTCCACCGTGGTGCTGACAAACACCACACACCAGCAGTGCACAGGAAGGGTCCGCTCCCGAAGTACCCTCGCCAGCATTTGTCTTCCCCGTTCTGAAGGGGTGAGATGGAGCTGGGAAGCATTTCTGTTGCTTTGAGAAAGGGTCTCTTCTCTGTGGGGGCGAGCTGACCTGGAACTCCCTGTGTAGACCAAATTGGCCTTGAACTCACAGTGACCCATCCACCTTGCTCAACCTCCCTGAGTGCTGGAATCAAAAGCATGCACCACCACACCCAGCTTACTATTTTTTAATTGAATTTTTTATATACTATGTATGTGTATATATGTTGTTGTTGCTGTTTTGTTTTTTTTGAGATAGGGTCTCTGTGTGGCCCTGGCTGTTCTTTCTTTCTCTCTCTTTCTATTCAGTACTTTTTAAAAACTTAGAACAGTGACAACAAAATTAAAGGCTCTGGAGCTGGGGATTTGTCGTGATATTTCATTTATATTTTAATAAGTAAAGCTTGCCTGAAGTTCAGAGAGTAAAACAGCTGCACTGGTCAGCCTTACAGACCAGGCAGTGGTGACACACACCTTTAATCCCAGTAGCCACACTAGTTTGCCATAGAAATCCCAGCCCTAGAGAGAACTATAAAATGGGAGGAGACAGCTCTCAGTCTCAGTCTTATTCTGAGATTCCTAGAGTCAGGATCACCATTTTTGGACTGAGGTAGAGGTAAGAGCCAGTGGCTGGCTGCTTTGCTTTTCTGGTCTTCAGGTTGAACCCAATATCTGTCTCTGGGTTTTTACTAATCGTGCTACAGCGGTTAACTCAGTTGGTGGAATGCTTACTTAATACAAAGGTCTTGGGTTTGATCTTCAGCGTGCTGTAACCTAGGAGTGAGTGAAACACACTTAACTACCTAATTCCAGCACTAGGAAGGTGGACCCCCCCCCAGAAGTTCAAGGTCATCCTCAACTGTGTGAAGGTTGAAACCAGTTTGAGCTACCTAAGACCATGCTATAACACAACACGCATGCCCACACACACAACACACACTCACACACTAGGCTCTATCCCTCACACAATATAAGAATATAAGGAAAGAGGAGGTGGACCCTAAAATGACATTTTTTAGCACCTAGATTATTCTAACACAGTCGGAGTTTCTAATCATTCACTGCTAATCCATCAACCTAAAACCATAAATCTAATATTAATTACTGATGTAGTCTTGTATATCTGATATTTCAACCCTAGATTTTAAATCAGAATCTGTCAGATACTTAAGTTTATCAGTTTTTATTTTAATGCTAAGAGTGCTTTCAAAGTGGGCTGTGATGGTGCACACCTTTAATCCCTGCACTGGAGAAGCAGAGGCAGGCAGATCTATGTGAGTTTGAGGCCAGCCAGAGCTAACAGAAACACTGTCTTTAAAAAAAAAAAAAGAGTAAATACTTTTAAATACCCCATTACATAGGTGTGTGTGTTGTGTTTTGAGACATGGTCTGGCTGTGTAGCCCAGGCTGGCCTGTGAAGTTGAGACACTCCTACCTCAAGTACCTGAATGCCGTGCTATAAAGAGATAGTTGTGCTCTGTGTCAGTTTAGGGCACTTCAGTGAGCTGGTGTTCATGCCAGTCTCATTGCTGGCTGGAACTCAAGTCCAGCAGCCTGTGGTAGTCAGAATGTTCCTATCAAGGCTGCCTTTAGGGTATGGGATAAAGTTTATTCCTCTGGGTTCTTTTCTTAGGGGTGGGGGGTGGGGCGGAATCTAGACTGATTGGTTAAAATACAGATCTCTAGGTCACTTTCCAAATCTGCTAAGTCAGAATTTTGAGACTTGGCCCAGGACACATTTTTGGTGATGAACCAAAGCCACACTGTCCTGACCAGGTGCTTTCCTGTTGCACCCCATTTTGCCCCAGGAGGCTAGTTCTGTCTTTCATTCTTTGTGTGTGTGTGCGTGTGTGTACATGTGCACATGTGGTGTATGTATGAGTTCATGGCAAGGTACAGCTGTGAAGGCCAGAGGACAGCTTTGGAGTCCATATTCTCCCTTAGTGTGGGTTCTGGTGATTTGAAGTCTGAAATTACCTTTAAGCCGGTCAGCCAGCTCCCCAGTTCAAGACTTCATTCTCTCTCTCTCTCTCTCTCTCTCTCTCTCTCTCTCTCTCTCTCTCTCTCTCTTTTGTTTTTCAAAACAGGGTTTCTCTGTAGATTTGGAGCCTGTCCTAGAACTAGCTCTTGTAGACCAGGCTGGCCTCGAACTCACAGAGATCCGCCTACCTCTGCCTCCCAAGTGCTGGCATTAAAGGCGTGCGCCACCACCGCCCGGCTGAGACTTCATTTTCAGCAGGGCTCTCACGTAGGAGCCGAAGCCATGTTGCATAGGGCTGATTTTAGGAGGGCTGCTATGATGCATGATGCAGGCCAGCAGCATCAGGGGCCTTGGCTACAAGTGAGGACGTGAGGTCTGGCTTGATGACAGGAAGGAGGAGGAGGCAGACATGGTTTGGAGTCCAGTATTTAGTTCAGGAGGCTCCTTCAGACTGTTTTTGTCTCTCCTGTGGAAACTGCGGCCTCCTGAGACCTGTCTGATGAGAAACTGTCTGCAGCTGTGGGCCAGCACCCAGAACCAGGTGCAGCCCACCTCACGTGGGGTTGCTAGGCCGGGTCTGCTTAGAACCAGGGTCTCCTTGGTGCTCACTCAGTGGGAACTGAAAGAAATATTTATTCTGTCCTTTTCAACTTCCACTCAGGTTGCTTTATCCAGGTGAACAAAGTCCTTGGAACCATCCTGGTAGTCTCCTAAGGGGGGAAAGAGTAAAATTTATCCTTTTCTGACAGATTTAAACCCAGAGTCTCAAATGTGCCAAGTAAATGCTCTACTACTGAGCCACATCTCAGTTCATACTTACAAGTTTTAAAAAAAATATTTGTGTATGTGTGTATATGAATGTTTAATCTTTGTGTGTGTGTGCGCGCGTGTGTGCACCATGTCTGTGTGTGGTGCCAGTGGAGGTCAAAAGAGGACATTGAATCCTCTGGACCTGTAGATAGGGATTGAGTCTCTCACAACTCAATGTGGGGGCTGAGGACTGGACACTGGTCCTCTGTAAGAGCACTGAGCACTGTCAACCACTGAGCCTTCTCTCCACTCCCTTTGGGGGGCAGGGTCTCACTATGTAACCATGACTGGCCTAGAAATTGCAATGTAGACCAGTCTGGGCTCAAACTCACAAAGGTCTGCCTGTACCTTCAGTGTGCTGGGAATAAAAGCATGAGACACCAGTCTGTTCAGTCCCCACTTTTTGAAGGGAATATTTTTGGTTTTATAGGTTTTCAAACAATCTACATTAAATATAGAACTTCTTATAAGAATAACAAAATGCAAAGTGAAATAAAGTACATGTAATTCCTGAGCCAGGAATAGCCACAGTAAATGCTCTATGTCAGTTCTAGTCTTTATGTTCTTTACGTATGTAGTGGAGGAAGATTTATTTTCTTAAAGATTTATTTAGCTGGGTGGTGGTGGTGAACGCCTTAATCACAGCACTTAGGAGGCAGAGGCAGGTGGATCTTTGTGAGTTCCAGGCCAGCCTGGTCTATAAGAGCTAGTTCCAAGACAGCTAGGACTGTTTTGCAGAGAAACCCTGTCTCGAAAAACAAACAACAACAACAACAAAAAAAAAGTTTATTTAGCTGAGTGGCAGTGGCACACACCTTTAATCCTAATACTCAGGAGACAGGACAGGATCTCTGAGATCAAGGCCAGCCTGGTCTACAGAGTGAGTTACAGGACAGCCAGAACTATACAGAGAAACCCTGTGTCGAAAAACAAAGTACACACAACAGAGAAGCAAAAGATTTATTTTTATGTACGTTGGTGTTTCGCCTGCATGTATGTCTGTGTGAGGGTGTCAGATCCAGAGGGTGTCTAGAACTAGAGTTGTAGATAGTTGTGAGCTGCTATGTAGGTGCTAGGAATTGAACCTGGGTACTCTGGATGAACAGCCAATGTTCTTAACTGCTGAGCCATCCCTCCAGCCAGGAGGAAGATTCTTTTGCTTTGAGAAATGGTATTCTGTTGTGTATGGTTGTAATGATAAACTATTTTCCACTTAAAATTAAGAGCAGCTGTTCAAGAATTTCCTTTGACTTTACTTGTACTTTTGCTGTTTGTGTGTTTGAGACAAGGTCGTGTGTGTGTCCCAGGCTGGCCAAAATTCATTTTGTAGCCAAGGCCAGCTTTAAACTCCTGTTCCTCTTGTCTCACCTACTATGGCTGGGACTACTTGCATGACTCACTACACTTAGCCTTTCTAGGGCTTCTTTGTCTAAAGTGGTCTTGCTGTTGCTCAGCCTGGCCTTTAATCCTGGGATCAAGTGACTCTTACCTCCAGTCACCTGCCAAGTAGTTTAGTGACTATGGTACCAGCCTTTAACTGTGGCTCACATCCTGTTCCTGCTCTCCCAACAGTGCTCTCTGTGTGGACTGTTTGCGGACCGAAATGAGGGTTGTGGTAGAACTAACACACCAAGCTTTGTGGACTGTGCTGTTGAGCTCCCACCCCACCCCACATGGAACTCTGAGCAGCTTGCCTGGCATGTAGCTAGCAGTGGGTACCACCAGCTGCTCCTGGTTTTGCACAGTCAGATTTTAGTGTTCGCAGTCACAAAATATGCCTGGGAAGCCAGATGTGGCTCACACCTTCAATCCCAGCACGCAGGCAGAGGCAGATCTCCGTGAGTTCCAGGCCAGCCAGGGCTACATTGTGAAAGCCTGTTTCAAAACAAAAACTGCCTACACTCGTGTGACCAAAAGGGCCTCAGAGTTCAGATTTTTAATCTGAAAGGATGAGTTTGACTTTCTGACCATCATGAAGTTTCAAATTTTGAGCATTTTTGGGTTTTCACATTAGGTCATTCAACTGTGTCCTATGACTTTGTGACCTTCTGTGTCTTTCTTGGAGGAGTTCCCTGTCCCAATGGGGTTCTGGGGCACAAAGCTTGACAATCTGCAGTGGCAGATCTGTCAGCCAGCCCGAGCACATACCTAGTGGTCCTTGTGAGAGCAGACACTGGGTTTTCTGGTGAACAGAGAGGTGAATACATGAATGGGGAATACGGTGCCTTAGAGTTGTGTGTGTGGAGGAGGGGCTTCGGTGATGCAGCTCAGAAATGTGTGCACCTGTGGCAATCACAGATTGTTAAATGCTTTTTGTTGTTGGTTTGGTTTGGGTTTTTTTGTTTTTAAGACCAGGCGGGCCTGGAATTCTCTATGTAGACCAGACTGGCCTTGACCTTACAGATCACCTGCCTCTACCCCCCAGTATGGGATTAAAGGTGTGCACTACAGCATCCAGCTGTTAGATGGTCTCTGAAATTCATGTATTCCACTCCATTGTCTTTGATGCATAATAAATCACCCCCCTCAAAAAACAAAACTTGGTGACTTAAATCAATATTTTTGTTTTGTTTTTTGAGACGAGGTCTTACACTGTTTGGCCTTGAACTTATTAAGTAGACTAGACTGGCTTTGAACTCCCCGTGATCCACCTGCCTTTGTCTCCAGCACGTGCTGCCAACAAACATTTATTATTTTATTATCATCTCATGTTATTTTTGAGGATCAGGAATTTGGTCGGGGCTTCACTGGATGATTCTAGTCAGACTGTCAGCCAGAGTATAGTCATCTGAGATTGGCCTGGGCTGGAAGGAAGCATCTAGGAGTGGGGAAGTGGGGTGTCAGGGTCTCAGCCCCTGACCATGTGGGCTTTACCATCAACACTGTTGACTCTGGTAGCTAGCTACCCACAGACTGGAGTGACTGACTAGAGAGAGAGCCAAGTTGAGTTGTAACTTGTCCTTGGAAGTAGCATGTCTCTTCTTGGTCATATAGATCAACCCTGACACAGTTTGAGAAGGAACTGTACCAGGAGGAAGAATCACTGGGTGTAGGGGCTGGCCGCTCCTTCCACAATGGGTACCATTGGTGTGCCAAGTGCTCAGCATATGTGACAGGTCAGAAGCTTCTTGGAAAACCTCCCAGATGAAGTACAGAGGGAAATTTATAGCCATGGGCAGTAGGGACTTGAGTTCAGACCTGGGTCGAGGGCTTGCAGGTGCTTCTCAATTGGTGCTTCATTTTGGACTAACCAATGGGCTTCTGATGCCCAGTATCCTATGTGTTCCAGCATTTGGTATTTTAAGTACAGTTCCTATGGAAGGTGTGTAACCACCTTAAGTTAGGAACTCGGTACTTAGGAAGAACTAGCTTTCAGGGGTCGGTCCACGCAGCCCCTGCTCTCCACTTCAGCATCATCTACCACCCTAGACTGTTACTCTGAGGACTTGGGAGCAGCACCTGCTTAGATCCTGGCCCTGACCCAGACTACCCAATTGGTAGGCCCTCAACAGCCTTAGCTTGCTGGGAATGAGGTGATGCAGTTCATCCAGAGTGGCTAGCAGGCAAGCAGGGCTGAGGACTGGATGAGACAGTGTTTGCAGTGCAGCCTTGCAGCACCTGTAAGTGCTCCTGTATACAAGGCCCACTGCATTTCCTTGGCACTTCGGAGCAGGGTCCGGAGCAGGCAGCTTTGGACCACCACCACAGACCAGTTCTGATGCCATCAATTCCCAGCGGCAAACATGGCACTGGGACCCTGCTGTGCTATTCGTGGGCATGTGATAAGGCTGGGCTTTACTGTTTACCCGGGTCCGATGGTGACATAATTAGAAGAAATGGCAGGTGAGCGTGAGGGCAGCGTGTGGTGAGCACAAGTCCAGGGTAATTGCAGCCACATTCCAGCTCCTGGTCAGGCCAAGCTGTGGCTTATTTTAGCCCTGTGCCAAAGATGCACACAGTGGGAGGAACGATTCTGATGAAGCGCGAATGTCTGCCCTGCTCCGGGATGTTTTGGCTGTGGAGCCTCCAGCACAGCATGGCTCAATATTACTAGCCTTTAGGATAAGACCGTGTTATCACAAGCAATAATTGTTGCCGTTATTGTTAACTCTGCCAGCTGTGAGCAGGTGAGATGTACTGAGGAGCTGCTTCTCATGTTGCACCTCAAAAGGACCTCTGAAAGTGAAATAAGAATGAAATGGAGGCCGCCAGTGGTGGCCCACACCTTTAATCCCAGCACTCGGAAGGCAGAGACAGGTAAATCTCAGAATTCGAGGCCAGCCTGGTCTGCAAGAGCTGGTTTCAGGACAACCAGGGCAAACACAGAGAAACACAGAAAAACCCAAAAAAGAGGGTGGGGGTCTGGGGATCTGTAGCTCAGTGAAGGGCACTTGCCGAGTGTACACAAGGCTCCGTTCAATCTCCAAACTGGAGAGGTGGCTCAGCCATTAAGAGTACTAACTGCTCTTCCAGAGGACCCAGGTTAAGTTCCTAGCGTCCGCATGGGGGCTCAAAGCCATCTATAACTCCAATTCCAGCACCCTCTTCTGGCCTCTGTGCGTACTGCACATGTGTGATACATATACACATATGCAGACAAAGCACTCATACAGGTAAGAATAAATTTTAAAAAACATTTCTAAAGAATGAAAGTGAGACACTAGCATACATGAATCAAAGCTGGAGCTGTTTCCCTTACCCCCTCCCCCGTCTCTTTTCTTCCCTCTTGTACCTCTATGGTAGAGGGTGCTCACTGAGCCTGTAAGGTCATCAGGTGCAGTGAGACAGCTAGGACAGGGTAAGTTCCATGGGCAGCAGCTACACAGCAGAACAGCTCTGCAAGAGCCAGGTATCCTGTGTGAGAGGCCTGCCTGCTTGGCTTTTCCAAAAAGGGCCTGTGAGGAAATGGCATCCAGCAAGGTGGAGGGAGGGTTTGGCTCTGCAAGCCACTCACTTATTCTGCAGGCAGTGTGTTCCTGGCAGTTGGTGGGCTAGACAGAGTTCTTTGCCCTTGAGCCTGTGTTCTGGAAGGAGAAGGAGACCCACAAGAGAATAAGCCTTCATGTGAAGTGGGATATCAGGGTCCTGAGGCATTGTTTGACTACAGTTTTCAAAGGGTGGCTGGAGTGGTGGTGCACAATTAATCTCAGCACTCAGGAGGCAGAGGCAGGCAGATCTCTGAATTAGAGGCTAACCTGGTCTACAGAATATACAGAGTATATTCCAGGACAACCAGAGCTACACAGAGAAACCATGTCTCAAAACAGAAATAAAGTACTGCATATGTATATTTTTTCTTGTCATTATTCCCTATATAATACAAGAAAACAACTGATTCCATAACATTTACATATACTAGATATTATAAATACTCTAGATGACGTAAAATAGACAAGAGGCTGTGTGTGGGTTAGATGGAAATTCTGTGACATTTTATATAAAGGATGAGCTGGGGAAGGTGATATTCATGAGGGTCCTGGAACCCATCCCTTGTGGATGCTGAAGAGTCATTGTGCTGTGAGCTGTGAGACCTGGTTTATAGCTACGGGCACACTTAGTACTTGAAATCACTTAGCAGAGGGCATTGGGATTAGAATCTGCTGTGTGGTCCCAGAAGACCTAAGTCTGACTAGCTTAAGCATTGTTCTCTGGCCATGAATAACCAGCCCTGGCATCTGGTGAAGCTTTGGGGGAGCCAGCAGATAGTGTTATAGCCATGGACCTGGTTCCTGGGAGTGGGTTGGTGGTACCACCTGTGTTCTTGGTGGGGCGTGGGGGCTGGATCACTCTGTTCCGGACAGGCCTAGCTCACACTGCTGAAGATGAGGATGAATCATGGCGGAGAAGGTCAGCTTAGTCAGCACCCCACGCTGCTGTCTGGGCCCAGTGCATAGACACTCCAGCTGTCTCCCTTCTGCCAACTCAGGGTCAAGGAGCACAGCGGCACAGGGTGTGCTTTGTGCCAGGATGCCTGGCTGTGGCATGAATGATTCTGTTTACAGTGTGGCAAGATGCTGTAGCTGGCTCGCAGGTTCTGTAGGCTGTCCCTAAATATGTGCCCTAGCCCTTAGTGGGAGGCAGCTGGATCAGGTGTCTAGAATGTCTTGTCTGACCTTGTTTAGGCCAGCTCCTGCCAATGGCTTCCTTTGATTGAGCACCTGGCTATGAGGTAAAAAGCTCTGAGCCTCTTCTGTTGTCCCTGGGCAGTGCAGGCTGTGGAGCCATCATGCAGTGTGGGAATCAGTCTGGCCTGTGGTGCAGAGGGTCCAGTCCCTCCTCTGTCTTTAGTGCTGTGGACTTTGGAAGCTCTGTGGTCCTCTCTTAGACTCACTTGTCTTATCTGCAGTGTAAATTGGCTATTTCCAGGGCTCACTTGAACACTGGCATCCAGTTTCAGCACCCTGTACTAACAGCCATCAGTAAGCTAAATGCTGATAGCTAGGGTTTCCTGAGGACCTCGGTGGGCCTGGTGCTGTGTTCAGTGAAGACACGAATGCTCTGATGCTCACCGCCATCCATGGCCACTCTGACATCCCTGCTTTCATAAGGAACAGTCAGAATCAAATGACTGCTCAGACCAAAGCTAGAAAGCAGTTCCCAAACCGGGCGGTGGTGGCGCACACCTTTAATCCCAGCACTCAGAAGGCAGAGGCAGGTGGATATCTGTGAGTATGAGGTCAGACTGTCTACAGAGTGAGTTCCAGGACTGGCTCCATAGCTAGCTACTAAGAAACTCTATCTTAAAAAAAAAAATACAGCCCCTCTGGGGCTTATTTGGTTTCTGGTGTGGCTGAGCAGGCAGTCAGAGAGGCGTGTGGCCTTGATTTCCTAGTGGGCTAGTGTTTGCAGTGGTGTGAATAGAGGCTTCCCTGTTCTGAAACCTGTTCTATGGCCAGGGCACCCCATAGTACCTCTCTGATCCTCAGCCTTCTCTCTCATTCCTAAGTAGGTTTCAATATGTACATTTGGGGCTTCAAAGGGGCCAGCATGGTACTGGGGGTGAGTGAAAAGTCAGTACGTTTGTTGGAAACTGAAGTGGTTAGTAGTGCAGACAGCCCACCCGGGTAATGTGGCCTTGCCTGAGTGACTTTGTTTCTTGGGGTCTCAGTGCCCTTCTCCTGAAGTCTCATGGGCATCCATTGCAGGTCATGCGAGGCTTTGTGGGACGATGCATGCAAAACTCTCAGCCAGTGTATGACATGCTCAGAACCGCAGCTCCAATGCTTCCTGAGCACTTGCTTGATGCTGAACATGAAGTTTCCGTTCATAGCCATTTTATTTGTGGTGCTAGGGACTGAGCCCATTGCACACGAGTGCTGAGCAAGTGCTTTGCCGCTGAACTGTAGCCTGGCCTTAATATGTAAGTTTGTGTCGGCGACCATTCAGATCCACTGCCTCATATTCACACAGGAAATTGTAGGTGTCAAGAAGGGACAGTGACTTGCACAAGGTCACACGGCTGGCTTCTCTGTGCTCTGGTTTTGTCCACCTCCGTCTGTTGCAGAGCCAGAGCCACTGCTCCTGTTCATGTCAGTCTCCCAGGGGGATACCTTCCTCCGCCCCTCCTTTTCCCATTACTCTCCACAGCCAGCAGCTCCTTGGAGCTTCAAGCTCTGTGAATGGCTTGGTTAAGCACTCGGCCGTTAAGCGTTCATCTCTTACAATTTCAATCCAATTCCTATAAGTTTATTGGCAAGACGGGGTGCATTAGAGCTGCCAAATTTAATAGATCAAGTCCTCGTGTCTGGGATGCAGTTTCTTGGAAGTAATGGGAGAAGAGAGGTTTTATACGTTTTCATTTGGAATGACTAGCTGTTCCTGATCCCATTACAGCCCCTGACTTAATGGCTGCCATCCCTGTCTGCAGCAGGAGTAACTTTCCCCATCAGCCTGCTTAGTGCCTGAACCATCCAGGGCAACTGTGTCTCTCCTTCTCTCCCAGTCCCTTCTTCCTGAGCTGTGTTCCCCCATCTGTTTGCTCTGTGGATTGAGTCCCAGAGTCAGCCTAGTTTGCCAGGTGCATGGCAGTCTGCGGCTTTGACTACTTCAGGCAGCTACCTTGTAACCTCGGGAAGTCATTTCCATCTTCCTCTGGGCCTCAGGAGCCTCTTTTGTCATAGGAGGGGTTGCTCTGACTTGGTCTTTGCAGTCTTTCTTGAAAACTCCAGTGGGCTACAAGATGCAGGACTTGGCCGTGGAGCTGACAAAAATCATTGTCCACCTTGGGCTGCAGGCTCCTGGCGTGGGAATGGTGGCGAGGGAACTGTTGTTGAAGGGCCTTAAGAACTGCAGTACTCTCGTTTCCGTCTGAGGCGGGCTGGGGAGCTCTCCCAAGCTGCAGTAGTAGTCTCCTTAGGAAGCTGCTGGCACCTGCTGTGAAGCTCGCTGGCTTCCCTGAGCACTAAGCTGGCTGTAGGAGGGGGGACCCTTGGCAACAACAGAATTTTTAGGGGGCCTGTATTTGCTTTTGCTTCCCAGCTGTATGACATTAGGCAAATTACTTCCTCCCTCTGAACCCCAGTTGTCCCAAAGGGAATGCGGTGATTCATTGATTTATTCTGCAAATGCTTGATTGCCTACCTACTCTGTTCAAGTATCATTTAGGTGCTGGGGCACCTAAGAGACAGCAGAATAGACTTGCCTTCTTGGGTTTACATTCTTGCTGGAAAAGAAAGACAGTGACATAACAAGTAATTATTGCTCTCTAAAGGAGGTAAGTGCTGCGAGGAAAAGGAAAGCAGCTCCTGTGTGTTCAGGTCCAGGGTCATGGCGTTTGAGCAGAGATCAAAGGACTGAGTGAGCAAGTGTCACAAGTGTCTGACGGGCAGCATCCAGGTCAGCCGCAGCAAGTATAAGCGCAGGAAGGCGACCACATGCCTGACGTGTGAGGAGCAGAGAGGACACAGGAGGTCGGGGTCCGGACAGAGGCTAGTCAGAGGGCTTAAGGTGATGTCCTCCAGCCTGTCCACTCCTAGAGTTACCTAAAAGCTTAAAAAGATACACCTCCAGCCGGGTGTGGTGGCGCACGCCTTTGATCCCAGCACTTGGGAGGCAGAGGCTCTGGGAGGCAGAGGCAGTTGGAACTCTGTGAGTTCAAGGCCAGCCTGGTCTACAGAGTGAGTTCTGGGACAGCCAGGGTGGTTTTTTTAGAGAGACCCTGTCTTGAAAAAGCAAAATAGATAAATAAATAAATATAAAGAAGTTGTAGCTCAGCCAGTGTTCGAGACTGTAGAGCAGAAGTGTAAGCCCTCTGGAGTGAGGTCTGCCACCCCTAACTGTCATCCGAGAAACTCCCCAGGAAGCAAGGCCCCAAGCTGCCGCGCTCAGTGAGCGCACGTGATCTGCTCTTCAACTGTCTGACCAATGCTTTGTTGGCTCTGCAGGGGTGGAGCATTTGGTGGAGGTGGCCATGGGGAAGCGATACTTCTGTGATTACTGTGACCGCTCCTTCCAGGACAACCTCCACAATCGGAAGAAGCACCTAAACGGGCTGCAGCACCTCAAGGCCAAGAAGGTGTGGTACGACATGTTCCGAGGTGGGTGCTCGCGGCTCAGTGACTGGGCCTCTTCAGGGACAGACTGCAGTGGCCTCTTTTTTTAAGTATTTATTTTTATTGTATATATGTTAGTATTTGCCTGCACATATGTAAGTACAGAAGGTCAGAAGAAGGTATCAGATGCCCTGCAGTGGAGTTAAGGGTGGTCGTGAAGCACCATGTAGGTGCTATAAATTGAACCCAGGTCCTCTTCTGCTCTTTTTTTAATTGCATGTGGGATGTGTGTGTGCGTGTGTGTATTTGCCCAGTGTGAATGTATGTGGAGGTCAGAGGACAGCTTATGGGGATAACACAATAAATAACACCTTTATTTCAAGCACTCCGGAGGCAGAGGCAGGTGAATCTCTAGGAGTTTGAGCAAGGCCAGCCTGGTCCACATAGTGAGTTCCAGGCTAGCCAGGCCTTGTGTCAAAAAAACCAACAAAGCCAAGGGCTGAGGCAATAACTCAGACGGATTGTGTGCCTAGCATGCAGAAGACTTTATATTTGATTCCCAGCATTGCAAAGGCAGTAAGGCAAAAACCGAGTAGAGAGATGGATAGGAGCTGTACTGAGCCAGCTGAAAGGTACAGGAGATTGGCATTGAGGCTACAGTGGACCAGGAGTCCCTGGACTGAGATGGGGTAGTATTGGTGCATTGAAGACTCTGGACAGAGCCCAGATTTCGGAAGCTAAAAACTTAGTCTTAGCAGCCAAGAAGACTTGAGAAGGGAAGCCATTTCTTTCTCTGAGTAACTCTGTACAATAGTGACTCGCAACCCTGACTATGCGTTAAGATTACTTAGGAACCTTTAAGGAAAAGATGATAGCTAAACTTAGTAACTTGGTGCTGTTACTTGGGAACCTGAAGCAAGACTATCTTGAGGGCAGCAGTTTTATGTTTTTTAGATTTTTTTAATTTACTTTTATTTTGTGTGCCTTGGTGCTGTGCCTGCATGTCCGTCTGTATAAGAACTGGAGTTATAGACAGCCACGAGCTGCCATGTGGGCGCTGGGAACTGAACCCTGGTCCTCTGGAAGAGCAGCCAGTGCTCTTAACCACTGAGACATCTCTCCAGCCCCTTGCTTTATTTTTTTAAACAAGATCTTACTGTAGCACAGGAGACCTGGAACCTGGAACTCACTTTGTAGCCCAAGCTGGCCTTGACCTTGCAGCAATTCTCCTGCATCAGCCTTCACAGGCACGAATCACCAAGCCAACCTGCACTACTATAATAGCTTATCTCAGTCAAAACAAAACATTGATCCCCTGACACAATCTCCAGATTCAGGTTGCCGGGTGAGGGGTTTTGTTTGTTTAAAGACAGAGACTCACTTTGTAGTCTGGTTGTCTGGAACTCACCATGTCAGGACTGCCTCCCGTCCCCAGGGCCAGGGAAGGTCATCTGGTGACAGGTTCAACACTTACCGCATTGACATCTGTGTAGACTAGAGCAGCTGTAGGACTGGGAGGAAGGACGGGGTCTCATTTGCTCTGTACCAAATACTCAGCCTGGCACGGTGCCTGGTACACAGGAAGGATATGCTTAGTGAGTGTTTGAGAGATGAAGGGCTAAACTGAGCAAACAAGCATGGAGCAGCTGGGTATTTGGGATGGTGAAGCTTGAAGGATTGATACTTCAGGTCACATGTCATGCAGGGAAGCAGGGCCTCTCTGAGCAGAGCCTGGGTTCTGTTCACTTTCTCAGTCTGGCATCCTTCAGGGGCACTGAGGAATTTTTAGCAATTATTATGACTCTCCCTCTTGGAGAAATTAAAGCAGATCCTGGAAAAAGTGCATACCTATAATCCCAGCACTCAGGAAACTGAGGTAGGAGGATGAAGAGTTTAAGATGGCCAGGGCAATACAGTGAGTTCAAGGCCAGCCAGGGCTATTTAATGAGATCCTGCCCAAAGAGGAAAAATACAGGCGGAACCTGAGAATCAAGGCCTATAATTAATTCCAGCACACAGGAGGATGAAGCAGGAGGATAAGTTCAAGACCTACTGAACTACAGAGACCCTGAGAGGAGTGGATTGATTGTCCATAGCTGCCCCGTGCTTCTGAAGTGAGTGGGGTGGAGCGACACCAGCCAGAGCTGGACCCCTTGTCTGGGATCCAGGTTCGGCTTAGAAGGATCCTGAGAGGGTAGGCATTAGTGTCTGTAGTCCGAGCTGGAATGAATTCTCTGACAGCCAACTCCAGTCCCAGAGGACTGCCGGCCCCGCCAGCCACTGCTGCTCTGCAAGGAAGCATCCCCTCGGCGCTGTCCACTTACCCGGCCACATTGAAAGAGCAGGTTCGGTGCTACTACTTCCTGACCACATGCCCTGTCTCAGGCTCAGCCCCTGCCCCTACAGGATGGAAGGCCACTTGGCAGTGCTCTCAAGTGCTGCCCAGATCCTGTGACTCTGAAGCACCAGCAGGATTGCGACCCACTTCTCAAAGGCTCCCCATCTGTTGTTCTGTGAAGCTTTCACAAAAGCCCTGCCAAGTGGGAACTTTTCTTCCCATTATGTGGGGAAGAACAACCCTGGAAAGACAGCAGCTTCCTATGGCCACATACAGCTAGGGCTTAAGCTCAGGCCTTCCAGACTCAAGAGCCACGGCCTCTGGAAAGGTGTGGGTGAACGTCCAGTCCTTTTCCTCTTGTCTAGCATGCTGAGAAGAACCTCTGAGCTCGGGGTCACCTTCTCTACCTTACTCAGATTTCCTGTTTGTTTTGAAACAGTATCTGGCTACAAGGCCTAAGCTGGCCTTGAACTCTTACACTTGAACCGTCCTCCTGTGTCACCTTCCAAGTAGCGAGGGCTGTGGGTACTCACCTCCATGCCTCGTCCACTCGCGGATTCCTTTCCTGCTGAGAAGCACACAAATTCAAAACTGTATGATGAGCATAAAGAGAGGAGAAACGGGAAACCAGGGCTAAAATGAACACCTAGAATGATCACTCAGAAGTCCTGTACAGGGCAGTGGCTAGTGTGGCCGAGTACCCACCACTGGAGCCAGGAAAATGAAAAGACTAGGAACCACAGTCTTGCTCCGGGAGCCTTCCCTGGCCCCTGGCAGGAATAGAAGGCGACAGTCCTGTGCATCAGGACTGAAGTTTTTCATGTTGAAATATCACATGCCACTTAATAACAGGGATACACTGTTGTGTGAACGTCACAGACTGGAACAACCATGATATCACTAGGCAGGAGATCACCGTGGACATGTGGCCTGCTGCGGAGCAGAACATCTGTGTGTGGTCTGTGACTTTACTCACAGACCTGCAGGGGTTAGGAAGATAGAGCACAGAGGTCCCCCACCCCCATCTAAACCCATTGGCAGACAACTGGAGCACCTCTAACCTCAGACTGCCTCGTGGCTTTAGCTAGTCCTGAGGGGTGTGAGGAGTGGAGGTCACCTCAGTTTGAATCCCTTTATCCACCATCTCTACCCACTGTGGCCCACCCTAGCTCACACCCCCTCCACCGGTGGAGAGCTCTCTTCTCTTCTTATGACTATATGCCACCGATGCCAGGCCCTTGAGATTCCATCTCCATTGCTGGAGTCATCTGAATCCAGACTTCTCTTCCAGATGCAGCTGCCATCTTGCTGGATGAACAGAACAAGAGACCTTGCAGGAAATTCCTGCTGACAGGTATGTGCTCAGCTCTGGTCCTTACAGACAAGCAGCATCTTGTCTGGCCTGCATGGCACCCGGTAGTGACTCCTCCAGTCCCTGCCACCATCCTGAACCACTTTGTAGTTTTGGCTTTGACTGACTGGTCAGTTAAAGCATCTCCAGGAACGTGTTCTCACCTAAAGACCTTCAGGCGTAGGCTGTGGTTTTATTGACTTACTTAGAATAAGAAGCTCTGGGGAAAGTGAGCCAGGGAACACTACTGAGGTCATAGACCAGGTGGTTAGGTTAGCCAGGAAGCCTGATCTCCTGCATCTCCCTTCCCAGCTGGGAGAGGTAGAGACAGGGTGGGTTTAGCCATCCCAAGTTCAGGGTGCTCGGTGCTCTCTTGAGTACTTAGTGAGTACATAAAAGTGAGTATAGAGCTGGGTGTGGTGTACTAGCCCAGCATGCTAGTACTTGGGCAGTGAAGGCAAGCCCGGCCAAGGCTGTGTAGAAAGCCCTGCATTTAGAAAAAAATCACACACATACAGGAGAGAGAGAGAGAGAGAGAGAGAGAGAAAGAGAGAGAGAGAGAGAGAAAGAGAGAGAGAGATAAGCAAGTAAGGGATACAAAGACAGTTAAGGAGTTAAGGATAGGAAGTCAGACAATCCAGGAATACCTAGTTTCCATACCCATTCTTAGGCCTATGTGCTCTGCTAAGGGTCTAGCTTTGAGTTTCCTGGCAATCAAAGCAAAGCTGAAAACCACAGGATTCACATAGCGCTGGGGAAGGCACTGCTGTGAGAGCAGGGAAGCTGTCTCAGGAGACAGTGCCGCCTGACAAGTGGCCAGCAGGCCTGCAGGTAAGGGTCCCCCACAGACTCACCTTGACATGCTTGTGCTGCTGCTAGGTTGCTCTGCCGAGGATGCCACTGATCCATAATTTTGAAAGCCATGATTCAAATTCCTTGATTGATAATAGAAAGTCATCCAGACATTGACTTCTGCTTGGCAAAGCTGCCCCCAAGTTCTCTGAGTTCTCAGGCAGAGCACCAGGTGGGGCCGCAGCGTGTGTGGTGAGCTGGTCTAGAGAGGAAGCATGAGCCTCTCAGGAATCCACGTGGCGCTCATTGAGCCCCATGGCCTGGACTGGTGAGGATGGCCTAACACTGGCAGGCTTCGGGGGAACCTCATGGATACTCCTTGCAAAGCATCAGGAATGGGCGTGATGGGCCAGGCTGGCACCTCAGGCCACTGAGTGTGAGCAGGACCAGAGAGTCTGGCTTTTTGTTCCAGGCTGGGGGTTGCTACTCTAGATCAAAAAATCTTGCCCCTAAAACTCAGAGTTTTAGTAAAAACTCAGTAGAACCTTCCTGAGTGGAGAGTAACGGTCTTCCCATTGCAGGCCAGTGCGACTTTGGCTCCAACTGCAGATTTTCCCACATGTCAGAACGAGACCTGCAGGAACTGAGCATCCAGGTGGAGGGTACGTAGGGGTGAATCAGAATTGGGGGCTGGAGACGGGAGAGGTTCTAATAGCAGGAAACTGTTCTATGCCACCCCTCTTTCCCTTCCAGCATGTTCTATATGAATAAGCCTCTGATTGCCCAGGCTAATGGAGAGGCCCTGAGCTGCCCCATTGGGTGGACATCAAGAGCAGGGCTGTGTTCCTTGGGAATGAAGCACAGGTGACTTCTTCCCAGCACCCAAGGGCATGCACTCAGCTCACCTGCTAGTCTCTGTTGTTCCTGGATGCTCCCTCCCTCCAAATGCCCTCCTTCTCTACCTCTGCTCCTTCCTCCCTCCGCAGTCAGGAAACACGAGTCCCCACTCAGCACCAGCAGATGACAGAAGTCTGCAGAGAACACTTCCCTACTAGACTGGTGGCACACCTGTAGTCTCAGACTTGGAAGGTGGAGACAGGATCAAGAGTTTAAGGTTGTCCTCCTGAACTTGAACTACATAGCTAGTTCAAGTCAGAATATACATGAGACCTGCCTCCCTCCCCAATAAGCCACTTTTCCTGTGCTCAGGTTCCCACAGCCTGTCCTGTGGCTTCCATGAAAGCTGGCGTGTCTGCCTTGGATTCTGCTGCTCGTTCCCAGTACAGATCCTGGAAGTCCCTCTTGGGTGATTGTCACCATCCCCTGTAGCTCCTTACTGAACAGGTGGAGAAAATGAGCCAGCATCCAGGCAGAAGGACCTGCAGTCTGGCACCTCCGGGGTTTCCAGGAGCTTTCCCAGGGAGGAAGTGAGGCCACATGGGGCCAGCCGCACTGGACATGTACTCTCGGAATGGTTGGCTCACAGTGGAAGGAACACAGGCCACAGAGCCTGAGCAGGAGGCCATGTTTAGTGGAAAGAAAGATAAGGTGAGGCCTGGGGCAGCTGACAGTTTAAATGGCACTGGTTCTGTCACCGCCCCTGGAACCTTGGAGACAGTAATGGTTGTGAAGATGAGTGAGATGACACCTGTGGAGTCCGTGTAGAGCCTGGTCCTGAGCGAGTTCATCTTTCCTAGCTCAAGCCCCATCCCACACTAGTGAGAGCCTCACACACACCAGCTTGTGTGAATTCTTTCCATTCATTAGAGAACCAAGGCTATTCCCTTGCCTGCAATCAGACTTGGCAGGTGCGAGCTGCGATTCAGCCCCATTCTACAGTCCACAGGGCCTCCTGCATCCCGGATTGAGACACCTTGAGAATTCAGCCCTGCGTTCATTGTCCTGCTTCTAGCTCCCCAAGGCTTGGAGACAGCAGTCATGTCTCACAGAGAGCAGAGCAAAGCTTACACCACTGAGTCACTGGGGACAGAGGAGCTGGGCAGCTAGTGGGATGGAGGAGACGGACCTTCTCCTGACCTGCTGGCTCACTTCCCCTGACAGGCCAGTGGGGGTGTGGCCTTACCCTTTGTCGTTCTGTCCCCAACAGAGGAGAGGCGGGCCAGAGAGTGGCCACTGGAGACCGCTGAGCTTCCTGAGGGTCACCTGGAGGACTGGCTGGAGAAGAGAGCCAAGAGGCTGAGCTCAGCCC
The DNA here is from genome assembly GCF_037038515.1 of Microtus pennsylvanicus. NCBI lineage: Eukaryota > Metazoa > Chordata > Mammalia > Rodentia > Cricetidae > Microtus > Microtus pennsylvanicus. The sequence goes on from NC_134590.1 coordinate 66,036,385, forward strand.
CAAGTATCAGGTACAGGCCCCAGGGTTGTCCCTCCTCCTTTCTCATGGAAGTGTCCTGAGCCAATCTGACCATGAACCCCCACTACAGACCTTCCTGGAGGTGTGGCTCCACTGGGAGATGTTGGTTTCTCAAACCCCAGCTAGAGGGAGTTGCACTGGAGAATTGCCTGGTCCTTTGGCCCTTCTTTTAATAGCTCACCCCATATGGCTGAAGGAGAGGCTAGTGGCTCCACACCTGGCATGGCAAAAGGTCAGGGCCTGCCTGTGGCAGCTAAGCTCCCTATGTCCCTGGGGCTCAGTGTCCCCAGTAGGGCCCTGGAAGAAAGCAGAGCAAGGGGATGACAACAGGGTCATTGTCCCACTGCATCCCTGAGAACTCAGGATGCTCTGAAGTGGAAATCTCTCCCTTCTTATACAGGTACTAGCTGAGCCAGGCACTATTAGAGTGGCCGTGTGCTCCTCTCTTTGGAGTCAGTGTGGTCCACACTTCACCTCAGCAGACAGGGGCAGGAACATCTGCAGCCACGAGGTGACACAGCCAAAGGCAAGGCCACAGGCCCCTCCAGGTGTTAGAGGTAGAGGAGGAGGAAAGGATAAGGCTGGTTTGAGAGCTGGGTGGGACTTTGTACAGACGGCCTCTGATTTTTAGACCCAATGTATCGCTATGCTGTGGCCTCAAGGGACAGTGGCTTACTATGTTACAATGTCTGTCAGACATTCTGTGGGTGAAAACGTCCCTCCAGGCTCTGCCATGGAGGAAGGCTGAGGGTTAGTATTGTGTTTAAAACTGTTGTTTTACATTTATTTGGGAGGAGGTGGTGTGCACGTGCACACACACACACACACACACACACACACACACACACACACACGCCACAGCATGCAGAAGGGAGTCAGGACAGCTCTTAGGAGGCAATTCTCTCCACCCTGTGGGTTCAGGTCTGCAGACTTGGTGGCAGAACCTTCACGCTGAGCTGTTCTCCAGCCCTGCTGTGCATTTTAAAATCACCTTTGTGCAGGGTGGTGGCGCCCACTTTATTCCAGCACTCGGAGGAGAGGCAGGCAGACCTCTGTGAGTTCGAGGCCAGCCTGGTCTACAGGGTAAGTTCCAGGACAGCTAGGACTGCTATACAGAGAAACTTGTCTCAGAAAGCCCCCCCCAAAAAAATCACGTTTGTGTTTTACCCCTCAAAAAAAAGTGGTTTAATTTTTATGTGTATGGATATTTTGCCTGTATACTTGTCTGCGTACCATGTGTGTGCATTGCCTTGGAGGCCAGAAGAGTTGGATCCTGGGAGCTGGAGTTTAGATGGTTGTGATAGGTGCTGGAGAACAAACCTGGGTCCTCTGCGAGAGCAGCCAGTACTCTTAACTGTTGAACCTCCTCTACAGCCCCATCTTACTTTCAGCTCAAACCTGTACCCTGTGTCTGTACCCCATTTTAGAAACATAGTATAGATACAACTTAGATGGAATATGACACCCCTTTCTTCTGGACTCATTTGAAGAGATCGAGGCTCTTTCAACAGTGTCCAGGGGTCATGCTGGTCAGAAGCCCACAGGGTGCTCATTCTGAGCCCACCGTAAGTGTTCCTCTGAGCTTTCTACTTGGTAACTGTGATGTAGCAGCTGCTTACTCCACTGTTCTTCCTTAGCAGTCCCCTTCCGTGTGAGTGACAGCCTGGGCACATTGGGGCGGTGAGAAGGGTTCAGGAAGACCCTGTCTCTGAACTTGAGTTAGTGGCAAGCAAGTAGAGACAGCATGCCCACAGTCCCTGCCTGAGTACAGACAGACAGACATGCCCAGAGTGGATACAGGAGCAGCGGATGATACGGGAACTGAGGATGAACAAGAAGCCCAAGTTGCCACTAGAGGTGGCGGCCACACGATGGCTCGGTTTGCTGTTCGCGGTGTGTCCTATACATGGTCCCAGGCACTCAGAGCCTGGCACACACTTGGGCAACTCTGGAGTTTGCTCTTCCTGCTGCTTAGGCCCCGGCTCCTCTGTTAAGGTGTTCAGGACTGCCCCAGGACCACCACTTCAGGTGCTGGTCCGAAGTGACAATGGCAACGACTTGGTGGGGAAGTTGCCATCCTAGGTTCGTAGAAGTTCGAATCCTGATTCCTGGGCCACTCTCCTCCTAGCCACTTCCAGGGAATTGCTTTTCTCTTAGCTGCCTGTTGTCTCTTTCTGCCCAACCACTCACCCGAGGGCGCCAGGCAAGATGGCTTTTTTCCTGGGCAGAGACACTCATGCAGCCTCGAAAGGAGTTGATGAAAGGAGAGGTGATAGTTTACTCTGACATGTGTCCCCAGCATTGGGTTCTGCCTCTGCATCTCTGGACTCACCGTGGGTTTTCCTGTTCTGTCTCACATCCCCAAGAGGAGCTGTGTGAGAGCAGTGTTCCCTTAGCCCCTGACTGTCCTCTGCAGCCCTTGCAGCCCCACCGGTTTTGAAAGGCACCTTGGCCCCAGGCTCTACCCCATCTGAGACCCTGCGATGTCCATTGAGATTGAGGTATCTTCTTGGGACCCAGACTCAAAGGGACAGGGCCTGGGGACAGCATCTATTACCCATCTCTTAACCTTGCTTGGGTCATTGGGTGCTGCCTTCTCACCTCTTCTCCAGCAAAACCCTGCTCAGCCTGCAAGCTTTGGTAGAAATGATGACCAGGACATGGTGATTATTAAGACACATTTTGGGGATCAGGGACCCTAGCCTGAATGGCATCACCAAGGGCCCGCTGTAGGGACTCCTCCTTTCAAGATGTATACTCTCTTCCCTGGGGCACAGATGCCACCTGACTCACTCAGCACCACCCAGACCTGTGGGCTCTCCTTAATGGGGGACACAGGCTTCCCAAAGGCATAGACTGTTGGTGTCTGTTCATTTCCTCAGTCCTGACCCTGAGGGACTAGCCAAGAGCAGACAGCAGCGCAGAAGGGAGCAACTGGCCTCAGACCTCGGACGGACGCACAGACTAATCCCTGGCCCGCCAGGCAGTGCTGTCCGCTTCCTATTGTTGGCTCTTGTGATTGAGCCTTTATCCTTCTTAATCTCCCACGTGCACCCCTCTCTGGGCCAGCACTCTGTCCTGCACATTCACCCCTGTAAGACTCTTTCCTTTTGATAAGGACCAGAGCTGGGGGCATGCCAGGCTCCTGCTGCTGCCCTTGTACACAGAGCGAGCGGGCCATGAAGAGCACTGCATACCTGTGACCCCTGTGCTCTGCAGGAGTGGGCTCTGAGGCAGGGTCCTGGCAGGGTGTCAGTGTCCACGAGTGGACATGAATGATGCCCTGTTGGGGGCCTCAGAGCAGGCAAGGCACTGGATGAGCCACTTTAAAGGAAAGGTCTGAGGCTTAGGGGCAGGAACTCCCTAGGACCACCCCTCCATGGGGGAACCCCCACCATTGCTTTGGCCCCACAGGAATCCCTAGGTTGGCTGTTCTCTGGGATACTCCCTTCAGCAACTGTGGAGTTCTCTCCTACACCATCTTTACTGTGGTTGGTGGCCCAGCCCCGTCAGTCATGTCAGGGCTGCTTCCTGCACTTTCAGCAGGCAGCAAGTCACTGAGCCAGGGTGTCCCTATCCTCCCAGTGTGAGTTCTGGAAGCTGCACTGGGGCTCTCAGCAAGACCTCCACGCTAGGCAGTACTGCAGTGGGTTTGGCCCTACAGACTGGATGGACATGGCCAAGCAAACCCTGAGGCGGTCCTCATAACCACCTAGGTCCTGAGTTGTCCTGACATCTCACTGGAGGCTCAGGTTCTTCTTTCTGCAGAGGGCTGGTTGCTAGGCACCTAAGGTGGTCAGGAGTTGCCAGGACCTCTCCTTTCCTGAGAGTTGAGGCAGAAGAAACTGAAGGGTTAGGTGACAGGGTGAACCGCCCCCTCTCACCACTTATTTTAAGGGCTTATGTGCTTGTAAAACTTTGCCGTGTGGCTGACCGCTCACTGCCTTACCTGAATTCCGGGATTTCTCTAGACCGTGTGTCCTCTCATGACTGTGTCACTGGATGACCTCCTAGTGCCAGACCTGGGGCATAGACGCCATCCCTACCACTCGTCCCCAGCCTGAGACATCAGGCAGGTGGGCCTAGGTCTGTGGGGTCTGGGTAGGGGACAGGGGCAGGCTGCCTGCATGCTGCTCTGGGCCTGGATACTACAGGTTGCACCCAGGGATCCTCCCTAAGGATCACTCAGATGGGCTCTGACTTTAGGGAGGTGAATAGTAAGGAGAGTGAGTGGCATAAGTGGTAAGGCTTTTTTTAAAAAAAAAATTGATTTTTTTTTTTTCTAGTTTCAAAGGCTTATGTGCTGGTAAAAGTTTTGAGAAGTATAAAAAGGTTAAAACAAACCGCCCCCATCCATAACTACACCACTCAGAACCACTATTAACATTTTCTGTGACTCCAGGGTTGTTTTTATGCATTTATATATGTTATATATTTTTAAACAAAAATAGTATCATGCTATATACATTATTTTATAAGCTTTTTTTCCTTACATAGTATATCTTTCCTCATCAGTGCATATAGGCCTTGATTTTTACACAGGCTGCATAGCATTCTCTGCTGTTGGCGTGCATATATGTTTAACTGGCCCCCACAGGTGGACACTAAGAGTACTTCCATGTTGCCCAAAACCATTTCTGTCATTTAGTCTCTGCCTGGAGCCCCGTCTTGGACTCAGTTCTGAGAAGAGGTCGCTGGCTCTGAGTGTCTGCTTCCAGAAGGGCCATGTAGGAGGTCACCGTTCCCACAGCCGGTGGGAGAGCAAGGCTCCATTCTGACTCTGTCTTTCTTCTCTCTAGGGCGGAACCCATCAGAACCGCTGTCTTCCAGTACCCTGTGGGCTGGCCACCAATGCAGGAGCTGCCCCCCTCCCTGCGGGCACCCCCTCCTGGAGGGTGGTCCCTACAGTCCAGAGTCCAGTGGGGCTGAGCCCTTCCCCCCTCCCCGCCTGACTTCTCCTGGTCACCAGTCACAGTAAAGACATTTGCTCAACCTGTGAAGCGGGGCTGCCTTCCCACTGCTCCCCCTAGAGCCTCTGAGACTGTGAGCTTGGCCTCCTCATCCACCCACCATCCCTCAGGGCATATCTTGAGAAGATGGTGAGAAGCGTCCGAATGTTGATAAAGAAAGTCTGCCCTCCATGGTCTTGCTGGCACTCATGTTGTTGACTCTGTCCTCCTGCCTCCGTCAGGGGACAGGCAGGCTGGAATGAGACAAAATCCCCTCCAGGGTGTCCTCTGCATACAGCCCTTCTTGCTTAGGGATCAGTAGGGGCTCAGCCAGGCTGGGCACAGAGCATGCCAGTGTGGCTGTGGCCCCAGGCTAGGGAAAGAAGCCCAAGGACTCTGCCAACTGTCTCGGCCCTGCGTCTGCCCAGGCTGCACCAGTGCCAGGAAATGGGATGGCACACGTGGAGCGCGTATGAGAGCCGGATCTCCGGCCTTGGGAGTATAGAGAAGTGGGACCCCAGAAGGGCAGGCCAGATCTTCAGGGGAGTCAGGTCCTTCGGGTTGCACCCTGGCCAATGGGGAAGTCATGTGGGCTACAGGAGCTCTGCTCTCCTCAGTTGGGTTTCTAGGTTCTGTGCTGGGAGACAACTTTGGTGGAAGGCTTGGCAATTCGTGGGCCTCAGAGCTACCTCTGATGCCCCGTCTTGCGTGAGCATTTGCCTTTCCTGAAAAGCCATGTAGAAGAAGAATCTGAAGCCAGATCTTAGCCCCCACCCACAACCTCAGGCTCCTCACCTCTGAAATGGACAGACACAGGCCCCAGAAGGTGGATGGGAGGACTGGCATTGAGTCTAAGGAGGATCGGAGGAAGGGACCCAGGAGCCCCAGCCTTGTGCCCACCTCCACCCCACCCACAGCTCTGGACATGAGTTTCTCGCCTGCCTAAAAGATGACAGCACGAACTGGATCCTAGGGACTCCTGTAAAGCCCCTCCTTTCCCAGGAGCTCCTGGGTGGTGGGAAGTTAACGCTACATACAGGCCAGGTAGTATAGGGCACAGGCAGAGTATAGGGCTAGGATTGGGGTGGTCAGTGTCCAGGCTCAAAGTGCCTGTGGGTGGTGGCCCAAAGAGTAAGCTGAGGGGAAAGGCTGCAGGCAGCAGTGGGTGTGGAGTGTGCCAGGCGGGCACCCGTTAGTGCCTACTTCATGCCACTGCGCAGCACCTGGTTGGCTGCAATGAGCATGACACTGATGATGAAGGCGATGGCGAAGGCGCAGATCAGGCTCTTGCGCACACACGTCTGGCGGATCTGCTGGTTGGAACAGGCTGCAGCCGCCCACCAGGAACACCGGGGGAAGACAGAAGGGGACAGCAAAGGGATGGAGTCAGGTCTGCACTTCGGCACGTGGACTTGACTTGGGGCAAACAAGGACACAAGGCTGGGGACAAGGAGGCCCCATGCAAACCCCTGGTGTGTCCCCTGCTCAAGCATCGGAACCCACCCACGAGGTCCCAAGGCAGGCCACTCACTCTCCACGTCCACAGGACACTCCTCGGTGGTGCCCAGGTGGCTCTCCTCCTCGGTCATGATGATGTTCTCGATGTCCTTCATGGACAGGTGCTCGCAGAAGGTGTCATAGAGGAGTCGCTTCAGCTCGTCCACTGTCAGCTTCTGCATGTCACACTTGGGTGGCAAAAGGGACAAGCTCTGACCACTATCCTGCCACATTCCCCACCCAGCGCCCTGTAGGGAACACAAGTCCAAAGACAAGCCTCCAGATCCTGTAAGACTAGGACCACCTGGTCCATTGCCTCAAGGAGCCCAGGCCTCCAGGAAACAGGACATCCAGTGGACAGTGGCCGTTCCTCTCGTTACAGTGTGGATCTGACCACACACAGGCCCCTCAACACCTCCACAGTCACACAGCAGAGTCCCGGCAGCCAGGGCATACCTTCCAGAAGACAGTGTCAAAGTCAGTACCGTGGAACTTCTCCGGGATCCCCGAGGTGGAAAGCTTGGGTCCCAGGAGTGTTACAAACTCCTCGAAGTCCACTTGGCCATCACCTAGAGTGGGCACAGGACTAATGAATGGGTCAGGCTGAGAGCATGTTGGCACCCCAGAGTTCAAAAGGCATGAAATGGAATCTTGGCCTGCCTCAGGCCTTCCATGGGACCTCAACCCCTTCCCTGAGCCTCCAGTTAGTTTCAGGGATGCCTAACATGCCAGGCTCTGAGCTGGTGATGGGGCTCTCTGGGGGCTGGGGGAGGAGAGCAGCAGATGGTCCCCAGATGTGTGAACTCTCCATGGCTCCCCAGCACAGCGATCCTCACTCTGCCATTCAGATGGGAGTAAGGCTCAGCATGAAGCCGGCTGCCCAGACCAGTGCCTGCTCTGGAGGGAGAGGAAGGGGCGAGGAGGCAACAGGTGGGATGAAGCAGAGGGGACTTGGCATTGCCAATCATTCTTAGGAGTTTTTCTTTAATAAAAATAGCAGGTGGCAAATACAGCTACCATTTATTTGGGTGATGGAAGCTGAGAGTTATTTTACCCCCCTTTTCCAACCTTAAAATCCTTCTCAGACCAGAGTGGAAGGGGCAGTCTTAGATCCTGTGTGTGGCTGTCACACCTCCTGTCCCCTCACTTTCTAGGCTGAGAAGTGCAAGCGCCTCAGCCTCCATGGTTCAGGCGCTGGGGCCTAAGTGATGGTAGGAAGGAGATCGAGGCAGGGCATCTCACCATCCATGTCCAGCCGCTGGATGATAACCTCCAGCTCCACCTCGTTGGGCATGTAACCCAAGGAGCGCATGGCTGTCCCCAGCTCCTGCTTAGAGATGAAGCCATTGCCATCGCGGTCAAACACCTTGAAGGCCTCTCGGATCTCTGTGGAGGAACAGAAGAAGGCTGAAACCTCGGCCTGACCCAGTGTCCCCTTTCCCAGATTCCTTGGATCTGAGCCCCACTCAGAACCTAGAACTCTGTCATAGGGTGTCCAGGTCACTCTTGGGCTGTGATCTGGAGTCTCTGGGCAGGCAAGGCAGAGGAGACAAAGGTGTACCCGGCCTGAGACAGTGGCCACCCGTGGGTCTGACAGCCTTCCTGGTGGGCACAGGGAGAACGCCAGATTCTTGCCTCATCTTCCTGTTGGGCTTCCTCTCCCAGTTCAGACTCTTGCCGTCAGGCAGTATTAGCTCACGGTGGGATGGCCACCTGATTCAAGCTACTAAGTGATGGCTAAAATTCACAGGCCTCCTGGTTTAGACGAAAATAGATACAATAGCTGATCCCCACCAGGCCCAGGCATGATCTCTGAGCTTCATACTCTGCATGGCATAGTAGGAAAGACTGAGGCCTGAGGACCTGAGGGATTCTGGGAGGAACAGTCCACTTGACTAGGACCTGGGGACCAGGCAACTCAACACATGTGCCCAGACCAGCCTTAGTCTTACCTACAGCAAGTGGGTGCAATGTGTGAGCAGTACTCAGGCAGAAGCGGGGAGGGGGAGGACTTGAAGGGCCCTAACCTTTCACCTTTGCCCCACCTGTCTGTCTGCTTCTGCCTTGATGATCACACTTGGCAGGGTCCTAAAGAACATTGCCCTAGAGGAACAGACTTCAGTCCTTAGATCCAGTTCCCTGTGGGCTCTTGTTCGTTTGGCAGCCTCCTGGCCCCTTTGCCTAAGTTGTTCCCCTGACTCAGTAGGCAGTCAAGTCGTGTGTGTGTAAGAGAATAAAGACATGAGATGCTCCATGCTGCTCTGCTGAGACCGGGAGGCCAGCCTAACTCTGAAAATTCAAGGCTCCTACACTGTGTTGCTACTTACACGTTCAGAGAGTGCGGGCCAGCAGTGTGGCCCTGCCACAGAGCAGAAGTCATGGCCCACACCCAGGTCTCAGTCCTCACCTCTTCCATGTGGACTCATGTAGGAGAACTGGAAGTCACAGTCCCACAAGTAGGCTGAGGTAAACAATACCCACCCCCCCACACACACCCCCGACACACACACCTCAGGCAAGTCTCTGGAACTGGTTTCTGTACTAGGAGCTTTAGGGCCAGGAAAGCAGCTGAGCTGAGCTGGCAGATTGGAGCCAGATCCAGGTGGTACTGAAAACTCTGGACCCTGGCAGCTCTAGGCCAAGTACCACCAACATTTTCCTGGGCCCTGAGGGAGGCAATGTGCCCCTTGTGACCAGAGAAGGCCTGGCAGCAGTCATGGCTGCCGCGGAGCGCTTCCGTTCTTCCTCCCCCGCCCCATCTCATTTCTAACCATGTTGTCACCTTTCTGGACTGGTGTCATGGGCACAGTCCCCAGGGGGACCCTCAAGCCTGGGGACACCAAGACCGCTCTGAACCTGCTGCTGCTTTGTCTGCAGCATTATTCTGTTCTCGTATCTAACTCAGGTGTAGCCCGGAGTCCCGGCTGGCATGACTCTGCCGCTCTGCCCTGAGCTGGCCTGGCCTTTGCTCTAGTTGCCCACCCCTCCACACATCTTCTCTTCCCCTAAAATGGATTGTTCTGCAACAGTGTCCCCGTTCCCTGGAGCAGGACCTGTCACTGGAGCAGAGACCTGCTGGATAATGAAAGAACGGAATGGACGACGTTGGGCCAGTCTCCTAGAGCCCTCAGAGGAAGGCTCAAGCAGAGGTTTGCGCACCTCGTACAAGGTCTGTGGGCCACCCACAGAGGACAGCGATAAAGCTGGAGGTGAGGGAAGCAGCCACGGATTGGTTTGGGGAGCGGCATAGTCAGAAATTGTACCCCTTGGAAAATGAAGTCAATTAGGAAGCTCAAGGAAGGATGGGAAAGTCCTAGATACGGTGGGGCTGCTGCGAAAGCCACCCTCTGCTGCGAGCTGATGTCTGAGTAGGGTTCAAGGTGACTCCCCAGTTGCAGGGCTGCCCTGATGCCCTTTTCTGAGGCCCACGAGGAAAATGCTCCAGACAGGAGGGACAATAATGAGCAAGTGACTCTCGGGATATATGCTCAGGGGACGGGCTCTGAGACAGCCGCGTGGGTACCAAAGACATCATGGCCCAGGCAGGGCTGACCTCCCAAGGCTACTGGGTAAACTCATAGCCAGCGGCTCTCCATCTGTGCCTCTCCCAACCCCCACCCTCCCAGCTCACCTAGCTCACACTAATGTTTCAGAGCGCCGACCCAGCCCGGTTCACCTCCATCTGCCGACAGAGGCCCAGGGAGTCAGAGAAGCAGCTGCTGTCACAGACCCTGGGGTCTGCCGTCACAGATCCGGGGTGAATCCCAGCTCTGGCTCATCGTTACCATTAACCTATACAGTGCAGCTCTCTGTAATCAATGCTGGAACAAGAACAATCGTAGATGCAAGTGTCTGGCCAAGCCTGACTTTGAGGTGGCCATTGTCAGTCAGACCATCCCAGATGGCAGTGTGGGAAGGGAAAGGAGGCCTGGGTGAACCTGGGATGCGAGGCTGGCCTGCGTGCTGGCTGGGACCAAAACCCAAGGCCTGGGTTTGAATTCTAGCTCCTCCTGCTCAGCAGCCAAGACGGGGGCAAGGCACTTATTTCCCTCTGAGTCTAGGATGAGATTCTTGTCCCATGGCTGGGGTCTGGCCTCTGCTAAGGGTTCCTTAAGGGGGTGGGTTTCAGGGTGCCTGTCACTGTATGTCATAGACATATTGCTAGGTGCATTCCCCGAAAGCCTTGTTCCTTCCCTGCCCTGTGAGGCCAGACAAAACTCATTGTACTCCATCTTGGCATAGGGATGTCTGGCCCGGGAATGGGCTGGCAGGGCCTCTAGGTTTCCAGGCTGATGTCCCCTACTCGCAGTTTTTAGTCTGACATTCCCAGACCCTCCCCAACCTGTGGCTGTACAGGAGCCGAGTCTCTAGCAGACCCAAAAGGAAGCAGTGTTCTTCCAGGGAGTTTGTCTGGATAGACAGGGGACCCTGAAGGGGCAGTAGTCATCTGTGGTGGCTGCCATTGTCCGCAGCATTGGCCCTGCGCCCCAACTCTTCATCCGCCCTGCTTTTTTGGCCTGTGCAGAGGTGGCTGCTGAGCTTGGCTTAAGGAAGCAAAGGCAGAAAGTGGGGGGGGGGAGAGGAGGGTGGAGGTGCACCTACCCTAGTGCCCCCAGTTGGCCACCCTCAACACAGGCTCCACAGTCAAGTGTGCACCCCGGAACCTAGCTGTGTGGCTGTTTGCCTCTCTCCTCTTCCTGGCCAGCCATTTCCATCCCTACCCTTGAATAGTGAACCAGTCTGTCTCGGTGTTCCTGGAGGTCCCTGCTTGGATACATTCAGAAGGCGGGGTGGGGGTGGGGGGGTTGTTCCAACCATGGTGGGGTATTCAGGAGAAGTACACTTGCCTCTCTCACAGGGGCTGGGGTGGACCTCCAAGTTAACTCTGCTAGCCCCTTCCTCCAACTGCCAATTAGCTATGAACAGCTTCCCCAGGGCCAAGGGTCCCCAGTCCGGCCCCTAACTCGCCTTCTTGGCCAATCCCCACGCCCCTTGTTGCCACCCTACACTCTCCAGGCTCATAGGGTGCTCTTCCTCAGTCTCTTCTGCCGTTACATTTGGGTCCTCAGCCCCCACCGCCAGGCCCTGTGCTGAGTACTCCCACGCCATCCCTCCTGGAAATGACAACGCCAACCCGCTTTTATAGATGCTGAAACCAGGACTCATAGGCAAACGATCGTCCAAGTTCACCCCACGAGCCAAGAGTGTGGAGACTCGAACCCAGTGCTGCCTGGCTGTTCTCATTTCACCCCCACATCCCCCTCCTCCCTTCCTGCTCCTGGTCCCCCGCCCACACAAACTGACCCCCCCCTTGGATTTCTGCAGCAGGCAGGCACGAGGTGTCTGCAGTATTTCATCCCAGGCCACTACTACCCTCTCTGGTCCATGTGGCTTCCTCACAAACTCCTTCCAGCAATGGGCCTGGGTCTCACCCCAACTGCCCTGGGACAGGAATGCTTGCGTGTCCTGGAGAGGCTGAGAGGGCAGAGGTAGCATCTAGAGGAAGGACAGCCACTCCGCACTCAGTCCTGGCATGCAAGCCTGCTGCAAGGAGCCCAGGACCTGGACAGGGCCTTCGCAGCCAAGAACCAGGGACAACTTCCTGCCTTCATGTGCATTCCCACAGGCGTCTGCTGGCTCTGTGCCCTCCACCTGCCAACCACAGGGATGACCCTGTCCTTCAGGTGCCCCCTGCATCAGGGTCCCTCCGCTAGCCCTGAAGGGGACCAAAGGGAAGCAGGGTGTGTGTTTGGTAGGACGGTGACTAACGCGGCTGGGCTTCTGCCAGCATGTCCGCGGGATGGCTCAGATGGATCTTGGGCCTCCTTGCCCTTGCACTGCCCACCGTTGCCCTACCCACCCCTGCATGCCAGTCTCTCTCAGCTTCTCCTTGTCCCCGAGTGTGCACTCTAGTACCAGGGGATCAGGAGTGGAGGGACACAGTGAGACCTGGAACTGTGGAGCCAGGGTCATGGTTGGGATGCTGGAAGCAAAGGAGGGAATGAAGCCAAACCTGCCTGGGGTTTGGGAAGACATGTTGCCTCTGTCCCAGGCATGAGGAGGAAGGCTTCTGCGTGGCCCAGAATAAGAGGCGATAAAGTAAAGGAAAACTGGCCTGTGCCGTGTGCCCCTCCCAGACCCTATCACCTCCCCTCTTTCCCTCGACCTGAAGGAGGCTCTGCTTTGGTCCAGACAGGACAGGACCTGGGTTTCACAGGGTGAATGCTAAGGTCAGGTCAGGGACAGCATCCTTCCATCTGTCCCGCCCGTGTTGAGGCCGAGAGGCCCCTCTGTACCTGAGTGCGGGCTGGCTTTGGGAAGCGGTGTCTGGTGCCTGTGGTGCAGTGAGCATGGGAGTAGCTTTCTCTTTCTCGCCACAGTCTACTCGCCCAAAATTTGCCCCAGGCCAGGCCTGGACGAAGAAAAGACTTTATGAAAGGCTCCCCCTTGAGCTCCTACTATTGTCCTTTCTGTGTTGGTCCCTCCAATGCATTCCTGTGGGCTCAGATGAGACCCAGAGCTGAGACCCCTCGACTCCAGCGATAGGAGACTGGCCCATTCTCTGGGTAATATCAGCCCCTCCCCCAGCAGCCGACAAACATCCTAAGGGACCAGACTCCCTTCAGTTCAGAGTCCCCGACTCCACTCCATATGGGTCCTCAAGAGGCCTGGGGGAGGGGAATCTTGAGCATACCCCCGCCCCCAATCTCAGCAGAGAAGGAGCTAGGAAGGCCCCAGGGGGTCTCACTGCGCCCCAGGACACTCAGTCCGGGAACCCCAGCCGCTGCCTGCTGCGCAGATCTTCAATAGCCAACAGCCTGCGGTCCCTATTCCCGAAAGGCACAAGGACTAGGGTCGGGGGAGGATTGGGTTCCGGCCTCTGCCTTTCCCTTCCAGGCTTTGCTATCGCGACTGAGCCTCCCAATCCGGCCACTTGTTGTCGCCACCGCCTCCCGGCCGCTTTGGCAGCGCACGGGTGGGGGGTCCCTCGCAGGGCCGCAGAAGGGGATGAGGGCAGCCCCGGCACCCGGCAAGAGCGGGGCAGTCGCCCTCTCCCCTTCTCCCGCTGCCGGAGCGGATTGGATTCTGAACGCGACACGAGCGGAATGTCAATAGGAGCGCAGAGCCACGGGCGGGCGCCGTAGAAGGGATCAGGATGCGGGCGCTCAGGCGGCGGGCGCGGGGGGCACAGCTCGGACCCCCAGCTTCAGCCCCCGCCGCCTTGCCGCACCGTCACCGCGGGCCATGCGGCCCAACGATCCCGCTGCGGGGCCCCGCAAGTTTCCGCAGCGCCGGGGGCCACGCGGGCAGGGGCCGCGCTGTCCCCGCGCCGCGGCAACCCCTACCGCGGAGCACGGGGAAGCCGGGCCGTCCCGCCTCCCGCGCAGTCGTTCATCCGAGTCGTGCAGCAGGGTCCCCGGCGCCTCCCCCCCCCCGGCCAGCCAGCGCGGCACCTGGGCGCACAGGTAGGAGGGCTAGTGGCGGGGGTCCCGGCGGGGCACTCACCCTCCAGCTCGTCCTCAGGAATATCCACCGGGCGCTGCTCCGACAGCAGGTTGGGCACGGTGTAGATGCCCCGGTACATCAACGCCGCCGTCACCGGGTGGAACGGCATCTTGGAGGCTCCGCGCCCGCCCGCCCGCCGCAAACTTTGAGGCCGGGGCTCATGGGCCGCCGGTGGCCCCGGGGGCGGCCGGAGCGGGCCGGGCGCGCGGTGCGGCGCGCGGTGGCGGCGGCGAGGTACGGGGCACCCGCCCGGGACCTAGCGCCCCCGCGCCCCGGGCCGCCGGGCCATTCCTCCAGCTCCCTCGTCGGGCTCCCTGCCGGGGCCTCGCGGGGACAGCGGGGGCGGCGCCGCTCCGGCCTCTCGGCTCTGGCTCCGACCGCCGCACGCTGCGCTCCCTCCGCGCTGCCCCGCGCGCTCTGCGCTGCTCGCCGCCCGCTCGCTGGTGCGGCCACCCGGCCCGCCGCTCCGGCTCCCGCCGCCGCCGCCTGCACTCTAGCTCGCTCGCTTGCTCGCTCTGTGCGGCGCTCGCCGCGCTCCCGCCTCCCCCGCCCGCCCCTCCCGCCCCCGCCCCTTCCCGCTGCCGGCCCCTGAGCGGCCGCCCCGAGCCTGCCCGGGCGCCTTCTCTCCGGTTCGCCCCGATTCTGCTTTCCCCCAGTCTGCTTCGGATTGTTGTCTCCCGCACCCCACGTTCTCAGCCAGCGGGACCACGGTGGTGTGGACTGGGGGTGGAGCTGTTCCTTGTACCCACCGTCCCACCTGCCCCTCTAGACCTCCCCCAGCAAGCGCGGAGAGAGGAGAACTAACGGCTAGAGACCCAGAAAGGTGAGGTTTCCCCAGGCGCGGGGATCCTCAAAACCAGTGATCCTCGTGTTGGTGCCAGGAGAGCCTCCAAGGTGGGGAAACTGAGGCTTTAAAAAGGACGTTGGCCAAGGTCACCAAGCAGGACCAAGCACAGATCTGCTCTGCAGGAGACTACCGGCCTGTGACTGACACCAGCAGTTGACTGGATCCCACACGGGGCTCTAGTCCTGGATCCTCCAGTCCTGGATCCTCCTCGGGGGCCCCTGCCACTCAGCTTGCAGGGCAGGAGCCAAGGTCTGTCTCATGTCCCCAGGGGCAGAGAGGAGGAGACAGATGACCCAGGGCCTGCTGGTCACATGGCTGCAGGTTAGACCTTCCTCAGATCTTGAGCATGTGTGCTACGGGGGTGGGAACAAGTGTCTGAGGGGCAGCATGTGCATGTGTTTATCTTATTCTTCGTCCAGGACACTGTGTACATGCATTTTCAAATCCACATGCCGATGAGTGTGCATGACCACCTACGTGTGCCGGGACTGTGAGCTGGCAGGGAAGGGCATAAGCCAGGAGGCAGGTGTGGCCAAGTGTGAAGGCCCTTGAGTTGGGAGTGGCATGCACATGGATGGGCACAGATATGTATGCACAGGTACAGTTATGGGATATGGTGACCTTCTGGCCTGGGTGGGCCTCAGCTGGAACCCCCTTCTGAACTATCTCCCTGCCCCCTTGGGTCCAATCAGCCGAAGGCCCCAGCGGGAAAGCTGATTGCCACATCCCTGCCTGGCCATGCCCTTCCCAAGCTGATTACATTTTTTCTGCTTGTTTCTGCTTTTGTTGATGATTAATCATAGCCCTGACTTGGGCCGGGAGAGAGGGGGCTCGGTGAGAGACACCAGCCCCAGTCACCCTGGGCCAAGGCAGCATTTGGACATGCTCTGAATCTTCACAGGCATATGAAACCTGTCGAGAAGCCAGGCAAACCCCAGCTGTCATCTGAATGTCTGCCTCAGGCCTCTGGAGCAGCTTGCTGCCTGTACAGACCTGGGGTTGGAGTTGTAAGAACTCCCAGAAAAGCCCCCCAAAGCTCTTCTTGACCATCCACCGAGTCAGCTGGGTCCTTATGACCCCTTAGGACTTCTGACGGAGCAGAGCTGTGGCAAAGGAAGAATCAGCCACAGACCCAGAGACATTGCATCTGCTCTTGTTCTAACACCTCCCTTCGATGGGACGTCAGTCATGTTCCTTAACCTCCCAGGGCCTCAGTTTCCCCACATGTGAGGTAAATGATACCGCTCAGGCAGGGAGGAAAATGAAGTGATCTAAGTGAATGGCTCCTGACCTCCCGGGATCTCTTGGGGTTTCCTGTTAGCACAAAAATCCCCCCATGGGAATACAAACTACTAATCATGGTGTCAAGTATTGATCAAGGGGTGATCTGTAAGCACCTCACTTGCTAAGCCTTCCCAGACAGTTTGCCAAGGGAGCTGCTGACAGACTGGCAGGAAGCACACCTCTTGGTTCTTTCTTGGGAGGCCGCCACAGCGGGACAAGGCAGCTCCCTCCAGTTCCCTGAAGCCGCTGGCCTTGCCGCCTGGTCAGGGAAAATCTCAAAAGAAGAGGCAGAAAGGAACGAAGAACAAGTCAAGTGGGCATCCTCCATCTAGCCGGGCCTTGCGAGTCTATGCTGAGGTGCGGGTGTCCATGGATACAGGAACTGGCCCCCAGACACTGACCTTGGTCTGCTTCCAAGGGGTCAAGCTGTCCACATCCTCCAGGTCAGAGTGGCAGGCCACTCTGGGATGATGGCTTTAGCATCACAGTGAACCATGCCCTCCTGGGCAATCTTGGACATTTCAGTCCCCTGGTATCTCACGCTGGTCCCTCCACTCTCCCCTGATGCAAAGCCACAGCCTAGGACATTCTACCCGCTGACCCAGAGGGCTGCCCTTTCTGTATAGTACCTGTACCTGCTCCCCTTTGCCTGCTAGCTGGGGCCATAGGACATAGCTGGGCTATGCATGCAAATCGCCTGGTCCCCCTCCCCAATGCCTTGCTCTCACAGGCAAGGACATGCCTGCTGAGGGAGCTATAGAGACCAAATCCAGCTATAGAGTCTTCTGAGGCAGAGTTGGAGATGAGGCCCAAGGCAGAGGCAGGGGCTCCCGAGGCCAAGCTCTGGCGTGTGCTGGCTCTCCCTGCTCTTCTAGACTCTGGGAACCTGGCTGCTCTGGGAAGCACTGTCAACCTCCCCCACCCTCCAGTGCTGTGTGTGATATTCAATGGACGGCCCCCATGTGCCAGCCCCTTCATTCAACGCCAGCATGAAGGCAAGGCACTGCTGTGCTGGGCTCACAGAGCAAGGGCCACGGGGCTGCAGAGTGTGGCTGATACCAAAGTCCTGCTGTCTGATGTCGGTGGGGCAAAGCTTTTACAGAGAGATATGGAGGTAGAACTTTGAAAATCTCAGGGCATGGGGTCAGGAAATGTGATGTGAGGAACAGTCAGAACTCTAGAAGCCAGAGCTCACTAGCAGGGTCCTACTGAGCCTCAGTTTGTCCATCTATTAGATGGGAATGCATCTAATGCAGAACAATAAGGCTCTGATTTCATCAAGTCAGGAGAAGTCTGTTGTGGAGTGAAGAGGTTAAAGATGTGAAGATCACTCTTAGCTTTAGAAGTCAGCTCTGGGGGCTGGAGAGATGGCTCAGCAGTTGAGAGCACTATCTGCTCTTCCAGGGGAGCCGGGTTCAATTCCCAGTACCCACCAGACAGATCACACCCATCTGTAACTCCAGTTCCAGGGGATCCTGTGGTGATATTTTGTTCTTGTTCTAACAAATAAAGCTTGCCTGGAGATCAGAGTGAGAAGCTAGCCGCTAGTTAACCATAGAGACCAGGCAGCAGTGGCACATGCCTTTAATCCCAGCACTAGGGAGGAGGAAACAGGAAATGGTGGCTGGGCAGAGAGGAATATAAGGCAGCAAAGACAGACTTGGTCCTTTGGTTTGAGGGTCCAGTAGAGGTAAGGAGTAGCTCAGGTGGCTGTTGTTACTTTCTCATTAGCATTTAGAAAATACAAAGTTAATAAAGCATTATACAATCTATTGCTGGGGTTTATTAAACCTCTTTTAGAGGTCAATTTGCTCTTTCTATAACTGCTCTCCCTCTAGGAGTGTATAGTGTTCTTGTAACGTGCTTTATATTGTAACACTCACGCAGACACACGGGCAGGCAAAACACCATTGCGCATAAAGAAATCATGAGAAAGGCAGGTTCTGAGTCCTCATCCCTCCGACTCCCCACGTGTGGGTTGGACTTGGCCAGAGGACCGGGAACCCTGTGAAATGAGTGTGAGAGAGAATGAATGCCTGACAGTCACCCAGCTGCCCTGTCCTCTCTGCACATCAAGGGAGCAGACGGTGCGATCCCAGGGTGTGAATTACGTCTGTCGCTCCCCATCTGGGGAAGGAGATATTGCCATCACTCTGCGCTCCTAGGGTGCCCACTGGGAGATGCATGGGCCTCAGGCCTTCTCGAGGGGATCTCATGGATCTCAGGGCTTATCCTTGGCAAAAGGGACTCGGGGGCCAGGCAGTGGTAGTGCATGCCTTTAAACCCAGCACTTGGGAGACAGAGGCAGGCGGATCTCAGTGAGTTTGAGGCCAACCTGGTCTACAAAGTGAATTCCAGGACAGCTAGGACTGTTACACAGAGAAAACCTGTCTCAAAACATACATACATACACACACACACACACACACACACACACACACACACACACACACACACACGGTCTGGAGAGTGCGGAAGGGTGATTCACTGAAAGCTTAAACTGTTTCCTCAACAGCCATCCCAGCAAGAAGAGAGCAGCAGCGGTTCGCCAACTCCAGAGACTCACTCTGTCCTCCCAAGAGCGGCAGAGTTCCTGCCCTGTCCAAGACCAGGGCCCCTGGAGGCCTCTCTTCTCAACATGCACGCCCTGGCTGGATCTGCTCTCTGACACCGGCTACCTCTTGCCACCCACGTTCAGCACCAGGGAGAGCGCCCAGTACGGCTTTGGCAGGCCTTGAGCTGAAAGGAAGTGGTGTAGGACCCGGGAGAGCCTGCCAAGACAGCCTGAACCAGGGACCAGAGGAAGCCAAACTTGAGGAAGGTAAGCACCAAGGTCACGTCTGCACCCTTGGCCACAGTGTTGCCAGAGCCAAAAGGCCTGACTGGAAAGAAGCGATGGGGTAGAGAGGCAGAGGTTGGGGAGAGGGGGTGTCTAGGGACAGAGGAGGCTCTGGCCTCTGCACCTTGGCTGGAGAATAACGTTGTTCCAAGAACCCAGTGGGGACAGTGTCTGGAGGGGAATAAAATATTCATCGTCCAGGCACTCACTTGATGAATAATGAAATGTGTGCGCTTGCAGACTCAGGCCGGCCAGGAGAGGGTGCAGTCTGGAACCCATGGGCTCCTTTTGCTCGGATCCCTGTCCTGTACCGAACACCCCTCTGAACCTTCGGAGCCTGGCTCCTGAAGGGGACAGGATCAAACATGACAGCATGACCAGTCGTCTGAGGGACGTGGAGAGGGCAGTCCTTAAATCTGTTTCTCCTCCAGAAGCAACTTGAGGACGGAAAAGAGCCCAGAGGTGTGGGATTCAGGGTGACGGTGATGAACCCTGACTACAGGTTGTTACCGGCTTTGTGCCCTGACGGTGGCAACTGTCTGGGCCTCAGTTTTCTGTCTTGTGAAATGGGCCCAGGCTGCCAGCACACAGATTGCTACAAAGAGGTGCTTAGTAATGAAGGTGAAGGTAGCTGATGCCACTGGCCCTGGCTCTAGACTTTCTGAGCCTACTCTCTGGCTCCCATGATTCCCTGAGTCTAGGAGTGGCCTCACCTAGCTGAATGACAGAAGAGATGTGATCACAAATGGGGAGGCACTCAGGACCCTCAGGGCCATCGTTACCATAGAAACTGAGCCCACCAGACACACATTCATACATATGGCCCCTTATCCTAAGAAATACTGCTTGCATTGGGCATACGTTAAAAACTCGGTGAGAGCCTCCAGGGGAACAGAAAGAAGGCTGGAGAGAGGGAGAAATGGGCTAGGAAGAGTTTGGGGTGTCTTGCGCAGAAAGCAGCAGGCAGGGACCCTGTCCCTGTTAACCCAGGCCTCAGTCTTCCCCTTAGAAAAGTGGGAGCCTCTGGCTGGAAACTGGCAGAACCACAGACTGTGAAGCTGACTGGGAATCAGGACTTGGCAAGGACGGAAGGAAGCCTTGGTGTCACCAGCCTGGCCCTTGCTCCTGGTTCCTTCCCTAAGCAATCACTGTATCTGGTATAGAGGAGACACAAGGTTGGTGGTGATAGCCCTGGCCTCCCAGACTCCTGCCTCAGTCTGTTGCATATAAGTGCAGCCAACTGTCTGAGGTACCTGCTGGGTGCATGTCAGGCCACGCTGGTGCCACAGCCACAAGTGACGTGTCAGTGGAAGTTACCTCTTCTGGCCAGAGAACGGCTAGGACCTGCGGTCCTCTCCTCTTCCGGTCTGCATGTGACATTAAGGCTTATCCCGGAGCTGAGATGTGTAGGCCTGTACCCTGGAGCTGTAGAGTTTGGGCTTATCCTCTGGGGACATCTATAGGGCAAGTTATTGTATCTCTAAGAATCTGGGTGCCTCCCCTGGGGAAAAAGGGGAGCCCAGAAAGTATACGATATGAAGGAATTGATCCTGGGGTCCAGGACAGGCTAATCAATTCCATGGCTGTCCTTGATGTCAGGGACCCTGGGTAGACCTGCCTCCACATGCCTGGATGCAGCCTGTTTGCATACCTCTTGGGACAGGGCTCTCTGCCCAGAAGTGGCTAGCACATGCCAGTTCCTGGACTCTGCCTTTGTATGCAGGGATTTCTCCTGCTTCCACACAAAGCCCTGAGGGCCGTAAAGGAGCACCTGTGTTCCCTGGGACAGGGACAGCGCTGAAGTGGGAATGCCCATCAGAGTGGCGCTCTCCCCTCCCGCGTGCCTGTGTGCAGAGAAAAAGGTCGGAAAGGTCTGAACGGACACAAGGCCGGGATGGAGTTGAATTCCCCGTCCCTCATTCTGTGGCTCGGCTACTGAGATTAGCTTGGTATCAACCCAGGGCACTGAAGGAAAATGCTTTGTTCACAGGGAGTGTGTGAGAGGTGACCAGAGACGTTGCCTCTGGAGGAGCTGGGCTCGGGGAGCCCCTCAGCCCCCGCCACTGCCAGATCTGTGTGACACTGCCTTATAATCCGCTGGAGTCCCAGAGTTAGGGGACCGGGTCAGCTGGAGGCCTTGGGGGTGGCAAGTCCCTCATGGCCTACAGCACCCCATCATGTTGAGCCTAAGTGATGGTAACACAGCTGCAGTTAACTGGTAATTAATCCTGGACAGGGCAGCAATGGCGTTACTAATTGGATCGTTAGAGATTTGTGCTTTATGGCTGCGTAATTAGAGAAGCTGTAGGGGGCCACGGTGAATTGAGGGGGCATGCAGGGTTGGGGGCAGGGCATAGCAGACAGCACCCCTTACCAGGCCATAGCTGGGTCACCGCAGGGCCTCTGATCTGCTTGCCTTCCATGGTGTGGTCCTAGGTGTCTGAGTAGGGGGGCTGGCAATAGCCCTACATGCCACCTCTCTGTGCTACTTGAGGGGACCCCACTCCAATCTCATAGCCCAGTTCTACAGGGGCAGAGGGACATTTCTTTATGTTCACCAAGCTCACGGGCCAGCTACAAAAGGTCCTCGTCTGATTGCTTATTGTTACTTTTTATGGAGCTAGGACTGGAGCCTTGCACACATTGGACATGTTATCTACCACGGAGCAATGCTATATCTACCACAGAGCGCATCCTTAGCTCCCAGGGGAAGATTTGAGAATAGGAAGGGCTCTTGTGTCCACTCTCTTAGTCGATTCTCAATGGAAGACACCCTTATGTGTGCTCTATGAATAATTTCTCATCACACATGTGATACATGCTGACTGGCCCTGGATACCAATATGGAACAGTTTTCAGGCACACATGTGAACCATGTGGGTGAGTGTGAGCAATTGTGGGGGCCTGGCTCCTGGCCCAGCCTCATGGGTACGACATTGTAAAATGCACTGTGAGAATTAGGAACGGGGAAGGCTTAAACTCAAAAAAAAAAAAATCTAAAACGGCACTCAACAAATATTTGCTGGATTAACTAACGAAAAAAGGAGAAAAAAGGGGAGTCTGGAAGACAGTCCAGAGAGGGCGGCCCCTGTCCTCCGTCTCACCCATTGGGCCCCAGCTGTCCAGGTTGAAGCGCCCACAAGGCTCTCACTGTATTCCCGCAGACTCCCCTGACCTCTCCCTGTTTACCCTCCTGGCCCAGGGCCTTTGTGGTTTCACCCTCATCTGCCAGAAATGCTCTCCTCTTAGGATTCTTTATGGCGCATTTTGTTTGTTTGTTTTTTGCTTTTCGAGACAGGGTTTCTTATAGCTTTGGCTGTCCTGGAACTCACTCTGTAGACCAGGCTGGCCTCAAACACACAGAGGTCCGTCTGCCTCTGCCTCCCAAGTGCTGGGATTAAAGGTGTGTGCCAACACTTCCTGGCCTTTTGGCTCATTCTTTCAGGTCTTAACTCAAAAGTCCAAGGCTTGTCTCTCCTTCCTTCCTTCCCTCCCTTCCTTCTCCTTCTTCAAAGATTTTTTAAAAAAATATTTGTATTTAGGGGCTGAAGAAATGACTCAGTGGTTGAGAGCATTGGCTGCTCTTCCAGAGAACCCAGGTTCAATTCCCAGCACCCACATGGCAGCTCACAACTGTCTGTTACTCCAGTTCCAGGAGATCTGACACCTTTACACCAGTGCACATAAAATAAGTTAAATAGGCCGGGCGGTGGTGGCGCACACCTTTAATCCCAGCACTCGGGAGGCAGAGGCAGGCGGATCTCTGGGAGTTCGAGGCCAGCCTGGTCTACAAAGGGAGTTCCAGGACAGGTTTCAAAGCTACAGAGAAACCCTGTCTCGAAAAAAAACCAAAAAACAAAAAAAAAACCCAAAAATAATAAGTTAAATAAAATTTTTAAAAATGAAAAAAAATGGGGGGGGGCTGGAGAGATGGCTCAGTGGCTAAGAGCATTGCCTGCTCTTCCAAAGGTCCTGAGTTCAATTCCCAGCAACCACATGGTGGCTCACAACCATCTGTAATGAGGCTTGGTGCCCTCTTCTGGCCTGCAGGCATACACACAGACAGAATATTGAATACATAATAAATAAATAAATAAAATAAATAAATATTTTTTAAAAATGTAAAAAATGTGTATGTTGTGGCGTGTGTACCTGCGTACAGGCACCTACAGAGGCCAGGGGAGGGCGTCAGATTTCATGGAGCTGGAGTTACAGGTGGCTGTGGGTACTGGGGACCAGACCTGGGTCCTCTGGAAGAGTCACCTTTCACACGGTCCTTCTCTGGCCACCTTTGCTTTAAACTAACCAAGCAGAGGACAGACAAGTGACGCTTGTCCTCATCTGGTAAGAACACATTTATCAGTGTGCCCCATGGCAGACGTGTGTACCTTCCTTGTCTGGATTCTGTTCACTGCTGTAATGACTGTTGAATAAAATGAAGGACTTGAGGTTGCTTACAGAAGTGTCCCTGGAGGTGAAGTCGCATTGTGGGGACTTGGGGGCTGAACAGGGACCAGAGTCTGACAAGGGACAGGGATGATAAGGATACCCCTGCCTAGAGTCCACTCCTTGATGACCCAGCTCCCACTCCTCAATCCCCAACAGCACCACGGCAGGAGATGGTGCCCCAGCTTCCTGTATTATCAGATTACTCGGGAGGAAGGGATTGGGAGAGAAAAATCCCATACTGCCAAATAGGGCAGCTGCCACCTTCAGCCAAGTCACCCTGTGGCCTCCACCTGACTTTTTGTTTTGTTTTGTTTTCCAAGACAAGGTTTCTCTATATAACAGCTCTGGCTGTCCTGAACTCACTCTGTAGACCTGACTGGCCTGGAAGTCACAGAGATCCACCTGCCTCTGCCTCCCAACTGCTGGGATTAAAGGCGTGCGCCACCACCCCTCCTCCCACTACCCCAATTCGACTCTTTTACCTCCCCCCATAAACAGCTACATCCAGATTAGGTCTTGGGGCCCCAAGATGGCCTCTCCTTGGCAGACAATAGGCCCTAGATTGCAGGGAGGAACCATACCACCTGAATACCCACCGATCATAGGTAAGTAGCGCTGAACCCAGCAACACGCTGCCCACCTGCCTGGACTGACTGCCTCAGCACAGCCAGGTGATGTACGACCCACTGTCCTGCCAGGAAGTGACAGCAGATGAATGGGCAGGGCCGGGGAGCAGGCTCAGAGCCAGGTGCTGTGAGCAGTAGGAGCCAGACGCCTGGCTCTGGAAAAACCATTCCGGGAACGTCACCTCCCTGACCCAGGGCAAGATGGGAGGCAGGGACTGTCTTGGGCATGATGCCCATGTACTAGTCCTTAATGTGGGGCAGTGCAGGGAGCGAGAGTCGCGGGGGGGTTCTTGACCTCAGCTTCCTCCTCTATAAGATGGCCAACAAGGAGCCACTGAGAGACAGCCCCCAGACTTAGGCCTACTGCAATCCAATACGCCAAGTCCTGCTCTCTAAAACTCTGTTTATCCCTCTTTGCACCTCTGAATCTGAACCCCCTCCCTTGGCTTATGGAGAATCAGGCCCAGATATCCCCTAATGCTCCCTCCCCATCTTTCAAATTGGACACTTAGGAGGGGGACTTGGCAAGGTCAGGGCCGAACTGAGGAGACTCCGTGCGGTGGGATTTGAAAGGAGCCCTCTCCCCACTGCAGTCCCCGAGTACTAAGTGCCAGTTGCCTTTGATGCCCAGCAGGGATAAGGGACAATCAGGGCATTGCTGGGTACAGGGAAGGGGGCTGGGGGCCAGTGCTGCTGCTGTGACCGAGTTGGGATGCGCCAGACGCCTCTGTGTGCTCTGTCTGCATCCAAGGAGACCAGGACATCAGGCGGACGCTGTGTCCTTGCAGGCAGGGCCTGGTGAGGGATGAAGAGGGGGGTCATCCTGGGGACCCAGGCTACTTGCGGGGCCAGGCAGTGTCTCCTGCCATCTGCTCGAGGGTTCTGGACACTCTGGGTCCTCCAGTGACCGTGGCCGTGTGACACAGGTGTACCAGGGCAGACCTAGGTGGTACAGACACCACTTGCTGGCTGGGATTGCACACAAACACGCAGTCACTGGATATGTGGTGGAGGTGTCCGCATGAATGACCTTACATCTGGATCCCAAGAAGCCAAGCGTTGGCAGACCAGGTGCAGACATGTGGATACGTGTACCGGTGCGATTGAGCATGCACCATTCCCATCTGGATGGGGCATGTTTGTTGCACACTTATATGTGTGAATACACACTCAACAAACAGCCCTAGGCAAGATGAAGAAGGCCAGCCCCCACTGTCAGATGGGGAAACTGAGGGCAGAGGTCTGGCTCAGGTTGCTGGGATCCTGAGTGGGAGTCTAGGCAAGTGAACCCCGCTCTGTCCTCTGCACAAAGTGGAGGTCAGGCTAGAAAGCATCCCTCCCACGAGGGCTGGGGAGACAGCTCTTTGCTAAAGAGCACTGGCTGCTTTTCTAGAGGACCCAGGTTCAATGCCCAGAACCCACACAGTGGCTCACAGCCATCTCTAACTCCAGAGGACCTGACACCCTCTTCTGGCCTCCTTGGGTCCTAGGCAGACATTCAGTGCACACGCATACACACAGGCACCAAGGTAGGCAGACAGGCCTTGCAGAAAGGCTTTGGCATTAGAGTTGGGTAGTGTTGCTTGAGTCCCCTGCCTGAGACCACCTTTGGAGAGGGGACACCTCGCTCAGTCCCCAGTCTCCCCATGTGTGGAATGGAGTCTCCACCCCTCCCAGGCTCTTGATGGACAGGACTGATGAGATCTTAAATACCACATCCTTCCATGAGTTAGGGCTGGGGACCGAAGGTCACCTTAGGGACAAGGCTGTGGTCCTGAGCTGCACCTTGCACGGCTC
This sequence comes from Microtus pennsylvanicus, assembly GCF_037038515.1. NCBI lineage: Eukaryota > Metazoa > Chordata > Mammalia > Rodentia > Cricetidae > Microtus > Microtus pennsylvanicus. The sequence continues at coordinate 66,062,197 of NC_134590.1, forward strand.
TCCTGCTGGACTGACATCTGCGGGAGGAGAGCAGCCTGAGGCGGGGGATGAGGGCGCTAAAGGGATGTGAGGCTGGGCGGCAAGCCTTCTGGTCCAGTTAGTGAAAGAATTTGTCATTTTAATGATGTGATATTTCTTGCCTGGCTCCTGTCAGATGTAACAAGAGGAGGGGACAGCTGCCTCTACACGTGAGAAGGTGCTGGCCTGTTGGGGGCAGGCCTGACACCCAAGTCTGCCCAGGCTGAGGTGGGTGAGGCTGGAACTTAGGGAACGGAGGGGACAAGAGCTTTCACGTCCAGCCCAACTCTGCATGTTGCTCTGTGTGACCTTGGGCGAGTCCTCTGTCTCCAAGCCTGCTTCATCACTGGACTGGGACTGGTACCCAGCTCACGGCACAACAACTGTGATCCCAGTCTGGTGCCTCCTCTCCTGACCCCTGCTCCATCTCACTACCACTGTCTTGCGTTTGTCATTTCTAGAGCTGCTCATCTACCTGGCTTCCTGTCAGGTTCAGGAAGGCGTTTACCCTGTGTCCTGGCCACTTAGCGATGGCTAATGTCCGACTCTATGGGTTTAGCACTGTGTTCCAGCACACAGTAAGTCCTGGATAAGTCTGTGCTTCTTGGACAATTGAAGGAGCCGCCCCAGACCTGGCCTCCTGATCCCCTTACAGCTTCACGAGTGCAGGTGGCAGCGGCAGTGAGGGTGGCCTGGTGGGCGGCCTATCCATCAGCCTGGCAGTGTGCCTGACCAGATGGAGCCGAGCCCCTGGAGGGAGGGAGAGAAGTAGGTGGCAGGCGTGTGGGCGTGCCTGTCCGGCCCCTTGTGGGATCCCCATCCATCACGCTGTACCGGGACTCTCTGAGGAGGTGATCAATCTATGGCCTCAAAGCAGGCTTCTTAGGGTAGGTCCTTCAGGGGATTTCAGCTCTGTAGTACAAAGGGGAAGCTGAGACCTAGACCGTGACAGAAGTTCAAAACAGGGGCGCTAGGGTCAGAGCGATGAGCATTTGAATGCCACCTCCAAAACTCACTTGTTGGGCCAGGGGTGGGGGGTGGGGGTAGGGGAGCTCCTGAGGGCTGGGGGTTCACTTCTCTGTGGGGAGCGTTTTATGGAGAAAAGCTCAGTTTGGCTTATGGAAGGTGCTCAGGCCAGCTTGTGCCCCAGGCTAGAGGAGGAAGAGGTGACTTCTAGTGGCAGGACCAGTGGATCCAGGCAGGGCCACCAGGGTGAAGGAGACTTTGATGGGTGCTCTTCCTGACAATGAGACTGGGGGAGGGTCAGTTAGTGATGACCCTCAGAGGTCACAGCTCAGCTGGCTGAGCAGCTGGCCTGGGGGACATCAAACTGCAGCCTCTCCCAGTCCCCATGCCCATTTTCTGGGACATCACTGTCCCCTCCTCAGCCTTTTGATTGCGGGAAGGAGTCCCTGTTTCCCCTGTGCTGCACACTGGCCCTCCAGCCTGAGGTCTTCAGCCTTCCGGCCAGGACTCACCCAGCCAGTACGTATCAGACACACCCATGAGAGACTCCACCAGGCAAGCGGGCTCCACCAGGAAGCAGGCCTGGGTCACATGCTTGCCCTGGGCACTGGGGAGGTTATAGGGGGTCTGAGCTGTGCATCAAGCCCAGGCTTGACAGAAGAGTGTTAGGGGACATTAGCCCTTTGGTGTCACAAGCTCTCTGGCAGTTATGGGCATTGCTCGACACCAGGCACCAAGCACGCACTTTGTGGGCATTGCTTCATTTCCTCAGCCATGGTAGACATTGGTGGTTCTGGTTTCCAGCTGGGCAAACTCAAGCTCAAAGAGATAACATGACTTTTGGGGGATGCTGCCGCTGGAGGGGAGAACAGCATTTGGGCTTACAACTTGTGTTCTTTTCTCCCTACCAGGGTGCACCAAGACCACCCTCCTCTTCAGCGCTCCTGATGCTGGAAGCCGGGCAGGCCTGGGACTGTCCCCCCAGAATCTGATGCTCCCTGGACAGTACAGGGCGTCCTCGACTTGTCCTACACTGCTGAGTCCCCAGAAGATTGTTGACCACGTCTGGGTAACTCAGGGACAGGACTCCTGGCCTGTGTGGATAGAGCGGTTTTCCTCTGAGGCTAAGTGCAGGATGAGCCCAGGCATGGGAGGCAATGGGGCTCAAAACAACTGGGGAAGTCATACGGGCCCTGAGTCCATTCCTTCCCATTGTACAAACAAGCAGAACACATGGGACCCTCTGGGGCCTCCCGTGACGCCTCAGGTGAGGACCCAGGCGGGTGCTGTTGCCGCCATTGGGCTGTTGTATACAGTGTCCAGGTCTCCTGGGACTGCCGCAAGGATTAAAGCTTGATGGAGAAAAGACTGCTTGACACAGTGGCGCAGGCCTGTAATCCCAGCACTCAGGAGGCAGAGGCAAGCAGATCTCTGTGAGTTCAAGGCCAGCCTGGTCTATATAGTGGGTTCCAAGACAGCCAGGGTTACCTAGCGAGACCCTGTCTTAGTGCAGAGGCTGGCCAGCAAGGTGACTCAGAGGGTAGAGATGCTGATCACAGATGCTTGATGACTTGAGTTTGATCCCTGGAACCCACAGAAAGACAGAACCAACTCCACAAAGTATACTGTGGCATGGGCAGCCCCCTCTGTCACACACACACACACACACACACACACTAATAATAATAATAATAAATAACAAATTAAAATATTGTAACACAGAGTCTAAGTGTGTGTAGTGCACACACATAATCTGAACACCTGGGAGGGAAAAGCAGGACAACCACTGTGAGTCTGAGGCAGCCTGGGCTACATGTTGAGTTCCAGGCCAGCTGGGGATACATAGGGACACCCTGTCTCAGCAAGCAAGCAAACCGAATGCTAATGGATGATATGAATCTGTCGGCAGAGACAAGAGATCAGGAGTTCGAGGTCGTTCTCCCATTCACTGTAAGTCTGAGGCCAGCCCAGGATCTATGAGATGCTCCCCAAAAATAAAAATTTAAAAAAATGCCAAGGGTAACATAGGCTACTATTGTCATTAATTTCTCTTACATTGCTCAGGCCTGATCAAGAGCAGGTGTTTAGGAGACAATCCCACGAACACAGGGGCTGTGCTTGAATGGGGAGGAGGCTTGGTTGGTGTTGGGATGGGCTGTGAGGAGAGGGGGAGCCAGAGGAGGGCCTTTGCTGTCCAGCCAGTGGAGCATAGAGACTCTAATGAAGTGAGTTAGCTCCCGGCCACACTGATTTCACGTCTCGATGGCCACTTCTCAGCTGGTAAATGTCACTGGAGAGTAGCAGACAGGGCTGGCAAGGGCCCAGCCGCGGTGGGGTAGGCCGACTGCCAGAGGGGCTGAGGATGCCCTGGGAATGCTGATGCAGGGCCAGGGGCCCCGGCCTGTGGACCCCTTGCCCATATCCCAGGATGGTGGCAGCCTCCAGGCTATAGTTCTGTCACCAACCCCGGAACGCTTGTAACGGCCAGTACCAACTCTGATCCTCCACAAGGCAAACTCCAGGCTGGCTCTTGCTGGCCACATTTGCCCCTTTCTTCCTTTGTGAAGGTTCTAAAATGGGGGGCCTAGCTGCCCTGGGCTCCTGAGTAGGAAGTAGAACCATGCGGAGCTCTCTGGGCCCTGCTCTCCCTGCCTTGAGCTGTTGCCGTCAATAACTGATTCAGGACAAGTAAATAGTACACAGCTATAACCACACAGCAGCTGCCCTTGCTTCATACACTCTTGCTGCAGCAGGAGTTGGCTCAGAACCAAGGCTCCCTCATCTAATGTGACCCAGGAAGACCCTGTGGTGGGCTCAGAGGTGACTCTTGTTGGAAGGGATGTGAAGCCGAGAGGCCAAGCAGCAATACGGGCCAGAGCATCCTCACATGGTCCTTGTGGATCCCAGCCTTCCTCCCATCCCTGCTCCAGAATGTCTCAGATCAGCTCCCGAGGTGGGAGTTTGCCCTGGAAGTCAGGTTGTTGCTTTTTCATGGCTCATTGGCCTATCCAGGATAGGGAGGCTGCAGGGGCAAATGGGGTTCCTTGAAGATTTGGAGGAACAAGACAGCCCAGCTCAGATAACAGCAGAGGGGAGGCATTCACTTCTTACCATACACCCTTTTCTCTTCTTTCTGAAACCCAGTCTCCAGGTGTAAAACCTGCCAAGTTCAGCCCAACTCATACCTTTCCCAGACCCCAACATTTCCTACGCACAGGCCTGGGTTCCTCCCAGAGGAGTGGCCGTGGGGCTGATGTGCAGTAAGTAGTCAGCCAGGTTCCCCAAGAAAGCTGTGGTTTCCACACAGAGACCTCACTGCGGGGGGGGGGGGGGTTCAGCCGGTGAGCACCTTCCCTGAGTTAATGGTAGGCAGTTCCTAACTCCTGGCATCCCCCACCCCAACTCTCTTCCTTTCCCTTCTCAATTTGCTCCAGGAGATGCTGGGCCCCTAACTATGTGTGAACCGGCCACAGCAGGGCCTGAGGAATGCGGCTGGTAAAGCTGCACCAGGATCTCAGAGAGAGGGCAGGTGTGGCTGTCTTCCCCAGGAAAACAGTTTCACTGGGAGCTGCTCCCTGCCCCTCATTCTTGGCATCCCCATGCGGAGAGGGAGCCCTGGAATTCCCTGCCACTCTTGCCCTTCCTTGGGAAGAGAGGAGGGGAGAAAAGCCGTATTAATAAAAGAATAGGATGCTGCGACTAACTCCGCGCTGCTGTGTGCAGCCCAGAATAGCAATGGGCTTTCTCAAGGCAAACAGAACTCCCCAGGTGTTAATGCAAATTCACTCGCTTAAGATGAAAGAGGGTTGTTTCCCCCGTCGCTGGTTAATATGAAGGACTTAATAGATTCAGCCTAGGGAACTGGGGATCTCAGCCTGGGAGCTGAAGGCTGGGAGGAGGGAGGAAGGGACGGATCGGGCGTGGTCCCCCGTGGATTTCAAAGCAGAACAACTGTCACAGCAGGTCAGGCTGAGGACTCAGCTCCTGCTACCCCATCCTCCATCCTAACTGACAGGACCTGGGACTCAAGAGGCAGAGCCCTGGGAAAGTCTGGCGTGGCCTTGCCAATTTTCTGTCTAGGGGTCTTCATTAATCCGGGCACCTCTAAGGCTCCTTCCCAAGTTGTGCCAAGAGGAGTGTGGGGTTAGGAGAGAAAACGGGGTGAGGTGGGCATTTGTCACACAGGCCAGGCTGGCTGGGCCTAGTCCATCTCCATCAGTCTTTTATTTCCCCAAACGCTCTTTGGACAGAGCTCTGGAAAACCAGGCTGTGAAACTGAACCTTGGGGGGGGGGGGGTCCTGAGTTCTTGTATAAACATGACCTTGTACAGCCCAGAGAAGAGTCAAGGCATCCGGGAGGCTATACACCTAAAGGAGTGAGCTACAGGAGGTGCACCCTGCTGCAGCAGCTCCCTGGGGCTTTCTCTATCCATCTCTCTTCCCAGCCTGCAGACCCTCAGGCCTGGCCTAAGCCACACAGCCCAGAGCATCCCAGCTTCTCAAGCAGGCTTCCCAGGGTTCCACTCTCCACAAAATCACTCACACACTAAGGACCTCCTCAGGGGAGTGTCAGGAACTCTAGAGGGGTGTCCCTTGGACTCAGCTGGGGATAAAGAGCTCCAAGCTCGGCTGACCCAGTGTTGGTTAGAATTTTATGGTAGTCTCTTGGGGTATATGGCGCAGCAAGGTACCTGTCACAATACACCTCCACAGTCAGCTCTTGCTTTTGTTTACTGACTTAATTCCTTTAGATCAAAGGCCGCCCCTTCCTCCCCAACGGGGGTGGGGTGGGGTGGCAAATTACATTATTTATATTGGAAATGGGCAAGGCTCTGTAGGGACTCCCTCATGCCTGATAAGAGAAAATGAGGTCACTGGCACCTCTCTTTAGTGTCTGCTGCGTGATTCTCTCAGCCCAGGTGCTCCGCGGGGTCCTTCTAGAGCCTCCTGTCCTGAGCCTCCAGTAAATTATTGACCCAAGAGGAGAGCACTAACGTGGTACAGTAATATCCTTCCCGGGCAGCCCCAGGCCGGGTTATCTATCATCTCATGGGCTTTGCAGCTGGCACTGGGCAAACACTGAGGACAAATGGGCCAGATGCAAGCTCATTAAGCCGCAGGTGCAGGGGGTGGGATGGGGCCCACTTGGGGCAGTGCGTGGGTCTGGTGCCTCTGGGCTCTGACTTGGTCTGGGTCACCCTGGTTCTCTTCTCTGCTTCCTCCTGCCTCGGCCCTCCAGAAGGCACTATTCAGAGAAAGCCAGCACCCTGGAGTGACCACATGTCTAGGTCCTCTGCTTAGGGCCTTCTAGGCACCATGAATCTCTATAAAGTGCTGTTGACAGCACCATATGAGAGGGGAGACCACTTGCCCAGGTTGGAATGGCTGGAAAATGTCCGTGTGGGACCCCAGGTGACTGGGTCACGTCAAGACTTCAAGACTTGTTCCCAGAGCCCTGGAGGTCACACGCTGCTGAGGACACACACCTGCTATCTTAGCACTAGGGAACAAGGTGGGAGGACAGGACGTTCTTGAGTTCAAGGCCACCCTGGGAGAGAGGAAGAGCCTGTCTAAAAACAAAACATCCTGTTTCTTCCTGCTGTTCCATGCCCATACTACACTTTTCTGAGAAATTGGAATACTTTTTTTGTTTTGTTTTTGTTTTTTTGACACTCTGTAGACCAGGCTGGCCTCGAATTCAGAGATCTGCCTGCCTGAGTGCTGGGATTAAAGGCGTGTACCATCACTGTCTGGCATTTAATTTTTTTATTATTGTCTTGAAATACTTATTTATTACACATATTTATTGGGGGATGGCATGCATGTGCTGTTGTGCTCGGGTAGAGATCAGAAAACAACTTGTTGGAGTCGGCTCTCTCCCTTCCAATACCTCGTGGGTCCTGGGATTGAATTTAACATCAAGTGTCTTTACCCACTGCTTGTGACTCTGGAGTGCTTTTTGTTTCTGTCCTTCATCTGCCGGAGGCCCCTAGAGGTATCACTGTCAATCCCTTTTACAGAACTGACAGGAGGACGCTGCCCAGGGGGTAAGGGCTGTGCCCGGCTAGGCAGTGCTGATAACTGAAGGCTGAAGTTTCTGTGGCTCCACTTCAGGGTTCTCAGGCAGCCCTGAAGTCTACCTGGCAGCAGCAGGCGAGGTGCTATTCTGGGGTGACCACTCCAGTGAGAAATGGGCATCCAGTGGAAACAGAAGAGGAACCAGCGGGGGGCCCCTCTGAGCCAGATAGAGACCTTGCTGTGCTGATAAACGGCCCCATAATTTGCTAGCGCTGCCCTGCCACCACGCTGATGGCTAGAGGAGCTTTCTCCCTACAGGGCTGGAACTGCAGCCTCGGGATCCTGCCATAATGCAGTAATGACAGGCTGCCAGGGAGCCCCACACGGCAGGCAGGGAGGGGCGGGGGAGAGCCCTCTTGCTGGAGAGGATGTCTGGGCTGTCTGCAGGGAGACAGAGAGGTGAAGACAGTGACTTTCTCTTCTCCAGACTGCAAGGGATTGAACCAGACAAGGTTGCAGCGATTTACTGCCTTCAGAACCTTCTGCCCTTCTAGACCTGGGTTCCCAGCTCTTCATTACAGGTGGGACTCCTAATCTGATCCTCCCCATGAAGGCTTCTGGGACACTCAGCCCCAGAGGGCAGCTGCCAGGTACTCCCCACTCAAGAAGCACAGGCAGAGGAGGAAGTGCTGGCTGGGAGACGGCAGTGACAGCAGTGGACACCACAATGAAGGACCAAGGTCCAAGCTACCTGGAGTTGCCATCATAGGCCAGGACAACTGAAAACACTAGAACTTGGGCAATCTGTTCCACACCACGATGCCAGGCAGAGCCTGTCATTCCATACCAGATGAACACCTGTCATTTCAGCACTAGAGTGAGCAAGGCAGGACTGGGAGATGGGGACAGTCTGGACTACATAATGTTTCAAAATAATGGAACCATCAGCCAATACTGTCAGTCCCAGCTCTGCCTGATGGAGACGCGAGGCTGACAGCGTGAGCACTTTGGGCTACTGGGGTCTTTAAAAAGTCAGGTAAAAATACTGCTTAACATGACCAGTATATAGAGAGCAATTTCTCTGCTTTGACTGTGAGGAATTCAGGCCCCTCCAGTTATTAGGACTAATAATCTATACGCAGGAAACTTGTATTTAAATTGATCCAATACAAAATAGCACGCCTGAAGCCCCGAGTAGGACCCCCAGCACCACATAAATTAAGAGTGGTGTGGCTGACTGTAGTCTCAGTACTGGGGGTGGGGGTGGGGAGACAAGAGGAACAGGAGTTCAAGGTCATCTTCAGCTGTTTAGTGAGACTAAGGGTAGCTTGGGATACAAGAGACATATCTCAAAAAAAAATGTTTTGCCAGGTGTAGTGGCATATACCTTTAATCCCAGCATTCAGGAAGCAGAGGCAGGTGGATCTCTGTGAGTTTGAGGACAGTCAGGGTTACATAGTGAGATCCTGTCTCAAAAACAGTGTGGCCTAAGCTGGGCATAGTGGTGCACACTTTTAATCCCTGCTCTCAGGAGGCTGAGGCCGAGGCGCTCTGATCTCTTGAGTTCAAGGTCAGCCTGGTCTATAGACTGAGTTCTTGGATAGTCAGGCCAGAAACTCTGTCTTGAAAAGCCAAACAAACAAAACAAAACCAATACCACCACAAAATACCCCCTCAAAAAAGTGAGGTTTAATCAGTTATGCTACCATTGCCAAAACTTTTATAATTCTGTTATAACTTCATTCCAAAATAGTATTTAACTCAGACCCTGGGAAATGTGCATCCAGGCACGCATCACCCAGTGATTACGGAAATGCAGTGTTAGGGTCTCACTGTCTCGTGATGGCACAGCACACTCACACAGAGCACCAGTCATCAGGCTACATAGCATAATGACTTAGTTTATTTTGGGGACAGGCTAACCTCAAACTTGTAATCCTCCTGCCTCAGCCTCCTGAGAACTATATAGGTGTATGCCATAGAGTATTTGTGTATGAGTGTCCTGCCTGCAAGCATGTGGCTCAGCAATTAAGAGCACTTGCTGCTCCAGGACACCCAGGTTAGTTCCCAGCAATCACATGGTAACATACAACCATCTGCAATTTCAGTGCTGGGGGTCTGATGTCTTCTGACCTCTGTGGGCAACAGACATACATGTGGTGCACATATATACATTCAGATACAATATACAGAAAACAAAAAGCTAAAAAAAGTTAGGACACTAATGGTAGATTCTAGCAGCTTAGAATTTTTATTAAAACAATCACTTAAATTACAATCACCCCCACCCCAAATAGAAAACAGCTTCATGGTCTGGGCCCACAGGAGTGACACGGGCCTCACAGGAAGAACTGTTTAATAAGAAAACAGAGGAACGGAAGCCCGCGGGCACTGGCTTGGCCTCAAGGCACCTGGGAGAGGCTGCACACCCCAGCCCCACGTTGTGAAGGCGCTTGCCCCAGGGGCTTTGAGGCTCTGGCCCTGCTGGCAAGGATAGTTAGTCACTGCTGTTGGCTGGCAACCTCTGAACTTTTTTGAAATCTGTCTACAAGATGATTAAACAGTAAATCAGGTAGTGCTATGTACATCCACGGGTGTGGTTTAGCAAGGCCTGGCAAGTACACAAGAACTCAGCAGTGACCTCGGGTCAGAGTGCTGCTGTGGCTGAGGTATGGCCTCAGTGTCCTGCACTGAGCAGTGACTGTTTCAGCATCAGGGCACCTCTACACGAGCCACTGAAGCTAGAAATGAAACAGCCAAAGCTGGCCACTTCCCTTGGACTTCAGAGATGTCCTCCCTTGACTGTAAAACTGCCTACCATGAATAACTCAACCACAGGCTCAAAATGGGTACTGCTTTCAGTCCTCCTCTACTGGGGCTGGTGGTGCTTTGGGGACCCCAGCCTCTCTCTCCAGGGACGCTCAGGTACTCATGAGTGAGTGGGTTTTGGGCCCCATCCACCAGGCAATGGTTACACCTGCCACTGCTTAAATACCAGGGCTCCCACGTGGTTATGTAGCTTGGCATTCCCCAAATTTGAGATACAAACAGTAAACTAAAAACAAGGCCTGACATAGTTTTTATAAACCAGCATCATGGTCCTGTGCCCCACAGCCATTGTCAAAGATTAAATTCACAGAGAGGAAGAGAGTCAGTCCTGGAGGAAATTCAGGCATGGGCGTCAGGTCCAAAAGACAGCTCAACATCAGAGCCATGGCAAACTTGACAAATGTCAGCATGTCAAGTCTGGAGGACTTTCCCTCAGCCTTAGGTTCTAGACTAGAGTCCTAGTCCCAAGGAGGCTAGGGTGACACTCAGGGGTGCCTAACTATGGCAAAGCGGCCAGATGGGTGGCCAGCCAGTGGAAACAGAGTAGAGTGCCTCAATTTCTCAAAACCAAATTGTACTGTGGAGCATACCTTTGCTCCCAGTCCCTTGACTCAGCTGCCTTCAGTGAAGACATCTTTTCATGGACTGAGGCATATTACCTGTCCTGTGAGGACCTAAGGGTCCCGACTGGCCACAGGAGTGACACCTATTCCAAGAAGGCAGACCTAACCATGGAGTGTACGAGCCACATGGCGGGCACCTGCTGCCCAGCATGGAGCAACCCATAGGGTTAACACATGAGACCACTGACTGTGAGTGGACACCTCTGTCAGGCTCAGGGAAGACAAGGGTGATAGGGCCTAGGTATCAGAGAGAGCTGGGCAGAGCGTGATGGAACGGGCAGCAGAACTCTGGAGGTCCATGTACTGAATGGGGCCATGGAGGCCGTGGAAACCCCTGGCATAACACAGGCAAGTGACCGAGCCTGAAGGCAGTCATGATCCCCGCATGGGCTCCTTCAGCTAGCCAGCAGCCTTTCACCACAGCTCCTATCGTAAGCCTGCCTCCTGCCATTAGACAGCTACAACACGGTCTCAGGGGAGCCTGGCTAACGAACCCTCTTTGCTGGCTCTAAGCTCAGTCTGTCCATGCTCCTGCACTGTGTCAGGTCCTCACTGTGGAGGGGGAGCACATCTTAGAACCAGTGGGGCAGTGGGTAGCACCAGTATGGTAGATTTTAGGCAGCCTCCACACTGGAATCCTAAAGTCACTTCCCAAACCAGGTTCTGGAGTCAGCAGCAGGCACTGGACACTCACACCACAGTGCCTAGAATGTGGGAAGGATGGTATCCATGTACAGCAACAATTACTTCTAAAAAAAAAAAGAGAGAGAGAGAGAAAAGAAAAAACAAAGAAGATGCAGACCAAGAGAACTAAAACACCTTGAGAGATCTCTACAGGGCCAAAGTTCAAAACCAACAGCACACGAAGAGGACTGGGCCCTCTACTCAGAGAGTTCCCAAACAAGCCAGGCCCCTATTGATGGTTCCCATGGGGTCAGGCCCATCCTGTGGCTGTCAGCAGAAGTGGCAGTTCCTGAGGTGGCCGGGTCACTGCTAAAGTTCTTCAAAGAAGGCCACTCGGGACTTGGCGCTCTGCAGAGTGAGCTGTAAGAAAGAAGAGAGAAGCTGAGAGGAGCTCTGGGATTCACAGCCCAGCCCATCTTGCTGCAGGGCAACAGAGAAGCATGTCCAAATAGATGTTCAAGATACTGGTGGTCAAACCAGGATAAAGGTCCAGATTGACCCCAGGATTCAAATGTAAATGACACGCCAGAAAGGATGGCTGGTGGGCAGACACACCGCACCTGCACCGCACTGCAGCAGGTACATCTGTCACACAGCCTCCTCCCAGAGGAAGGAGTCTATTTGTGATTCTCATGTTTCTTCTGGCTCCGAAACACCGACTCTCGTCCTGTGCTATCTGGAGTGCACCAGCTTCTCTGGGCTGAGGCCCAGGCTGGCACTACAAGTCTTACACCTAGGCAAGGCGCATGGCGTCAGGCAAGGAAGGCCTGTGTCAGATGGAGAGTGTTCTCTCTGCTCTAGATCAGGGCGACTTCAAAGCAGGCCTGCCCATGGCCTGGAAGCCAAGAGGCAACAGATCATCGTTCTTCACAAGACCGGTTACCCCAGTGTCTCCCAGGAGGATACCACCCAAGAAAATGGAGAAGGGGAGCAGAGACAGACACACCTCCCTCTCCACTCCCAGCCTCTCCGACAGACGCATTGGCACAGGCACCGATTTCAAACTACTTCTGAAATAGAGCCCTGGGGCAAGATTCTATGTTCCTGATGCAGCCCAGGGCTTCCCAGAAAGGGATGTGTCAGTAACTACACTGTCCATCTTCATCCCCCAAAACATTTACCTTAGAGCTTGGCTCTGAACGAGAGAACAGACTAGTTATTGAGTGGATGGAATGGGATATGGGCCACAATTGTAACTAAATGGGAGACACGAGGTTGTTTCCATTCCAGCTCACTGTGTGGCCTCAGTAAACACCCTTGACATCTCTGAACCTCACTCCTCTGGAGGTAAGCCACGGGGCAGGCTACCTGGTCTGGTCCTTCCCTGGGCCTTGGGTAGTCTCTGAGTCTGAAGAATCTGCAGTACTCACCAAAGCTCTACAAAGGGCAGGAGAGGGAGACTGAGCCCACCTCAGCATCAAAAGACAGGCAGCATCAGTGTGCTCAGAATGAGCCAGCTTGAGAGCCGACTCTCTAAATCCTGCCAAATCTTTTGGCCTTGAAGTTCCCGACTAACAAGCTGAATGCAAGGAGGCATCTGAGCTGTTTTCTTCAGCAGAACCAATTCCAGAAGCTCTGTAGAAGCCCAGTTCTGCCAGGATTGGAGAGGGCTTTTCTTTGCTGAGGCAGAACACCCTCTAGACGGGAACTGCGTTTGGCTCGGTTTCCCCACAATGGCAGAAGAGAGGGGACAGTGCGTGTGTGCCCTGTGATAATGGGGACCAGTAAAGGAGAGGAAGGAAGATGCCAGAGATCTAGGACAAAAATCTCCCCTGGGGAAGCTTTAAATCAAAAGGTGTCTCCACACTTCGAGGACAACCTTAGGAGGTTTCTTAGCATAAGGAGCCTGCAGGCAGAGACAAGACATACCCACAGCCACTTCCAGTGAAATCTAAGTACAGTGAGACTTAAGGATCTGTCTGTGCAGTGACCAGGTCACAAACCTGCTGGCCTAAGTTCCCAATGGTGACACAGGGCAATGCAGCCCCTTCTCAGGGTGACAGAGAAAATACCCAGCACCGACCTGGTTTATACTGAGAACTCTTCAGCTGTCACCTAACTGTGGTGTCAAAGCCCTTCTAGGGGAAGCAAATCAGAGCAAAACCCTGGTTAGATAAGATGCATTCAGAAGGACCACAAACTAACTGTGCCAGCCTCTGAGCCAGGACAGACATTGCCCTGAGAGGCCTGGCTACTTCCCCAGGCAGGACGCCCAGGCTGTGGGGGCCTCTGAAAGTCTCTTGCCTGTTTCCACAATGTTGGCTCCAAGAATTCCTGGATCCACTATCCAAGCATGTTGGCTGTCCCCTCAAGGTGCTTGGGGAGGGTTTTGGCAGCATCCGATTTCAGGTACTCAAGCATGTACTTGTTAGGATGCAAAGCTCTCTTTTTGGGAAGCTGCTTCTACCAGAGCCCCACCAGTGCTGCACTGCAGGGTAAAACGACCCAAAACGGGTCTGTCCTTAGGACGGAGGAAAGTACAGGCTGAGAGCAGCCAATACTGCAATAGCATGCGGACGAGCGGCCTTTCAGGAGCCCCAGGGCTGAGACGTTCACGGTGCAGGGTAGCTGAGAGCCTCCTGTGGTCATCGCCCATTTCGAAGGGAGGCCTGACTGCCATTACCTCACATTCTACCCTTACCATACAGTTCCTGGCACTTCTAACTCCATCAGGAAACCCAAAGTCTGACGAATTTATAGCATGTGCTCACTTCCCACTACGGGAATGCTTCCAGCGGCCACCCTTGACAGCTTGTCCCTCAGCAGCACCCTCTATCTTAGGACATCAAATGCCCTCCTTCCGGCAGGACCGGAGGGCAGAGCTCATGCAGGAGGCAGGCAGTGGTTCAAGGGTATTCGGGTGGAAGTCTTGAGCTTCTTCTTTAGTATATGTTCAAGGAACCCATGAAGGAGGCATTCCAGAGCCCCAAAAGCCCTTGTTTTGGGGCACTGCTACCTGTTTCTGTCGACTGTGCTCCTGATTAGGCACTCTGTGGGCAAGCTACCCCCATGGGATCTATTGTTACCTGCTCTCTCTGACATAGGTAGGGCTCATTATAGAAAGCTGGTTACCACACTACAAGTAGGAGAGGCTCATGAAAGAAAAAATGCAGGTTCAGAGGAAGTGGAACATTGCTTTAAGCCCTCCTTCATAATACCAGTCAAAAAATTTCCTGAGTTTCTTGTGAAACTCTCACATCCAAAAGTCCATGAGCCCACAGCAACACTTGGGTTGTCTTGTTGATCAGTGATAGGGTTGGATCTCTATGCACAGCACAGCAACATCTCTGCTCCAAAGAGTGCCATGGAGACAACTCCACTAAGGTTCCAGCCTCAGCAGGGCATGGTGGCACAGAGGCAGGAGGATCTCTGAGTTCAAGACCAGCATGGTTCACAGAGATAGATCCAGGACAGCCAGGGCTACACAGAGAAACCCTAACTTAAAAAAAACAAACAAATAAAAAACCAAAACAAAAGATTCCAGCCTCATTTCCTTTCACAGGAGCCTTATATCAAGTCACACCGAGTTGAGATTTGAACCCACCCAAGTCCCAGCCACCAGCAGAATCCCAGCCATAACGTTCATACGCAGTCTTAGGCTGTGGAGGTGGGGTGCATAATCCCAGCTATAGTGTTCACATGTGCTTTGGCTGTGGAGGTGCATCCCTTCAATGTGGGGTGCAGAATCCCAGCTCCAGAGTTCAATACATACCCTTTGGCTGTGGAGACAGACATCTTGAATGTGGGGTACAGGTTCTGCTCATACCACTAAGATACCTGGGAGATTGTCTGGGCAACGAGAGTTCTCTAGTTCATCAGGTTAGTAAAGCTGAGATGCTCAGGACATGGATATGCCCAGGTCCAGTACTCCATGCTGGGACCTGCCTTCTATGAACAAGCTAGCTGAGCACGTGCTGACCAATGACCATTCTACTGTGCAAAGTCCTTCAAAACTCACAGCAGATCCAGACAAGGTCAGCCACAGGATCTGGACAGTCAGACCTGGCTGTCTGGGAAGGCTGGAAACCATGAGGAACCAGCTCCCTGAAGATGACTAAAGAACATGTGGCCTCCTCACCAGGCCCGAGGCTGACTGCTGCTCTCTTTAGCTGTCTTCACATCTGATTGGCATCAGCCCCGTGGATACACAGGAGGAATTAAGTTCTCTCCTGTTGGAACTGGCCGTTAGTCTGTCACTAATCCAATTCCAATCTGAAAAGACCAATGTCCTTTTCTTTCTCTGCAGCAGGTCTTCGTGGCTTTGTTTTTATCCTATAGGTCCCTGGTCTTCCTTTCCACCTTGACACACACACACAGGCCCTAGAAGAAGCACCTACCCACCAATGACCAGGCTGTGGAAGGCCCCTTTGTGTTATGTGACAAAAATGGACAAATCATCAACTTTAAACAATCTGGATTTGGGAGATATATCGGTCTTCTTAAAAAGACAGGAGTGCCGGGGCTAGAGAGATGGCTCAGAAGTTAAGAGCATTGACTGCTTCTTCCAGAAGTCCTGAGATCCATTTCCAGCAACCACATGGTGGCTCAAAACCACCTGGATTGAGATCTGTCTGGTGTCATCTTCAGGCCTGCGGGGACACATGCAGGCAGAATACTGTGCACACACTAAATAAATTAAATCTTTTTTTTTTTTTAAAAAAAAAAGACAGCGAGCAATGGTGGCTCATGCCTTTAATCCCAGCACTTGGGAGGCAGAAGCAGGCAGATCTCTGTGAGTTCAAGGCCAGCCTGGTCTACAGAGCGAGTTCTGGAACAACCAGGACTGTTACACAGAGAAACCCTATCTCAGGGGTTAAAAAAAAAAAAAAAAAGACAGGCATGCCTGTAGTGAGCTGGACAGGATCGCCATTACAAGATGGCGCCTACATCCTGTCTTGTTGGAAATAAACAACTCCATATTTGGCTATGCCTTTGAGAGCAGTGTGTGTCCGTGTCCCCCCCCCCCCCCCCCCCCCCCCCCCCCCCCCCCCCCCGCCGCTTCCCGCATGCGCGGTGGATAAGGGTCCTTGAGCCTATCCCAATGCGGTCTGGTGTCAGCTGTTGGTGGCAGCCAATCACAGGGCGACCCGTGTGCCAATTCCCTATTTAAGCAGCTGCCTCAGTGCTCTCGGCCCCCTCGCTTCCTGCCCTTCCCTTCCTGCCCCCCCTTCGCTTCATGCTCTCTCTCAACCAAGGGCACTCCAGTAAAGCGTGATCTGAGAAGAATCCTCGTGTGGTGGTTGTTTTTTCTTGCTGGGCGAGAAGTTCACCCCACATGCCAAGCATGGTGGACACACCTGTGATCCCAGCACATGGGTAGAGGCAGGAGCTTGAAGCCAGGCCAGCTAGAACTACACAGCAAGACCCTATTTCACCAACCCAAACCCAAACAAATAAACAAAAGACAACAGGCGCACTGGCACATTCCTGTACTCCCAGGATTCAGGAGGCTAAGACAAGAGCATCCTAAATAGTAAGGTCAAGGCTAGCCTGGACAGCATAGGCCCTGTCCTAGAAAAAAAAAGAAAAAAAAAACTGGCTCGACATGCTCGTGTTAACCTTTAAATATCAGCACTAGAGAGTCAGCAGGAGAACCTCTTGAGTTTGAGGCCACCCTGGATTACATAGCGAGTCCCAGACCAGCTAAGGCTACATAGAGAGACCCTGTCTCAAATGAAACAAAACCAACAACAAAAGCAACAAAAGCCTGGTTTTTCCTACCTTCAAAAAGGACCTGCTACCCAGCTGGTTTCCTCTAACCTATGCAAGGATCTGCAGACATAGCTGTCTCCTGCTCACTGTATGATAGGGATTCCATCAAGATGCTCCTGAGAGGGCTGGAGAGATGGCTCAGAGGTTAAGAGCGCTGACTGCTCTTTCAGAGGTTCTGAGTTCAATTCCCAGCCCTCTTTTGGCCTGTAGACATATATAGGGGCAGAATGTTGTATACATAATAAATAAATCTTAAAAAAAGAAGATGCTCCTGAGAAACACCTGTTGATGGCCTAGGAGGGAGGAGTCTAACTACCAAGGTTCTAACATTGACCCCCAAGGATGCCCCCTGCTGGAAACCCACTGTGAGAAGGCAAACTGCCAGCTCCACTCTGCCCAGCTCTCCTCTAACAGTCCCAGAGTGACAGAAGGGTAACTAAATGTATTCCAGCATAAAGCCCACAGCAGCAAGGCTGCTTGATTAAGAATGAATTATACTTTCATCAGAACAGAAAGAAAATTGATTCACAAGGCTGCATTGTAACAATCTTGTCCTAATGCTAAAGGGAGTACAGAGGCAGACAGGACAGAGGCACTCTGGTTATCAGTGGGGAGAAAGGAAGCTCTACAATTAAGCGGAAAGAACAAAACTAATCAGGGCACCAGGATTCCTTAAACTAGTCTCTGGGGGCCTCGCCTCAATCCACTTACCCCCAGAGAGAAGAGGAAGATGGGAGGGGGCTGTCTAATTCATTTTAAATAATAAGACCCACAGTGCCAAACCCATTTTAGATACTAACCTAATAACTCCCAGTGCTGAGACTCAGCTCGTCCCATAAAAATGCAGCAAAATTTAAATGCAAGCCCTAAAATCATGCTACACTTCCTCTCCACCACTACATACTGAAAATGAAGGAGCGGGGGAGGGTGGAGAGAGAAAAGGACATGCAGATTCTCTAGCATGAGGATGCACAGGGAACAAGCAGACTCGAGCAGAAAGGTGACAGCCACAGCCAGCACCAGCAGATCCAACTTGATCTTCGTTGGATAAGATAAACATTCCCCTTTCTAAACTGGAGTCAAGATGGGGAGTACTAACAGTGGGAGGGGCACTGCTATAAGCCAGGTACACTAAATTCTTGCTTGTGATAGCTTGCACACAAATGCCTTCTTCATGATGTGTGCATGGAGAGAGCTGTCCACATGCTCATCCCTAAACAGAGGTAGAATGAGAGGCCACTTCCATCCCAATAAACAAATCCAATTCCTTTACAGAGAAATCTGCCCAGGAAATCCCTGGGGAATCCGCTCTATTCTAATCCCTAGGGACATAAAGCAGCAGCAACGTGCCTGGAAATGTCTGCCTGTCTCTTCTGCCCTGTGATGCTAGAAGGGCCTTTTGTTCTTCCACCTAACAAATGAACTCATTGGCCTGATTCACCTCACTGGGCAGGTGGAGGCTAAATGCGCTCTACCAAGCACTCTGGGCAAAAGCCTTAGGAAAGAGGTCCAGATATACTGATATCACTTTTAAATTGCCAATCTCCAAAGAGAAATCATGGCAAAGCTCATAAGAACAGAACACTGAGCCTGCAGAATGAGTTTGCATCCCAGCTTTTCCCTCCCACTGTTGCAGCAACAAATCAGGTGCCCTGGGAGCGTTGTGCTGAAAGGAAACCTATCTTCAGAGCCAAGGGGCCAAATGGAATGTTTTACTGCATCAAATAAGGCCCAATAATGGTCACAGGCACTTTCAAATAGTCATAAAACATTCTAGGCCACAAGGCAGGGTTTGTAGGCTCAACATTTCCCAAAGCAAACTCCTTTACAGGGTAAAGCTTCCCAATCAAAACCAGGATCAGGCTGTAGCCTCAGATAGAGGCTGGCAGACTCTTCTATCTGGACCTACCAGAAGCAGGCAAGAAATCAACACCCCTCAGCAGCCACAGGACTCTCAGCAACTGTGTGTTAGAAATGGCTTTCAGGAGTGAGCCCACAGGGTGACAACCAAGAAGAGCACTCTTTTAAAATCTTATTTTATGAGTGTTTAGTCTGTATGTATGCCTGTGTCTGGTACCCAAGGGGGTTAGAAGAGTATGTCAGATCCTCAAGCTGGAGCTACAGATAGGTTGTGAACCTGAGGTGCTGGGAACCAAACCTGGGTCCTCTGTAACAGCAGTTAGAGCTCCTAAATGCTGAGCCATCACTTCAGCCCCAGGAAGAGCTCTTTTGAAACCAGCCTTCAAGCCGGGATTGGTGATGTACACATTTAATCCCTGCACTCAGGAGATAGAGGCAGGCAGATCTCTTTGAGTTTGAAGCCAGCCTGGTCTACATAGTGAGTTCCAGGACAGCCAGGTTATGTAAAGAGATCCTGTCTCAAAAAATAAAAACAAAACAAAACAAAACAACAAGACCAGCTCTTAAGGTCTTCTGTATGCTTCCACAGAGCCTGGGTGCTGAGGAAGGCTCCTGAGGCAATCCTGGGTCTCCTGTGCTCATATCTAGCCTCCCTGCTGCCGCCACCCCACTTCTCTCTCCCTTCTTCCCTGAATGGAAAATAAAGGGAAGATTCTGGAGCCTGAGAATGCTGGTTTTTGTTAGGACGAGGATGTTCTACCAGACAATCCCCATTTCTGAAGCAATCAGGGTCACTCAGTCAACAGGCTTACAGTGAAGGCTAGACACATGAACTGTGCATCAAACTTCTTAGCAGCAATCTTTGAGGCTATCCATGTATACTAGAGGGAACCAGAGAGGCCCTGGTTGCTTGTTTTAATTGTGGGAGATGCCTTTCACGCATATTCAGTTTCTCCCTGTGATTTATCACTTCTCCAGGTGCCTGAAGTGTTCTACTTCATTTCGCAAGCCCTGCATCTCCAAGGAGACTCTGCAGAGATTGAAGATGACATTGGACTTTTCTGTCTTCCTGATCCAGGAGAGGCAGCTGGGCTTCCGATAAACGTCAAAGCTCTGCTTTTCCTGCTCCTCCACAGTGGGAAATGTGGTTCGACACTGACAATCTAAACCATCTACAAATGAAGTAAGCTTTTTCAGCTCCACAACCCCCATAATTCCTCATCTGTCAACTTCCTTTGAAACCCTTTGCTCTGCTGGAGGCTATGGGCATGACGATTTGTTTGCTGGCTCTTGGCCCAATTTCAGATCAGAAGACTGACTTAGGAATCTTGAGAGAATGACTGGATGGCCCCAAAGGATACCCGCTCCAAGACATTTTCATCTCCAGAGGGCGGTGGCTAAGCTAACCCATACCTGGTTACCACTGTTATCAGCACTGTGGCTCTGAAGCCCAAACACTCAGGTCAAAGGTGGTCTGTGTGCCCATGCAGCTGGGTTGCTGGGTTCCCGCTGTAACTCAGGGCTCAGATGTCAGGAACATGTGTCTCTGTCTCTCTGAGAGTGAAATAAATCCTGGTTCCCCAGGGCAGCTTGCTGACTCAGACGCAAATGCCACACCAGTTGCTTTAATCATCAGTCGGAAAAGGTGGAAGATGTGGGGACATAAGATTAAAAGGAGGAGAAAAAATATTGTAACCTTGTAGTCCCAAAGCTACAACTGGAAAAGGAGCCAGAAAAGCCAATTCTGGCTCTAGAAGTTTTGGGGTTTTTTTTTTGTTTTGTTTTGTTTTTTTTTTGTTTTTGTTTTCGAGACAGGGTTTATCTGTAGCTTTGGTTCCTGTCCTGGAACTAGCTCTTGTAAACCAGGCTGGCCTCGAACTCACAGAGATCCGCCTGCCTCTGCCTCCCAAGTGCTGGGATAAAAGGCGTGCGCCACCCCCACCCAGCTGCTTTAGAAGTTTTTCACCTCTATCATATGTCAGTTAACACACCTACTGCTCACCACCAGTGTAGACTTAAATGTGGTGGTGCAACCCAAGATTGATCCTTCCATCATCGCTAGTTCGCAAGCAGATGTTCCTTTCCATGCTTTAAACCCTCACTGTGCAGGAAGTGCTTCATGTAACTTTTCTCGTTTGACCTCAGAACAACCCTGGGGATGG
The DNA here is from genome assembly GCF_037038515.1 of Microtus pennsylvanicus. Classification (NCBI taxonomy): domain Eukaryota; kingdom Metazoa; phylum Chordata; class Mammalia; order Rodentia; family Cricetidae; genus Microtus; species Microtus pennsylvanicus. The sequence continues at coordinate 66,083,069 of NC_134590.1, forward strand.
GGGAAGGCGGAGGATGATGATGACGATGGTGATGATCTGAGGCAGGGTCTCACTGTGTAGTTCTGCTTGGCCTGGGACGAAATACCTGGTGGATTATTTTTATGATCTCTGTGCTACTGGGATCTAACACAGGGCTTCATACATGCTAGCAAGTGTTCTTCCACTGTCCTTTCCCTTTGGGACAGTATCTTGCTTCATTATTGAACTGTCCTTGAGCTTCTGATTCTCCTGCCTCAGTCTTTTAAGAAGCTGGTTTATGAGTATGAACCACTACTGGGCTTCATTTATCTTTCACAGATAAGAATTCTATCTTTTAAAAAAGCAAAAACTTTTTTTTTTTTTTGAGTGATGAATGGCTCAGTAGTTAAGAGTACTGGCTGCTCATCCAGAATTCAATTCCCAGCACCCACATGGTAGCTCACAACCATCCGTAACTCCAGTTCCAGAGGATCTGATGCCATCTTCTGGCCTCTGTGGACATCAGGCATGCACATATTATACAGACATACATGCAGGCAAAATATTTATATACATACAAAATTTTAAAAAGAATGTAAAAGCTACTGAGAAAGGATGAGAGCCCCACTACTTGACATTCTGAGTGTCAGGTCCAGAAGAAACTTAGAACAAATGGCTAGCTGTGGCGTCTATTAGCATACAAAGGACGAGCTGTCCACAGGAACACTCAGTACCTGTGGCCCTTTTCAGCTCTTCTCACCCCACCTCCCTATCCTAAACTTCTCCAGCTCAAAGGCTTCTCTTTCCCCCACTCCTGCTTCCTATATAACCCTGACATTTCAGCCATGTGCTCTCTCAGCCCCTCCCTCTCTCATGGTCTCTTTTGCCCACACTCTTCCTTCCCTTCTCGCTTTCCCCCACCTCCTCTCATGGCCATGCTCAGTCTTTCTCTCCCTGCTCTGGACTCTTCCAGATGCCCTGGCTCCACACTTTCTCATATCTACAATAAAAACCTCCTCAACCATACCTTGGAGTGGTCATGTCCTCACTTTATACACTGAGAAACCCAGCCTCTGAGTTAGCTTTGGCCTTTCACAGCCTCCATGGAACCTCCACGGACCACGTCCAAAACAGCTCCTTGGTGAAGCAGAACAGTGAAAGAACCACCCCTGTGATTGCAGTGAGAGACCTACTCCTTGAAGAGACCTTTGATCAAAACTCATGAAAACAGAACAAAAGTCACTGCTGGCTAGTTTGGACACAGGATAACAGGCTCTCAGGAGACTGAAAACGCTCCAAGTCACCATCAGCCTTTATAGCTTTATGGTGGTTTGAATAGGAATGGCCCCCATAGGCTCATATAGTTGGATGCCTGGTCATTAGGGAGTGGCACTGCCTGACAGTGATCAGCAGGTATGGCCTTGTTGGAGGAAGTGTGGCCTTGTTAAAGGAAGCATGTCACTGAGGTTTTGGGGTTTCAAATGCTCAAGTCAGGCCAGTGTCTCTCTCTTCCTATTGCTGCTGAGATGCAGAACTCGAACCTACCTCTTCAGCACCATGTCTGCCTGTATGCTATTATGCTTCTGAAGTAAAAGCAAGCTTCAATTAAATGCTTCCTAAGAGCTACCATAGTCATGGTGTCTCTTCACAGCAAAAGAAACCCCGACTAAGACAATCTCTCATCCCCAGAGCTCTTCCCTTGACATGTAGGAACTCACAGTACCAAAGTCAGAAGGCTCACTTTTCTGCTAGGCTAGCATTGGTTCAGACAGTAGTGGGAATGACTTGTGAGCCACCTCTACACAGGCAGGTGCCCATCAATCATGAGCCTTTGCTAATACCTATGAAACATTCTTCAGACTTCCTGTACAGCGAAACCTATCAGCATTTAGTTTAGAATTGCTGAAAGAATTTACATCATATTGAAAGCCAAGTTCTTGCTTTTAGTAGTCCCTGGTTAATCAGAATTCTTAAATAGAGCCTAGCAACCTGTTTTGAAAACAACTTCACATTAAGACATTCATGTGAATGAATGAACAAATGTTTCCATATACAGCCACTTGCTGCTTGATGATTGGCCATGCTGTGAGAAATGTGCCATTAGATGACCTCATCACTAAGGGAAATCATAGAATGTGTTCTGAGAATTCCTGGAGGCAGGATTGCCATTTCAGACTGAGGTAGAGGTTAGAGCCAGTGGCTGGCTGTTTAGCTTTTCTGGTCCTCAGGTTGAACTCTAATATCTGTCTCTGGTTTTTATTAATCATGCTACTGACTAAAATGGCTGCAATGCAGTCAAATTCAAACTTATACAACCACCACTATGTACTTGGTCTGTCATTAGCCAAATGTCACTATGGCTGTATGTTTAAAAATAATACAAAGCTGACTAAAAAGGAAACTTCCTTTTCTATAACAACTCAGTGATAACTGATGAGCAAAACTAGGACCCTGAAGAATGTAAATATGCTATATCACAAAAAAGATAAACCCACATTCACATGAAACTGGTTAATTATATGCAGGGAATATCTGGTGCACTAGGTAAAAACAAATCAGGATTTTCTGCTTGCCCTGTGTTAACCAGAGTTCGTGAACCACCACAGATCCACTTGTACTCTAGTGCCATGGAGTCAGCACTTAGGCAGAGATCCACCTGTCCGCCTGCTCTGATGTGCTCAAAACACACACTGCATGGTGTCAGGTTAACAACACCAAAGTGGGCATATGAAGCTGAAAAAATAGGAATCTATTCAATGTCAGGCTCAAATGACACTCAAAATTGTGTTCAGGTCATGGGTTCTTGGGACTTTGTAAGCTCCTATTCACCTGATAAAAGATCTACCTGGAACTTCAATACCTCTTTTTCTGGGACAACGAGCAAATATGAATCTCCTGGGCACAAGGTTCAGAGTTTCTTCTACTTGATTACAGTGAGGCTGCTAAGGGAAAGAGCCTACACTCCTGTCAGAAAGTGTCAGAGGCACAGTGGGATGACTGGGGATTACGATAACAGAGGCAGGGTGACAGTTTAACACTAGTCCTGTCCTAGGCAAAATAAATTCCTTCTACTGCCTAGGCATGTTGAAAGAACAATCTGCGATCTTTGAGTAACTGACTCTACACAATTGTTGCTTGCTCATCTCCTGGGTATCTGCAATAGTACTGTCCATGTGCAGCTCCCTCCATGCTGCAGGCGGGGATGGAAACCAAAGTGACCTTAGAGTGGCTATGGGACAGCCAGCTCATGGCAACTGGCTCAAAGATGCACAGTGCTCTGAGTTTGCTGGAAGAAAAGGGGTGTGCAAAGAATGGGAAGCTTGAGAGAAAAATGAGAACAAGTGACCCACGCCCAGAAGCCACCAGCTGTGATAAGTCTGAAGGGTGCATCACCACAGGGTAGGAGTGATCTTGGACGAGAGACACCAGTCTTAAAAGCATCAGAATTGACCCCACTCCATGCTAGAGTTATCTATCAACGGAATACACCACCAAGAAGACAAAGGACTTAGAGACAGATCTGATTGGACAGGAAGCCATGACCTTCCGCAGCCCAACAGTGACATGAGATAGACAAAGCAACGGGTCCTGTAGCCCCGTGACATGCTCTTCAGAATGAGGCAGCCTTCTGGGCCCCGGAGGCTGGTCTGGGCCCCTCAGGGTGGACACCTGCTCTCACCCTTAAAGCATGCTGTGGCCAGGCCCCAGGCTTCACCTGCCCTCGGGAGGGCTCCATGTGGCCCGAACACAGAGACAGGCAAGCTCATGCATGGGTTAGTATCACAGACGGCAGGACCATCACCACAGACAGAATACCTGGGAATAACCTACTTTGAGGACTCAAATGCAGATAGGTCTTCTGCCTTGGGCTTGAGGCTAAACCAGCAAAATAAAATGAAAAAACAAAGATATACCCTGTGAAATCAAAATGCCACATGTGTCATTTGCAAAATGCTCAGAAATTGAGACAAGTGACTTCATGTACTTTCATGGTTTGAACACTGGCCTCTCTGGTTTTTAGTACTCCAGGCTCTTGTGGCTCAGAGGCCAGCTCACCACTGAACAGGAATACAGGTATCCAAAAGACAAGGAGGCACGATGAGGGTCTGAGGCTGCTCCCTCAGGGCTGTTTTGGCTTAAGGGTAGAGGCTTCCTTTTTACCTTTTTATCCCCCCCCCCCTTATAAGACAGGGTCTTATATAGCACAGGCTGGACATGAATTTCTTTCTTTCTTTCCTATTTTTCCTTTTTTGGTTTTTTGAGACAGGGTTTCTCTGTGTAGCTTTGAAGCCTGTCCTGGAACTCGCTCTGTAGACCAGGTTGGCCTTGAACTCGCAGAGATCCACCTGTCTCTGCTAGGATTAAAGGAGTGCGCCACTACCACTCATCACGGGACATTTTCTATGTAGCCAAAATGATCTTCAATTTTCCTGCCTCCTCCTCCTTAGTTCTGTGTGCCACCATGCCTGGTTTTAACTCCCCTTTGACTTTTAATAATTTTGTTTGAAAGGAGAAATCCAGAAAACAACAGGGGCTATAGGAAAGAGGGTGTGGAGGATGCAATGCCTCCCTGGTAGGTCATGTGACTGCAGTGGTTCTCTACTTGGTGTCCACTGTAACATTGTCTATCTATCCACCTACCTACCTACATATATATCAGTGATGAGAGAGGGGGGGGGGATGTGATGGTAGGGAGACATAGGTTTCTCCAAATTTTCAGTAACAACTTAATCATTGAAAACAGAGACAGTCCTTAAGCTGGGGACTGCTTTACCAACTGAAATAAAGCGTGAAACTTAACCACGTCAGTTTTCATCCAAACTCAAGGAAAAGGAGACAAGGTCTTATCTGTAGACCAGGCTGGCCTTGAACTTGCAACTCCAGCCTCTCCCTCCTAAATGCCAGGGTTACAACTGTGTGCTACCACAGCAATCACTTTCTAACGTCTGTCTTACGGGGCAATCAGCTAAAAGCAGAGCATTAATTTGCCCAAATAAGAGGTATATACATTCTTGTGCTGATAAGGAGGACTGAGTAACTCCTAAATCCCTACAATGATGAGCACTCTAAATATCAGGAGAGACAGATGGGATTCTGTGAGCCTCAGAAATGAAGTCTCATCTTATTAAACATTAAGGCTCTCCTATATACTTCCTTTTAAGTATGAAAAAGTTGGAGATTTAGAACATGGTCTTACACAAAGACTAGAGGGGACTCCATTCAACAGCCTTTAATTCATTGTGCTCTCTCATTAAGTAAGGCAGCTTCCTTGAGCATAAGTCCCACTGGCTTTAAAGACAGAATCGCTTTAGTGCTCAGTGATAGATCAAAACCCATCCTCAAACAGGGACTCATCTCATCAGAGCTTTTAACACAAGCTCTACTTCCATCAAGCCAATGGGTTCATAGTCACTGGCAGCTTAAATTCTTTTTCTGTCAGGAGTTGAAAAACTCCCTCAACTAAGTACATGTTTTAAAAAGAAAGAAAGTAAAGAAAGAAGGCTAATGACTGGGCTCCTGAGGAGACTAGATGCCAACTTCACATTTCATTAATAAGCACCCTGTTCAGCAAAACCCAGGAGACTCGGGTACCTTTTTAATGGTATTGTGCTTGCTACTGGAGCCACCCCTGTCTGAGTTCTCGTTGTGTAGGATATCCAAGGCTGTCTCCCTCTCTTTGAGTTTCAAGGCCTCGATTTCCGTCTTGAGCTCATTGAGCTGCTCTTGCAGATGCTTGCTCTTCTCCATGTACTCCACTCTGTCAAGATGAAACCATGCATCAGAACTGGGCAGACATTGAGATATAGAAGAGACTTGCCATGACTCACAAGTTTTCAGGAGCAGCCTGGGGTTCACACCTAAACCTGTCTACTCAGAAGTGAAGGAAGCTCGGGCTACCCTCTAAACTGCTATAAATCTCTCTCCACATCAGTGCAGTTGGGAGAATAATTACAGGGCCTCCAGGCAGGAAGAACGCTCCATATAAACTTTTGGAGTGCTCTCCAAATAACCCCTGCTTTCAGTTCTGTATGAAAAGTCATATCAGGGCTGGAAAGATGGCTCAGAGGTTAAGAGAACTGACTGTTGTTCCAGAGGTCCTGAGTTCAATTCCCAGCAACCACATGATGACACACACCCATCTATAATGAGATCTGGTGCCCAGAACACTATATACATAATAAATAAATTAAAAAAAAAAGAAAAGTCACATCAACAAGGCTCCTGAACCCTGCTCTTCTGCTTCCACCCTTCCTGAAGCAGTTAACCACATCTACTCTCCCACTTATCTTGAGACCTTTAGGAAAAGATAGCAGACACTCCACTTAGTCAACACCGAGAAGAAATAGGTTGCCATTTTCACCTGGTGAGGTTAAAGTGTTTAACTATAAGCGTGAACAGAAAACATAAGCAAACATTCTGAACAGATTTCTGTAGCCAGTTGATGGGCTCTGCAGCTTGTGTAGAAAATAAGTACTACGGGCTGAATGTAGTGTTGTCCCATTCGTATGCCGCGGCCAACTACCAAAGTGTTAGGAGGTGAGGCCCTGGGCAGTGATTAGTTCATCAGCCTCATGATGGATTTATGTCCTTAAAAAAGAGACCCTAGAGAGATCCTGATACACATGGGCACACAGGAAGGCACCATCTATGAACCAGGAAGAAAACGCATTGAACTCTGAGTTGGCAATGCCTTGATCTTGGATTTCTAAGCCTCCAGAACTATGAGAAGTAAATTTCTGTTGTTTATAAGCTTTCCAGCCTCTGGTATTTTGTTATAACAGCCAAACACACTAAGACAGTAAGAAAATACAAACTATAAAAAACCACGACACAGGACAGGATGTGGCCTTATACTGATCACAACCACATAAACACGTCCATCTGGAAAATGAGAAAGGGACTCAGTCTGATGCTAGCAGCAGCAGCTCTGGATCACAGCTCCTTAGCTGTCCTCAGTAGAGGGATCACAGGAGGATAGCCTGGTTCTTGACGGTTCATGCTGGACTGCAGAGCGCTATTCTGAGTACCACAGTGAGTAAGGGTTTCAGTCCTTGACCTGCTCCCCATCAGCTATGTGATGCTGGGTGACTCATTAAAACTAAACCTAGTCTATTTTATATGATCGGAACACTACAGCAGTTTTTTGGAGATAGGGCCTCATGTAGCCCAGGCCAGACTTAAATTTGCTATGTAGCCAAAGATAATCTTGCAGTTCTGGTCCTGTTATCTCTACTTCCTGAGTACTAAGATTACTGATGTACCATGCCTGACCTAAACTGTGCCGGAGATTGAACTCTGGGCTTTGCGTATGTTAGGCAAGCACTCTACCAACTAAGCCACACCCCCAGTCCCTAAAACTCGCCTTTGATGCCAGTGGGATGTTTGTTAATTAGTATGAATTAAATGAGACAAAGACTCACAGGTGCTTAATATATAGGGCCTCTGTGATTGTTCTCTGCCAGCTGTGGCTATTAACCAATTTACTTCTGGCTCAAGGAATGAGAGGATCTTACTTAGATTTCATCTACAATGGAACTCCTCTCCATCTCTGTTCCACTTCTGACCACAAAGTGGAAGTGGAGGCACTTGACAGAAGTGGCTGTGGTCTGGCTAGTTGCCAGCATAGGGGAACTGGTTCCACCTGGACCCAGGCTTTGCTCAGCCTAGAAACTTGTGTTTTTTTCCTTTTTCTTCACCTTTGTTCTAGACTTAGGAAGCACTGCTGAAGAACATGATCAGAAGAAAACTAGTTTAGTACTATGCAAACAACAGTCTGACTGAGGGGATAGGACCCAGTCCTATTCTTCAGTCAAGGTTTGAACCACTATAAATTCCAGGTGACCAATCAAGTGTTATTTTTATCCTGGGACACTGACTGCTGTCTTGATCTGTTATCTTTAATTTCTAATTAGGAAACTTGTTCTCTAGTGGGTGATGACAGATCAAACTTTGCAGGGGTAATATCTGGCTGCTGTGGAATCCACTCTCATTTGCATGACTGCCCCAGCAGGCCACAGAGGGTACGTACTTTTCTTTCTCTATCTCCATGGAAAGTCGCTTCATGTCAGTATCCTTGAAATCAAACGACAAGCTGTCACCAATGATGTTGAAGCTCGGTATGTCAGGAGGAAGTGGTGCTGGGATTGGGTTCATGGGCTGTCGGTGAGAAAGCTCAGATTAGGAGGTTTAAATTATACAGGACAAAGTCCTCTACACTTAGTACTGCCAGGTAAGTGGTCCCAAAGCACCCACATTCAGAGAAGTCACTCTTCTCTTCTCAAACCTCATCATTTCCACGATCACTTCAATCAAATACAAACTTGCACTCAGCTTTTCGGGAAAGAAACTCCCAGGCACGGGGCTACGAGCTGGACAGAGAGAAGATACGCTCCCTGGCTCTAAGCACATAAAAGTCTTGTTCAGGAAGCAGATGTCTGCAAATCCTCACAGTTCAGTAAGGTGAACAAGAGCCAGAGTGGGAACAGCAGCACGGTTGTAGATAGGGTGGAGTGGGTCCAACAGGAGCCCTGGGCATCTGTAGTGCCCTGTAGGGAGGCTGGTAAGCGATTGGCTTTGGACCAAAAGGTTTTTGCACATATGTTAGAGGCTTAGATTCAGAAGACAGAGCCAAAGGAGGGCTTAAGATAAAGTAAGATAGCCGGGCCGTGGTGGCACACGCCTTTAATCCCAGCACTCGGGAGGCAGAGGCAGGCGGATCTCTGGGAGTTCGAGGCCAGCCTGGTCTACAGAGCTAGTTCCAGGACAGGAACCAAAAAGCTACAGAGAAACCCTGTCTCGAAAAAATTAAAAAAAAAAAAAAAAGATAAAGTAAGATGAAGTCATTAGAGTTGTTTTCAGGGCCTTTTCATTCCAGAACAAAACATCACCTAATATACAGCCCCTATCTACTGTTCAAGTGTCCCCATAATTTGTCCTGTTAAATTATAAACAGTACTGCTTTTTATCCCTCGGGGCATGGCCGTTTTCCCATCTGTGTAGTTCTGTATGTTTCCTTCTTTCTTTCCCTCCCTGCTTGCTGCTCTCCTCTCTCTTCCTCTTTCCTTGTCTTTTTCTGTGGTACTAGGGATGTGCACATTAAGCTATCTCCTCACCACATATCCCAAGCTGGTCTCAAACTGATGAGACTTCTGTCTCAGCCTCCTGAGCACCAGGATTACAGGTGTATGTCATCATTTCTAGCAAGTTTTCCATTCCTTGTTCAAGGTTCTCAACTCCTTCAGTTTCTCACCAAAGCTCTTCAAGACCCCTCTTGGCAACATGGCTGCTTTTCTCCTTTGCAGTTCTTTATCACGGTGTGCACAGTGCTGCTACAGGTCTTTATCACGGTGTGCACAGTGCTGCTACAGGTCTTTATCACGGTGTGCACAGTGCTGCTACAGGTCTTTATCACGGTGTGCACAGTGCTGCTACAGGTCTTTATCACGGTGTGCACAGTGCTGCTACAGGTCTTTATCACGGTGTGCACAGTGCTGCTACAGGTCTTTATCACGGTGTGCACAGTGCTGCTACAGGTCTTTAGCACGGTGTGCACAGTGCTGCTACAGGTCTTTCCCTCAAGCCCACACTGCAAAGTTCCCTCCTTTCATGTCTTTGTCTTTCTATGTCTACAGACTTTCTGAGGGCACACTCTGTCTTTTTCATCCTTGGATCTTTTCCCAGTATGGAACAGTGTGTGGAAGGAACATCTCGGTGCTACATATACTCTGTTTTCAGGAATGAATGCTGGATATATGAGAGAGTCTGGCCTGTGAAAATCCATCAGGCTGGATAGCTAAAATTTAGGTGCATCTATTTATCTTACACTTCAAAAAAAAAAAATTCCCAGAAAAGAAGAGCACTAGCTGTTACCCTTCTGGTGAGAGCAGAAACAAGCATAACTCTTCAGTAAGTATCACAACTGAGCACCTGACCTCACAGTTCTACTTATGAGAACTGATTCTACCAATACTGTCAAATATATGTGCAAAGATTTGTATTCAGGGATGTTCAGTGCAGTTGTTTTCAAAATTGCTACAGAAATCATATTGAATATTCATCTATAGGGACTGGCTAGCTGAATTATAACCCACCCAGAAGACATGATGCCATTAAGGAACTGGTGTTTTCTCCTCCTGGACACATTACTAAAAAAAAGAGCAAAGGGATAGTAATTTATAAAATTTGTTCCAATAGATGTTTAGACACATCTATTTCAGGTACACAGCCTAGCTGAGCCCTCAGACTGTCACAGTCCCAGCTGTCACATGAATGTGACCATCTGAGAGAACTTGAGAGAAGACGTGAGTCTGATTAACACATCATGCCCAAGAGACAAATAAATGGTTGCTTGGGGTTATCTGTTACTCAGGAGTAGATAACAAGGACACATGGCAATAGCAAACGGCTCGCATTTCTCCAACTCATACCCTAGGCACTTATGTCTCTGTGTCCTAAATGCATCTGTGCAATATGTGAACGTGTCACGTGCACAAATGTGCACTGTTTGTCATGCACATGACTGTGCATTGTGTGTAGCATATGCGAGAATGGGTTATGTGTTTGTGCTGTGAATGCATTGTGTCCTTGTCTAGAATATTCCATCCTCTCTTCCCGGCTCAGCAGGGAATCCAGTTCCTCTGCAAAATACAGTCACACTGAGTCTTTCCTGTCTCCAGAGCTGGCTGTAATCTGGGCACCTGTGCATATCCATCAGGATAGAGATTTCCAATTGATGATATTATATGAATAGAGAACAAGTGAGTAAAACCTTTGCAGAGTGGAATGAGCAGAGGAAAGAAAGGGAAGTGATGTCTACGTATTTTATGACCCCATTTAGTACAAGCCATTCTAGTACTCCTAGTCCCAAAACTGAGGTTGGCAGCTGGTTCTGGCATAGCAGGGTCTCACTCTGAGGTGTAGAGTCGGTCCCTTCACAGAACTATATTATGGTACCTAGTTTATACTGAGAGCTGAAGATTACATTTAGCTTGACACTAGGGATCTAGACAGCAAACTCTCTTGAAGGTGGAGACTGGAGTAGTAATAAACATTCCAGGGCTGGAAATGGCTCTACGGTCTGTTATCTATTAACTGACTAGTCAGTCCAGGCTAAATGGAAGACTAGGAGGGTTCTATCCAGGCTCTCTATTTGCTTTGCTTTGTCACCCTGAAGGCACTATGAGGTGAACTAAAGGGCTGTGAGGCTTAAGGAAGTTGCTAGACCAAAGCAGCCAAAGGCTGCTGGACTCAGCCCAGGCTCACTGGATATGTAGGCTTGGTGGCGATTTCCAAGAGCTTCTGCTTGGCTCTTCGCTCTGCTTCTCGGGCTTCCTGCAGGTCTTGCTTTAACTGATCGGCCTCTTTGGCTCTGCAGAGAAAGAAAGAGACGTTAGCTTCAGAGAAAGGGACAGGGAGAACATGTAGACATTTACCTTACATCTAGAGCAAGAACCTAACTTAACCCCATACATGGCACCTAACAAGGCAAACAAGGACAATGTGACAGGGACATTTACAGGAAGCCAGAACTTCCAAAGTAAGAACAGTATTCCTGGGTATTGTTCATCTCAATGGTAAAGCTAGACTGTAATATGGGGTAGCCATTGGGAAACAACCAAAGTGGCAGTTTTGCAAGCCAGCAGAAGTACAGTGGTTTGTGCCTATGGTGCCAGCTACCCCAAAGGCTGAGGCAGGGGAATTGTGTAAGGCCAGGAGTTGGAGGCCAGCCCGGGCAATAGAGGCAGATGCAATCTCAAAATAAGAAAAAAAAAAAAAACAAAACAAAACTAGTGTTGGTAGCCCATGCCTTAAACTCTAGCACTATGAGGCAGAGGCAGGCAGTGTAGAGTTATTTCATTTGTATTTTAAATAAATAAAGCTTGCCTGAAGATCAGAGAGTAAAACAGCCCCATTGGTCAGGCTTATAGACCAGGCAGTAGTGACACACACCTTCAATCCTAATATCACACTAGTTGCCATAGATATCAAGTGGTGCATGCCTTTAATTCCAGTGGTGCACGCTTTTAATCCCAGCACTAAAGAAGAATATAAAATGGGGGAGACAGCTCTCAGACACAGTCTTAATCTGAGATTCCTGGAGGCAGGATCGCCATCTCAGATTGAGGTAGAGGTAAGAGCCAGTGGCTGGCTGTTTTGCTTTTCTGACCTTCAAGTTGAACCCCATTTCTATCTCTGGGTTTTTATTAATCCTGCTACAAAGCAGATTTCTGAGTTTGAGGTCAGCCTAGTCTACAATAGTGGATTCTAGGACAGCAAGGGCTACATAGTAAAACCCTGTTTCAAAACAAACAAACAAACAAACAAACAAACAACATCAACAACGAAACCAACCCACCTCTGAAACAGGTTGAAAGAAGAGAGAGTGGGAAGGGCCCAGAGATACTATGCTTATTTCTGGGTGAGGAGTGGGCGGGGCAAAGGAGGGCATCATCACAAGCCTTACACTGGGGCCATAAAGGGAAGAGTGTGAAAGAATTTTTCCTTCATGTCCCCAGTAAAACACTTGTAGGCTAGGCTGGAGAGATGGCTCAGAGGTTAAGAGCACTGACTGCTCTTCCAGAGGCCCTGAGTTCAATTCCCAGTAACCATATGATGGCTCACAATCATCTATAATGAGACCTGGTGACCTCTTCTGGTGTGCAAGCATACATGGAGGCAGAATGCTGTATATGTAATAAATAAATAAATAAATCTCAAAAACAAAACAAAACATTTGTAGGTCAACTGTTCACTTTTCTTGGGCAGGAAGAAGTCATGCCACTGAGACTTGGTGTAGAACCCTGCTCTATGAGTTAGGTGTAGTATGGAAGTCTTGTACAGGAGTCCAGTCCTAGAGATATGGATCCATATCCATATCCCTATGGGGCCTGGAGTGGGCAGGCGTCAAGGAACCATATTTTCATAATGACATGCAAAAGTGGTGAGAGGAGCTGGGGAGATGGAACAGCAGTTAAGAGAACTGGCTGCTCTTCCAGATGTTCAATTCCCAACATCCACATGGCAGCTCACAACTCTAACTCCAAGATCTGACAGCCTCACACACCGACATACATGCAGGTAAAACACCAATACACATTGAAAAAAAAAAGTGGTGAGAAAAACTGTAGTGAATGTACCTTAGTAGCTAAGAGCCAAATTCAAGTGCTCTAAACTAATAGAGCCAGATGCTGTGGGGAATGTGCCAGAGTTTATCTGACGGCTGCAGCACTAGAACAATCCAGAGCCTAGAATAGTCTAAAGACTACAGACAACAGTTCTATCCTTCAACCTGGCCACAAAACACACAGCCGCTCTGCTCCCCTATCTAACTGCCTGAAAAACTGTAGGGAAATGGCACTTAGTTTCTGTTTTGAAGTAAATAATTGCCATTGATCTGCATCAAAAGGAACGAGACAAGAACCAAGCTGATTTTGTGGGTGTGTGTGGGTGTGGGCAGGTGCAGGTCAGTGTGGGGTGTAATCCTCTACTGCTCTCCACCTTAGTGGAGAGTCTCTCACTAAATAAGGAGCTCATTAATTCAACTAGCCTGGCTGGTCAGTGAGTTCCATGGATCCGCCTGTCTTTGCTTTCACTCCTAACTTCTGTGCCGAGGCTATGAATAAATGTTGCTGTGCTTAGGTTTTACATGGGTGTTGGGATACAAACACAGGTCTCCTCATGCTTATGTAGCAGGTACTTTACTGATTAGGCCATCTCCCTGGCTCCACTTCCCACTTAAAAAAATTATTTTATTATGTGTATGGGTGTTCTGCCTGCATGTATGTTTGTGTACCATGTGCATGCCTGATGTACATGGAGGCCAGAGAGGGGGTTGCGTCCCCTGGAACTGGAATTATAAAGGGTTTTAAGTCACCATGTGGGTGTTGAAAATCAAACCAGGTTCTCTGGAGAGTAGCTATTGCTTATAACCTGTGAGCCATCTCTCCAGCACACTGCTTCCCCCTCTTTTAAATGTAAAAAAGTCTCTTCTCAATTCTTTGGCAAAAAACAGTCTATGGATATGTTTAAATGTTTTTTTCCTGCAAACTTCACTATTAGAAGGTGTAGAGGCATGACAGACAGGTTCCCTAGGCAAAATAACCATGTTCTATCCCAGTACTTCCATCCTACCAGCCTGTCAAGGAAGGAGTCATACAGTCCTGTTTCCACAACACAGAAGAAGGTTTGGAACCAGGCTCCAGTGCCGAGGACAACCACTCACCTCCTCTCTGACTCCTCAGCCATCTTCAGTGCCAGCACTTCAGCCTCCAGCACCTTCTGCTCCATCAGGCGCTTCTCCTCCTCTGTCCGAATGGCTGTGGCCTTGATTCGCTGCATCTCTTGTTCAGCCTCTGCAGCCTTTTGTGCCAGAAGTTTGGCCTCCTCCTCCGTGATCTGTGCCTTTTCGGCCAACAGGTCAGCTGTTTCCTCAGACCGCATCTGGGAAGGAAAGTGCTCTCAGATAGTATATATGCTTATCTCTCCACAGACTCCCCCAACACAGCAACAAGAACAAATATTTTTATGTGTATAGGTGTTTTGCCTGCATATATGTTTGTGCACCTGTACGTGCAGTGCCTTTGGAAGCCAGAAAGGGCCAACGTATCACTTGGGGCTAGAGTTACAGAAGGTTGTGAGCTGCCATGTGGGTGCTGGGACTCAAATCTAGGTCCTCTAGAAGAGGAGCCAGTGCTGCTAACCACTGAGCCATCTCTCCAACCTCCAGGAACCAGTCTTAATCTCCCTATGTCTTCTCACTGAGAGACTCCCAGTCTGTCACACTAAAGATTCAGCCTTGCAGGCCTTGCAGGCTCCTCTACAGGAGAAAAAAAATCATCCTATATAGAGAATGCATTTCAGCAGAAGCTTATGTTTGTGGGGGAATAAACAATTTAAGCCCTGTTCTGTCCCTTTCAGTCAGTGATTCAAAAGTAGGAGTCATGCCCACTGCCTACTCCTGAACAAATGTCTGGAGACTATTTTCCTGCAGTGCTCGAGAATCTAATGTAAGGTAGGCTGGGCATGGCAGGTATGCCTCTCCTTCAATCAGGGTCAAGAATACATAGTTTTAGCTGGGCGGTGGTGGCGCACGCCTTTAATCCCAGCACTCGGGAGGCAGAGGCAGGCGGATCTCTGTGAGTTCGAGACCAGCCTGGTCTACAAGAGGTAGTTCCAGGATAGGCTCCAAAACCACAGAGAAACCCTGTCTCGAAAAACAAAAAAAAAAAACAAAAAAAGAATACATAGTTTTCCTTGACTTTATAATGAATTCAAAGTCCAGTCCAGGGCACCTGAAACTTGTCTTCCAACTTATCACACCGCCAAACTGAATACATAAAAATGAATAAAAACGTAGAGCTCTGGCAGGTGGTGGCAGCGCACACCTTTAATCCCAGCCCTTGGGAGGCAGAGACAGGCAGATCCCTGTGAATTCGAGGCCAGCTTGGTCTACAAAGTGAGTTCCAGGACAGCCAGAACTAAAAGTGAAACCCTGTCTTGAAAAACCAAAACCAAACAAAAAACACTCCACATAAAGTCTTGGGCATGCTAGAAAATAGCTCTGCCACTGAGCCATATCCCAGTCCTAGGGTATTTTTAGACTGGAACGTCATTACTGGCAGTTAGCAGGTAGAGGTAAGGACATAACAAATATCCTTCAATGCAGAGAACCACTCTGTTAGTAGTACCAGATTTTGGTTGGTACTACTTTCCAAAAGTTGGTAGGGCCAAGGCCAAGAACCCTGACTCAGAGGCAAGTCAGTTATGAAAGTGGAGTTTGACTGCAAATGAACTGAACCTAAATTTTTCAAAAAGAAAAAGTACTGGTGTTTTAAAAAGTGAAATAAATTCACAGTCCACAGAAGGCCTAATTTCACAAGTCCCATGTCACCTCCAAGAGCCCTAACCCTCAGAAATCACCAGAGCTTCGTTGGCCATTGTCGCTTCTTCTTTCATCTGCAGAAGCCTTCTCTCTAACTCGTCCCTCGTGCGCTCGGCCTCCTCCCGCATCTGCTTCTCTCGAGCCAACCGCTGACGCTCCATCTGGGGGTAAAAGAACAGTTCCAAGTCACAGTGCTGCAGAAACCCAAGAATGGGCAGTTTCTGGAGCCTCACTCTCCTCTGGGCTTCTTTCCAGTGTCTTCACTTGGGGTAGCCTGGGTCATTCTTGTTGTCTGCTGCTCTCTGTCCTAAACTAACTGCAGAATTAAAAGATGTACTTCTTGAAACAAATTCCAG
Organism: Microtus pennsylvanicus; assembly: GCF_037038515.1. NCBI lineage: Eukaryota > Metazoa > Chordata > Mammalia > Rodentia > Cricetidae > Microtus > Microtus pennsylvanicus. The sequence goes on from NC_134590.1 coordinate 66,099,263, forward strand.
TAGTGAGTACAAATTCAGTCTCCACATGAAGAGAAAAGAGCATTCTTGTACACAATATGATATGACCTTACAAAGCTCTGTTATTTGGGAAACCTCACATGGCTCTGTTCTCTGAATGGCAGTTCTCCATACAGGTTCCTCCTCCCCAAAACAGTGGCCCAGAAAAACACAGCTCTCTTATCTGTTCAGATGAACTACCCTGACATTTTTAGTCCCTACGGCCCCTTCACACAATTTCATCCACAATAGCACCACTTCCCCCTCTGCTTACAGAGAATGATAGTTCCCACTCCGAATTTCACAGCAGGAAGCTGCAGTGGCTTTGCACGGTCTTGTATAGCCCCATGTAGAGGCAACTCACAGGCAGGCAGGAACACAGACCCCATCCTTACAGAAACAGTACAAAGCCTCTACTGCCATCCCCTAGCCTTCTGGATCACAATGTTAATTGGGCCACCTGCCAACCTTAATAAATGGACCAAGACTAAAGACAGCACAGTTCCCTGTAATTCCAGGGCACTGAGTTCAGAAAGCAGAAGCCAGAAGTGGCCATTGTACTATTTTCTGCCTTAGATAACACAATCATGTTTAATTACTCCTTCTGGCTTCAATCTCACCCAAACTCTAGTACTACAAGGCCACCCTTTCTAAATATGAAGTTCCCTAAGCGCCCTCAATTGAAAGAATCATGCAAAATAGATAAGCAATAAAGTAAGTTCTTTGATTTTCCTCTTGACCTCAGTGAACAGTTGGCAATCTGTTCTTCAATTTCCACTAAAATACAATTTCCATTTCCATTATTCTCCTTTTGGAAAAAAAAAAAGGACCAGGCTGTCCCCAGTTCCCAGCCTTGTACTTTCTATGAGACCTTCACCTAAATAATAAAGGACTTCCTGTCCTTATGAAGAGTTTCAGATGCAATCCATCCTCTGAAAAGAGGCAGCACCAGCTCCACTTGACAGATGAGAAAACTGAGTCACACAGATGAAAAGATTTAGCTGCAAGGTTGGCATGTTCCACCAGGCAGCATTTGCACTATTTCCTCCCAGGGCCCCGGAGCTGTCATACTCCTCTAACTTCTAAACTTTCCTCTGCTGAAAGTAAGGTCAACGAGTATGCTTCTTAAAGTTGTCACTACTCCTCCATGTTAGCGTAGCAGCACTTTTTTGTTCAGTAGACCCTATACCATTATCCCTAAAGCATCCAAAAGAAGACACTGATGGTCTACTGTTCCAGAAAGCAGAGGGCAAGCTCACAGCTCACTGCCTCACACTGGGTATTTCTCTCTAAAGCCTGGGGCTAGGAGCCAGCCTCTCTGGGGTTCCCAAACCAGAGAACACCACACAGACTAATTATTACACCTCTGAGCTTGCAAGTCCTGAGGGGAGCCAACTGCAGCTGTAGCTACTCCATCAAACAGTTCATCCCAGACCACAATTGAAATTCTCAGCAGCAAGGCTCAAACTAGCTGTGGATTTCAGTGAGCAGAGAAGGACTGTGAGTAGAAAACATCAATGCAGCCAGTCCAGTCTGCTGGTAGGTGCTGCCAGCACCTCCTGCAGAGGCCCAGCCATGTGTGTCCAGCTGACCTGCAGCAAGGAGTGCAGCAGGAGCCTTATTAGCATCCACAACATGCACTGAAATGGCGTCTTCTACTCTATCACCATCTAATTAGAAAGGGCACTGACTTGGCAGGGAAGACAGACGTAAAGAAGGACAGCTAGACAGATAGGGAGACAAAACCATGCCTGGTTACCTTGTCCCAAGTCTGTGATAAGTACAGAAACAACTAATAATCTTGGTTTTTTTTTTTTTAAAGATATGCTATTGTAACTTAGTATGAATTTCCCTTAAAATTTTTATTATGTCTATTTTATTCATATAAGTGTGCACGTGACAGTCATAGAACAACTTGTAGAAGTCAGTTTTCCCCTTCTACCATGTGACTGCCAGGCATCAAACTCAGGTTGTCAGGTTTGGTGTCAATTACCTTTACCCTCTGAGCCATCTCGCCAGCCCAAGTGCTTAGTTTCATAGTTGACAACCCATTATCTGAGCATTAGCTAAAAAAGATCCAACAGGAATGGAGTAAGACAGGTACGTCTATTATCAGGCTGACAACAGCCATCCTTTATCTCGAAGGCTGAGACTGACCAAAAGTAATATCATCAATTAAAACAAGGTCTTTAGGTCGGGTGGTAGTGGCACATACCTTTAATCCCAGAACTCAGGAGGCAGAGGCAGGCTCTGTGAGTTTGAGGCCAGTCTGGCCTACAGAGGAAGTTCTAGGACAGCCAGAGCAGTTACACAGAAAAACCCATCACAAAAAAACAAAGAACAAAACAAAAACTAAACCAAATCAAAACAACACAAGATCTTTAATGATTATTATTCATTAATGTGTATGAATGAGAACACGAAGTTTGTGCACATGTCCTATGGTGCATGTGTGGATGTCAGAGGACAACTCTGTGGAGTCTGCTCTCTTTCCATCTTTCCATAGGTTTCAGATATCACATCAACAATGTCAGGTTTGCACAGCAAGTACTTTTCCTTGATGAACCACCTTGCTAGCCCTAAAACCGTGTCTTAGCTGGGCATAGTGGCACGTCCGTGATCCCAGAATTAGGGAGGCTGAGGCAAGAAAACTGTCTTGCGTTTGAGGGCTGACTTGGCTCCACAGAGTGTACCAGGCCAGCCAGGACTACATAGTAAGAATGTGCCTTAAACAAATAAGATTGAGACTGGAGAGATAACTCAGTTTTAAAAAAGTACTTGCTATACCTGGGTTTGATCCCTAGCACTCACAAAAAAGGTCAGGCATAGTAGTATCATACTAGGAATGTAGAAACAGCCAGAGTCCTAGGGCTTGCTGGCTTAGCTTTATAGTAAGTCCCTGGCCACTAAGAGACTTTGCCTCAAAAGATAAAGTAGATATTCCTGAGTAGATATACCTAAGTTTGACCTTTGGCCTACAAAATCAAGTGCACAAATACATAAATACACAAACCAAATGAAAGAAACAAAACCTGAAGTCTTACTCACCTGCTTCCTAGCCTTCTCCTCCCGAGCCTGGGCTTTCATCTGCTGAACTTCTAAAGAGTCAGCCTTCCTTCTCCTCATAAATAGGTCGTGGTTCCCAATACATAGCTGGAGAATCTATGGCACAGAAATAGGAGGAAATATGGTAAGTATATAAATTTACTTTGCGCAGCACTCGGGAGGCAGATTTCTATGAGTTTGAGGCCAGCCTGGTCTACAAGAGCTAGTTCCAGGACAGGCTTCAAAACTACAGAGAAACCCTGTCTCAAAAAACTAAACCAACCAACCAACCAAATAAATAAATAAAAATGCCATTTCGCTGGGCGGTGGTGGCACATGCCTTTAATCCCAGCACTTGAGAGGCAGAAGCAGGCGGATCTATGTGAATTTGAGGCCAGACTGGTCTATAAGAGCTGGTTCCAGGACAGGCTCCAAAAGCTACAGAGAAACCCTGTCTCAAAAAACAAAAACAAAAACATTTTCCTTTGTTGTCTTCCAGCCCACCATGGCACAGCTGCAATCTGAGGAAGAAAGGACGGAATAAAACACAAAGCCGTGTTCCCAGTTCTGGGAGCATACACAGTGAATAGAGGATGCTCCATTCATCACCACAGTGTCCTAAGTCAAGATGTGGCAAGACAGATGGCAGATCAGGGACCATCAGCCAGGATTAGGTTGTGTCAAACGTTATTTATATGGAAAGAAATAAGCTGGCTTTCTCCCTCATACCAAAAAGCTGATTCCAGTTTCAAAAGTAACTTTATTTGAAAATACAGAGTATTTTTTTAAATCAAGATAAGACGTCAAGTAAGAAAACAGAAGAACAAATGATCGAGGTTTTTTTTTTTTTGGAGGAGGGAGGTTTGAGACAGGGTTTCTCTGTGTAGTCCTGGTGTCCTGTAAACCAGGATGACCTCGAACTCACAGAGATCGCGTGAGATCCGCCTGCCTTTGCTTCTCAAATGCTGGGACTAAAGGCGTGTGCTACCATTGTCCACCCAGTTTACGATGGAGTATTTTATGTGTCGACATGAAAGGTGAAAATGTTTACTCGCCATAACATCATAAAGAAGGAAAACGAGCCTCACAAGGAGGATAATAATTAATAAAGAAAACAAACAAACAACCCAAGAGAAAAGTGGTCAAAAGACCCAAAGCAAGAACTGAACAGGGAATTAGATTTGATCAACAGGTATAAAGATGTAACTTCATTAGTAATTATAAAATGCAAATCAACATGGCAAGTGGAGAGCTGAGATGTACCTCAGCAGAATGCTTTCTTTCTGACATGCACTGACATGCACTATGCTCCAGATTTTATCTCCACTTCCCACCTCCCCTCCCCTCAAAAAGGTTAATTGTATAGGTTAAACCAAAGAGAAAAGTATTTACCAAATCAAATATCATTTTATAGCTCTTAGCAAGAGAAACTAGGGCCAGCTCCCTGGCAGAGAAGCATGTGTATGTATGTGTATACATATATACACACAGATCATTTAATTCCTTAGAAAGGTTAGTTCTCTGTCATGAAAACCAGGCTCTCAACTTACCAGCTTATTAACACGAAGCTTTGAGGAGTTAAATTTGAAGACATCAATTTTCTTATCCAGTGGCTTAATAGTAAACTGAAAGAAAGGAGTAACAGTTTCATATGACATCAACCAGGAATCCACAAAGTAGCAACTACACCGCCTCTAGTCCTGGCCTCCTGGTGCCCAGGAATAAAGCCTTGGGTAAGTCTGAGGCATACAGGGCCCAAGATTGGGGCTGCAGAATTTCATGACCCTAACCATCTTGGGTAGCTCTAAGGAACGGACAGTGGCACCCAGTCACATTGGCACAGTTCCTTGCCTTCATAAAGTTCGCAGTCTAGTAGGACTTAGTCCAACAACAGCCAAATACTTAAGAGATAACACCATATATCAGTGTCTCACTGGTGGGACATGTCACAAATATCCTAGAGGTTTAGAGCAGATCTAGCACAATGGGAGGCATTACAGTTGGTCTAAGAAGTATATGGCAGAATAGCTAAAAGATAGGGTGGAGGGGCATTCTAGACAAGTCAAGTAATAAGAATAAATTCAGTATCTAGCACTGAAAATTAGAAGAGGAGGGGATGGTGAGCACGATACTGACCATATTAGCTCTTTAGTAATTTGCACTGATACAGCAGGCTTAGATGGATAGGAATGCTGATAGGTTGTGAAGAAGAAAAACCTCAGAGGGGGTGACTGTTGTGGAATATTATTTCAACGGGGCAAAGATGTGTTACATTTGCTCATGCTGTGGAGTATTTAACTGAGAAGGTGTGTGCATTTGTTTCTGCTGCATTTGTTTAATTATTAAAAGACGTGTTGCTGTTTCACATTGCTGGCCTAAGGCATCCGATTGATCTAGTAAAAAGCTGAATGGCCAATAGTCAGGCAGGAGAGGGGCAAAGCTGGTAAGCAGAGAGAATAAATAGGAGGAGAAATCTAGGTTGAGAAGAGAAGAGGAGCAAAGGAGGTAGAAAAGAAGAACAAGTTAATTTAAATTAAAAGAGCTGGCCAGAAATGAGTCTAAGCTAGGTCAAGCATTCATATCTAATAATAAATCTCCGTGTCATGATTTGGGAGCTGGTTGGTGACTCAAAAAAGAAAGCTTGGTATAGGTGACACTTAATACAGCAAGTTCCTATGGGTTTCTGAGCATGGTCAGTAGGTAAAAGATGCCAAGAGAAGAAATACAGTATGAAGAAAAATAGATTGCTGTAAAAGAGAAAAATACAGTTCCTGAAATCAAAAGGATTTTGACAACTTAGAAAGAGAAACTTAAAACACACAGACATACAGAGACATAGACACACACACACACACACACACACACACACACACACACACACACACACACACACACACAGAGACAAGTCAACTGCTACTCTGAACCACTGAGGAGACCAGAAAGCTCCCAGATTCCTAGAATGCCCCTGGAAATGTAACTCTCAGCTGAACATGATAACACACACCTGTCATACTGGCTCTCAGGGAGGAAGATCATATGTTCGAAGCCAATCTGTTCTATAGAAAGAGTTCCAGGCCAAACAGGACAACATAGACCCGCTTCAAAACCAAAACAAGGGGCTGGAGAGATGGCTCAGAGCTTAAGAGCACTGGCTGCCCTTCCAGAAGTCCTGAGTTCAATTCCTACAACCATATGGTGGCTCACAACCATCTATAATAAAATTTGGTGCCCTCTTATGGCCTACAGACATACATCAGGCAGAACACTATACATAATACATCTTTTTTTAAAAAAGCATATAGATCAAATATATTTTTAAATATTTATATATTTATTATGTATACAATATTCTGTCTGTGTGTAAGTCTGCAGGCCAGAAGAGGGCACTAGACCTTATTACAGATGGTTGTGAGCCACCATGTGGTTGCCGGGAATTGAACTCAGGACCTTTGGAAGAGCAGGCAATGCTCTTAACCGCTGAGCCATCTCTCCAGCCCAAGATCAAATATATTTTATACGCACATATGAAAATGCCTTCCTGACACCCATTACTTTGTACAATTAGCATATGCTAACAAATATTATAAAAGTACACACACATTCCCAAGAAAGACTTGTACAAGCCGGGCGGTGGTGGCGCACGCCTTTAATCCCAGCACTCGGGAGGCAGAGGTAGGCGGATCTCTGTGAGTTCGAGACCAGCCTGGTCTACAAGAGCTAGTTCCAGGACAGGCTCCAAAACCACAGAGAAACCCTGTCTCGAAAAACAAAAACAAAACAAAACAAAACAAAAAAAAAAAAAAAAAAAGACTTGTACAGCCACCCCTAGCAAAGCCGGAAAAAATTTTAAAAAATGATTGAGCCAGATATACAGGTCTTGCCTGCATGTGGTTTCCATTCTCAGGACTACTGAATATAAAACAGAAAATGGAACAAAAAAATGAGTTGCTTAGCAAATAAACTTGCCGAGGAAGGCAAATTCTTGGATATTTTTTTACATGTTTCTATTGTCCAATAAGAAATGAGCACACATAGAACGATGGCAAAAAAATTCTTTGTTTAGACTTTGGACAAGTTAATTTAGTCATAGTATTGTTCTGGTGTAGAATATTATTTATGAATTTCATAAGCTTATTTTTAGCCTTGCTAATGAACCCTAGAGCTGTGAGTGGGAAGTCACAAAAAGTACGGAAACCACAGACAGGCTCTCTGTCACGTCAGGCCACATACGAAGAATCACTAACTGTTTTAGCAGGATGACTGCTATCCATAAGTCCCATTAAGGCATGCCCAAGTAGCTTGGAGTCTGCTTGCTGTACAAGATACTGATGTGATCGAACATGATGGCCTTGAGAGGGCACGTTAGAGTTGGTTGTGTCACAGGGTATACTAGGGGACCTTAATCCTTGAGCTCTGAAAAACAAGTATTTGAGGGACCATTAGCGAAAGTGGGAGGCAAAGGACTAGTTACACAGTGGAACACTGACTACTTTAAGTCACATTTAAAGAGATTCCAATTTAAGAACCTGAAAACAAACAAACAAACAACTACCTAATGCTCACTTCTCAGGACAACCAGCTACAAAACCAACTGTCAGAATGTTTAGATGAAGAAATGCAATTGGCCTGGCAAATGGCTCAGCAAGTAAATAAAGGTGATTGTTACCAAACCTTAAGAATGGAATGTGACCAGGCAGTGGTAGTGCACACCTTTAATCCCAGCACTACCGAGGCAGGAGCAGGTGGATCTCTGTGAGTTCAAGGCCAACCTGGTGAACAAAGTGAGTTCCAGGAGAGCCAGGGCTGTTACTCGACAAAATAAAATAAAATAAATAAATAAATAAAATAAAAAAGAGTGTGACCCCTGGTACCAACATGGTAAGGGAGAGAAACGACGCCTAACAAGTTGTCCCCTGAATTCTATACACTCACCCTGGCACATACTACACCGCCTTCCTTCAATAAGTAAATAGATAAATGTAAAACAAGCAGCTCACTTTGAATTCGGTGTGAAATGCCTAACCATAACACCAGCATTTAGAGGTGTTGAGACAAGAGGACTGCTAAGTTCCAGGCTATGCAGAAAGACCCTGTCTGAAAGACAGAAATAGAGGGAGAGGAAGGGAGGAGGAAGAAGAGAGGCAAGTTCAATTTGCTTCAGCAAGCATGGTTGAGTAATCTAAACCACAGACTGGAAACAAGGGCCTAGTATTGCTTACCTTGAGCTGCTAAAAAAGAAAGAAATTTGCTCCAAGACCTGCAGACAACATGAAACATCACTGTCACTCATGGCCTACTCTGCGTGGACATGCACAGGCCAGGCTGCCTGCTTCTGCCTGGTGTCTTGTGTTCTCAGGGTCCGTCTCTGGAACTCCCCGATAAGCAGAAACCACTCTGGTTCCCAGGCCTTGCCACTCTACCCATCAGACATAAGATCTCAATGTACCTGTTTTCTGGTGACATGGATATCAAACATATCCCTGCCTTTACAGTAATTTCTTCTGAGAACTTGATCAGAAGTTAATGCAAGTGTAATAGAGGCCCTCACAACAACATCGTCAGCTCCTCCCACTTTACTCTTTATTTATTTACTTACTTACTTATAGAAGGGTGGAGTACATGCCCAGGCAGATGTGTGAAGGTCAGAGACATCCTGTATAAGTTAGTTCTTTTTTTTTCCACCATGTGGGTCTTAGGAATTGAAGTAGGAAGTTCGGCTTGATAGCAAGTACCTTTACTCACTGAGCCATCTGAGCAGCCCACATTGTATTTTATGTTCTAGAGCAGTCAAGCCATTACTGACTGGAGGGCTAATGCTGGACTTTCCTCATTTCTGTTTGCTCTCTGGCACAAAGCAGATGTTTAATAATTCCTTTAAAATTAATGAATAGGAAGCCAGGGTAATGCTCAGTAGGACAGCAAAAGTCTTGCATGTGCAAGGCTCTGGGTTTGATCCCCAGCACTGTATAGTAAAGATTAAAAAAATACTAATGAATACATAAAACATAGGACTGTTGCATTTGAAAAGCCATCATCCTATATAGAAATATGTGAATCTACTCTGGGCATATGCCTGTAATCTCAGAATTTAGGAGGCTGAGGCAGGAGTATTGCTGTCAGTTCAAGTCATTTTGGGCTACACAAAAATATTTGAACCTAATGAATCAACTAAAAAACAAGCTGCTAGATATTCCTGTGAGGGCTTTTCTTTTTTTCCCTTTTATTTTTTGTTTTGTTTGGTTTGTGTGGTTTTTCCAGACAGGGTTTCTCTGTGTAACATTTCTATCTACACTAAAACTTACTTTGTAGACAAAGCTGGCCTCAAACTCAGAGATCTGCCTGCCTCTGCCTCCCAAATGCTGGGATTAAAGGTGAGGGATTTTCTTAACCAGATTAGGTAGCAGGAAGACCTACCCTAAATCTGGACCATTTTTTTCTGATGGTAACCCACATAAAAGGACACAGAATAAGGAAACTTTGCTTTTGCCTGCTTGCTCTCACTATTGCTAGCAAGTTTATATATCCTGGTGCTACAGCATTCGTTTACCAATATTAGAGCTGACTTCAATGGGATTACAACACAGACTAAAACCAGAAGTTCTTCAGGAATCCCCCAGGCCTTCAACACACATCGAGACTGCAGAGACATCTAGCCTTGTGGATTGAACAACTTCTGGATTCTCAGTCTCTCCAGTGAGATGGCCATTGTTGGACTACTTGGGCTGTGCAAGCCAATCTAATGAATACCCTTTTTAATATACATATTCATCCTATCTGTTCTGTTTCTTTAGAGAATCTTGACTAATAGACCTCTTGACAAAAACAAAATATATAACTGTCAACCTGGCATGGTGGTTCACGCCTTTAATCCCAACATTCAGGAAACAGAGGCAGATCTCTGAGAGTTTAAGGCTGGCCTGGTCTACTGGTCTAAATAGCAAATTCAAGGTCAGCCAGGACTACACAATGAAACCCTGTTAAAAATTAAGACAAAGAACGCCCCCCCCTCCAACATGCGCTTTCTCTGTCTCTCTCTCCCTCTCTCTCTCATGCACTTTTCCACTACATGTATCAAACACAGTACATAGAGAAGCTTAACATAGACCACACTTAAAATACAAAGAAATAGAAAGTCAAGTTATCAGAAATGTTCCTTTTTCCTTCTTCTGTTCTTTGGGGTTTAGTCTTGACAAGTTGAGCTGCTCACTCTCCTGTTAGTCAATAGTGGGCTTTAGCCATGCCCTTTGAAGAAGGGATGCCAAAACCATTCCGTAAGTATTTTAAAAATCAACAACCAAAGTTCTAAAGCCTGGGAATTAAAAGACTTTCACTGACAAGGAGATGGCCTGGATTGGGAGCTTTGGCAAAGAGGAGAAACAGGAAAGGACCTTTTGCAGGACCAATGTACCCCAAGTGGCACCTGCAGTATAGACATGTCCTACCTCCTTGTCGCTGTAAGAGATGTTTCGGATTTCATTCCATGGGAAGGAGATCTTGGGGGTCAGCCTGTTCTCAGGGTCATAGATATGAAGCCCCAGAGCATCCACACCAAGCAGCAACTCTGTGCCCTTTTTATTCTGCAGAGCCAATAAAGAGCAACTGTTGTCAGCTTCCAGCTGGGGATTTTAGTCAACTTTCTAAAGAATTTGGCATATATTGTTATATTTGACAAGTTTCAACAAGTCTCAACAGAAACCACAGCTCTCTTGTAACCCAGGAGGCTTCCAGCTTCTGAATTTAGGGAAGCAGAGGCAAAACAATACCATTTTTGTGACTGGTGTGTCCCTTGAGTCACTGTGGACTCAGGCTCTTGTCACTGGCTTGGTGGTTGAAGAAATGGTACTTTAAATGTTGTGAATACTACTTAAATAACCAGATTATCAGCGGAGGGCCAAAATCCACATGTTTGAACATTTCTCCCATTATAGGAAATGGTAGCTTCATGGTGCCACTGTTACTTTGTGGCAATGTTCTTGCCTGGCACATACAAAACCCTAGCTTTGATCATCATCACACACATAAAAATTGCTGGATGGCTAGAAGGAAAAACTTCAGTCTAAGAACTAGATGGTTTTATTTTAGATTACAATGCAGTCTTGTAGTTTTACTATACTATACCCCAATATGGTAAAACGTTAACTGCATTTTGGGGGTAGCTATGTGGTGGGTATATATGGCATTCATTGAAAACTTAATTTTCCCATATGTTTCAAATGCCTGATAATGTTGGAAGAAATGCATACAAATTATACTTCAATGAAGCTGTTTAAAATACCAGTTAGTTATATAAATGCTGTATCTCTGAGAGGACTCCTGGGCAGCAGTTAGTACAACCAGAGGCTTAGTGCCCTGTGCTCCATGTTACTGACCCCACTATGGAGCCATCTTGATAGGCGGACCAATTTGTCAGTGTTTTTAGCCTTTGTAGTGGAAAGAAACTCCCTGCACACACAAGGACACTATAGCTCCTGACTCCTTGCTGACAGTAAGGAAATTGAGCCAAGACTCAAGGGTAGGACAGCAGATCTGCACACTGAGAAGGTGCTTGGGCTGTGATGAGAAGTACCAATCTAACAGCAGGTGTTGGATTGGGAGGTGTGCGCTCTAAGATAAATCTCTCTACTTGTTCTAACACCTGAAACCAGGCACTGCCACCCAGGCACAAAAGTGTTCTTCTTGTCTGCAAAGCTTTTCAAAGTGATGTGCTAACAGAAGTGAGACTTGTGTTCTTACATCTGTACCCCGTTTTGGAAAATAAGATATTTCTTTATGTTTCTGATATTCAAATAAAAAAAGAAAGGATTCCACCTTTTGTTATCATTATGACTATAACACTCCTAGAGACTAGAGAGGGTAGCATAATCCTCTGAGATTGTTTTAATCACCTAGTACCCCATTAATATGTTCAAATACCTAATTATCAGTTAAAATAAAATGTTTTAAGCATTTATCTTTCCTAATGATACACTTTAAGATCTCTAACATAAAACTACTAAAATGTCTTTAACTTTGTCTATTGTTCAACATAAAAAACAAACAAAAAGTAGTTCATGCTCATCTGATTCATGTAGAAATATCCGTATGAAGAAGCAGCAGCTAGCTGGTTTGGAGACTGCTGAGTAGCTTAGTGAGTCAAACTGCTTACTGCCACACCTGATGACCTGAGTTTGACCCCCCAGAACCCACATGGTAAAAGAAAACTCTAGCATATGATCCTCTGCTCACCACCAGGAAAAAAGAAACAAATGAAAAAAAATATATATATATAATTTTTTTTCTTCTAAGTAAAATAAATTTATAAGGAACATTAGTTTTTTTTGGCTTTTTTTTTTTTTTTTTTTTTTTGGTTTTTCGAGACAGGGTTTCTCTGTAGCTTTTGGAGCCTGTCCTGGCTGTCCTGGAACTAGCTCTTGTAGACCAGGCTGGCCTCGAACTCACAGAGATCCGCCTGCCTCTGCCTCCCGAGTGCTGGGATTAAAGGCGTGCGCCACCACCGCCCGGCTTTTTTTGGCTTTTGTTTGTTTTGTTTTATATTATTTTTGAGATGGGTTGTTTCTCTGTGTAGCTCTGGCTGTCCTGGAACTCACTCTGTAGACCAGGCTGGCCTCAGACTCAGAGATCCACCTACCTTTGCCTTCCGAATGCTGGGATTAAAGGCGTTCACTATCACTGCCTAGCCTAAGAGGGTTTTGTTTTTTGTTCTTGTTTTTTCAAGACAGGGTTTCTCTGTAGTTTTGGAGCCTGTCCTGGAACTTGCTCTGTAGAATAGGCTGGCCTCAAACTCATGGAGATCCACCTGCCTCTGCCTCCAAAGTGCTAGGATTAAAGGCATGTGCCATCACTGCCCAGCCCTAAGAGGTTTTTAAGGACTGCAAAATGTTTTCTTTCTTCCTTTCTTCTTTTCTTTCTTTCTTTTTTAAATATAATTAATAGTGGTGGTAGGTAACGGAAGTTAGGTGGGTTGACAAAACCACAGAAACCTACTAAATTGGCCTAACCTCAAGAAGTGGATGTTATGTAGAAATGAATGAATCTTTTAATTATTTAATATTTATTTACTTATATGTTGAGTCTGTGCATGCATGTTTATGCTACAGCACACATGTGAAGCTCTCAGACAATGTACAGGAATCAGTTATCTGCTTTGACCATGTAGATTCCATGGACTGAAGTCAGGATATCAGGCCAGGCAGCAAGTGCCTCATCTACTACTCATGAAACATTAGAAACAACTTTCTACATTCTTTTTTATTTTTTTAAGATTTGTTCTTATTATTATTTTTAGTTACATATTTATATGTCTGTGCACATAACTGCAGGTGCCCTTGGAGGCCAGAGGCATCAAATTCACTCTGGAATTGAAGTTTCAGGCAATGTGAGCCTCCCAAACTGGGAGCTGGTAACTGAACTCAGGTCCTGATGCAAAAGCAGTATGTGCTCTCAACTACAGAGCCATTGTTCCAGCCCCTGCAACCTTCTGCATTCCTATAAATACCTTTTTAGGCACCTGCTTATTATAGCAGAACATTTCAGTGTGCCCTGTTTTGTTTTTTATGCAATGAAATCCACAAAACCTGTATTTAGAAAACAAATTAAGTAGAAAGCTATGCTGGAGATGTGCTTAATTCCATTTACTCCAAGTTAACATAAGGATGTAGGAACCTGAAAAAGGAAAGCAAAGATTAACTGGAATCAGAGAGGCAGAAGATGACTGCAGGTGATCTACTCATCTGTGGCCATCTTAACCACCACTCATCCACCAGGGAAGAAAAGCTTGGGTATGCAGCATGGACTCTGTTGGAAGAAGCCATGGATAGATACACTGCAACCAGAAAAATCCCACAACAGGAGAAATGCATACTCTAGGGCCACATCTGAGCAGAACACAAATGCCTTTCTCTGCAGAAGCACTGGTTCCCAGAGGCCTGGGGACTATTAATGGTTTGAACAGAAAACTAATTAGCCTCACAGTGAGAATAAGAGTTCCACCCAAACAAACCAGGAATCTGTAAGAGCAACCTTACTTTCCATGGGCCCCAGGAAAAGATACTATTTCTAGGTGCTCCTTGGATCTCACAAGAGGCCAGAATTATCAAATATTACATGGTCAGCATTCCAACAAGTTTTGCTGAAGAGAACCAGGCCTGCGTCCCAGAATGTACCACTGGCAATTACCTCTGATCTAATTTGAAGTCCCCAAATAAAAGAGGAGGCTCTAGATCCCTGTCTTTCTCTTTTCTTCTTTACCCCTGAACCATAAAAGACTCTAACTACCCTGGAATGAGGAAGCAACCCACTGGGCTATGTGGCCCTGGCTCAGTCTATCTGGTAGCCAGGAAACTTGGGGAGGAATCAACACACCCGGATTGCAAAGTAGTTCACCCCATACATCTCCAGGTCCTGTGCTATCTTCAAATACTCCATTTCAGCTTCATCCCTGTAAGGAGAATGGAAGAACACGGTCACTGGGGCTAAGTGACAAGGGTGGAGGACAGACACTCGCCAAGCCAAGTATTCTCAGCATGCTTATCCTATGGATTTACGACACCTGCAGAAGATAGGAGACAGACCAGACACCAGCAGAGCTTTTCCCAATCCAGAGTCTATTAAACACAAGCAGCAGAATTTCCCATCCCCGTGAAAATAAGAAAACAGACTCATTACACTGTCTCTTGGCTTCAATTTCACACTCTGCCCTTGGTAAATAGTGGCATCTGTCTCAAGTGATTAAAAAAAAAAAGAATGTGGGGGTTGGGAGTGTAGCTTAGTGGTACAGCACTCACTTAGCACGTGTACAGCTGAGTTTCATCCCTTGCAATAGTAAAAAGAAAAACCAAAACCATGGTGTGTTATTTTCAACCTCAGATGAATTATTTAAGCTGTTGCCTTATCTCTGTGCACTTTCTTAACCCAGAGGTTTTAGGAGTGAACAAGCTTTTCTACACACTATGACAGCTTCTACTTTCCTGACTTTGTCTCTTGGGGTTAAGAGACAAAGGGGTTACTGTTGAAGGTTAAGGCAAGAACTATCTGAGCCATGAAACCCAGGACAGTGGATGAATATTTTGTGTTATAACTCAAACTTAAAGCAAGCTCTGAAGCAGCAGTGACTTGCAGAAAACTCCCCAATAGTTAAATGTATTGAAGTAATTCAACTCAAGCTTCCCTATGACCTTGTCCTTGTCCTTCTCTCTCTCTCTCATCTCAAAATGCTCTCAGATGGATTTTAAAAATTCACCCTGAGAGAACGCCAAGTGTTGGCAAGCAGGTGGAAGAACCAGAAATCACACACACTGCTGATGTAAATTGATTCAATTACTTTGGGAAACTATTCAACATTACCTATAACAGCAAAAACCAAGAAACAACCCAACAACTCAAGAGTCCTTCAACAGTAGAATGGATAAATAATCTGTTATACTAATATACTGGAATTCTGCACAGCCATGAAAATGGGAAAATTATTGTTACGTGCCATGTACTCAAATCTCACATGATGATCTTGAGAAAAAAAACCACTTAATATAGAAATTGGTGCATTTATCTAAAGTTTAAAATGGATGATGGTGGACTAGAGATGCAGCTCAGTAATAGAATGGTCAGCTGCCCAGCATATGAGAGACCTTGTACTTGATCTCTCAGCACTACAGACTCGTAATATAACAATGGTAAATTAAAAAAAAAAATCAATGGGCAACACCAGTCTATGGGAACACTAATTAGAAATTGGGAAACTGAATTAGATCACAAGCCTTTAATTTCAACACTGAGTAGAGGCAGGTGGACTTCTGTGAGTGTTGGCCAGCCTGAAATACATAGCAAGTTCCAGGACTGCAAGAGCTACATAGTAAGACTTTGACCATTAAAAAAAAAAAAAAGAAAAGAAACTGGAAAACTAGTTATCTTTGGGGAGAAAGTCATGGGCTATTTCTTATCTTTTTGTGATAAATGATCAAACAGTATACTTATGATCTGTCCATTTTGTGGGTATAAACAAAAGAGATACCTCAATAGTTAAGAGCATTGTCTACTCTTCCAGGGGACCCACGTTTAATTTGTAGCACCCATAGTGCCCCCAAGCCATCTGTAACTCCAGTTCTGGTGCCACCTTCTGTCATCCTTAGGCACCAGACATGCACACCAGGCACAGTACACTGACATACATATAGAGAAACATCCATATACACACAACAAACAAAAAATATTGTAGGAAGCTGATTTGAAGGATTAGGGTGGGGGCTAATACAAAGATGATCAACATCTAAAGCTACCAAAGGAATACTTACAACAAACTACAAATTTTTGTGTTTTAATTTTAATTTAGTAAAATTGTAGGTTGAATAAAAAATATTGAAAGAAACCTAGGGTAGTGGTAACATTTTACTAACACTGGTGATGGACATATGCCAAAAGGCACAAATTTTTATTTATTCATATTATTATTTTGTCTGTTTGTATGTTTTTCAAGACAGGGTTTCGCTGTGTTAATAATTATGGCTATCCTGGAACTCGCTCTGTAGACCAGGCTGGTCTCAAACTCAGAGCTCCACCTGCCTCTGCCTCTAGAGTGCTGGGATTAAAGGTGTGTGCCACCCCTGCCCGATTACAATTATTTAGAAAGTAATTTAGTTTCACCTATCAAAACACAAAATGTTCATGTTTTTTGATCACTAACTCTCCTCCAAGAATCTACCCTCAAGTCTTATGCAATTATGTAACAACATAAAATTATACATTGCAGAGTAAAAGTGAAAAGCAGTCAGATATTATAAAAGCCATCAATGTAGGCCTGAATATAAAAAAAAGGGCCTTCAGACAGATTGTTAAACTAAACTGCCAGTGAATGTATCAGACTTGGATATCCTGATAGGCAGAGCACAAGACCACTTTTAATTAATTAATTTATAAATTTGGTTTTCAACCCAGAGTCTTACACATTTTCGGCAAGCACTCTACTGCTGAGCTACATGCCCAGATGGTCATCTGCCATTTTTATAGCACAACAACAAGGGTGGATGCACATGAACCTGAGGACCAACACTACTCCCAGTTCTCGCTTTTCCTTTCATATACTTCAGGACTGCATTCTGTCCTACAAGCATGTCCTAGTTTTATAGTTCTTTACGGGGGGAAGGTATGAAGAAATGTAAACAAGGATGAAGCAGCTTTACCTGGCTCTGCCCCGGTGCTCAGCGTACCAAGCAGTAATTCTCTCCTCCCACATTTCCGGAGTCATCTGATATAGATTTATCACCTACCAAAAAGACAGCAAGAGAAAATCCACATGCAAAGCAAGTCTGGATATTGTTTGCCATTTTTATAATTATGGTTCATTTTTACAAAACAGCAAAGCTATTTTTAAAAAGCTGCATGCAGGGAGAGTCACACACAGAGGTGGGTGTATACACAAGCACCATTCCACTGGAGGAGCAACCTGCAGGCTGCAGCATTCCTCAATCCTAACTGCACTCCTGGGCTGCCAGGGTGTTCATCTCAGGGACCACCTCTGACAGTAAAGCAGTGCTTACTTACGCGGGCCTTCAACTGCAGAGAAGCCATCAAAGGATAGGTAAAGGCAGGGAAGGGTTGGGGAAAGCCTTTATTACCCAGTGACAGATGATAAGCAGGGCTATAAGAAGGGAAACAGCCAAAGGCTGCTTCTGTGTCTAATGAGTAAGATGAACAAGAGGATTAAAAGCCCCTCCACCTCATCTTCTCCATCCCAAACAGCTCAATTCTGCACAGAGAACACAAATCTCAAGGCTCCTTTAAGTCAATGCCACTCAACCACCTTTAGAAATTGCCACACCAGAAAAATAATCTACCTGCCACACACTTCCTAGCAATTCGACATTAATTCCACAAGCTCTTGCATTTTCTCATTTTGAGACTGAATCTCACTCTGTAGTTCAAGCTGGTCTTAACCTTATGATTCTCTTGCCTCTCTCTGCCTCTTAACTACTGGGAGTTCAGGCATGAACCATATGTGCTGCAGCATCTTTTGTTTTCATGTGCTTGATCAAGTGCAGTGGTGTATATATTACACTGTAATTCTATACTCAGTATATATACACCTGTAATTCTAGTACTCGGGAGACTGAGGCAAGAGGATAGTGAGTTCAAGACCAGCCTGGACCACAGAACAAGGGCCTATCTCAAAAAATAAAAGTAGGAGCTAGAAAGAAAGCTCAGTAGGTAAAAGTGCTTGCTCTGCAAACATGTGGACTTGAGTTTGAATCCCCAGTAATATTAGGAATTGATAGTTCTTGGGAGAAGGAAAATCAATTTTCTTCAAGTAGAATGACCACACCCCAGGCAGCACACTCAGGAGTAGATGGCTAACACAAATTGGAATCCACTACTTTTAGTGGTTTCTGTTGTTGTTTAAGAGAGAGAAGAACATAAAGTTGGGTGTACAGGGAAGTGGGGGGATATAGTAGGAGGTGGAGGAGGAGAAAGAATATGATCAAAATATATTGCATAAAATTCTCAAGGAGCTGGGTGGTGGTGGTGGTTCACACCTTTAATTCCAGCACTCGGAAGGCAGAGGCAGGTGGATTTCAGTGAGTTCAAGGACAGCCTAGTCTACAAAATGAGTTCCAGGACAGCCAGGGCTGTTACATGGAAAAACCCTGTCCCAAAAAACAAAAAACAAAAAATTAAAGGAATAAGCTGGCTGGTGGTGGTACATGCCTTTAGTCCCAGCACTCAGGAGGCAGAGGCAGAGGAACTCTGTGAGTTCCAGAACAGCCTGATCTACAGAGCAAGTTCCAGGACAGCCAAAGCTATTACACAAAGAAACCCTGTCTTGAAACAAACAAAAAACCCTCAAAAAATAAATAAAAACATTTAAAAAACATAAAAAGGGCAGGCATGATTGTACATACATGCCTATAACCACAGCACTGAGGGGTAGAGACAGGTAGACCTGGAATGCGCACTGCCTGGCCAGCCTAGCTTAAATGGAAGCTTCCAGCTGAGAGACCTTGTCTCATGACATAACAAAGAGAGAATAAATAGAGGAAGACACCTGAAGTCCTGCTCTGGCCTCTGCATGTGTGAAAGGGCTCATACACCTGCATACTCACAGGCATGCACAACACAACACACACTAATAAGTAAATATGCTTAACCAAGAGTCCATAGTCTTTTCAAGATTATGAACTATGTAAATGAGCTTGTTTTGTACTTCCAACACTCCTTCAAGTCATTCAGGGGCTTTCATTCAGCTACATTTGCTGTTTTCCCAAAGAGAAATTGATTTCTTACCCTTTTTGGAAGCAATTCCTCTTGAGCTAAAAATCCTCGCTTATGCACAGAGGGGTCATAGTCACCATACTGGAAGGAAAAGAAAAGAGATCGTGTGATAGAGATTCTAAAGACTATTGTCATTTCAGAACAAGGCTCAACTCAGTTGGTCCCTCCTTCCAGTTCCAGGGAGCAATTCAATTCTGATGACAAGATTTCAACCTTGCCAGTTTGTTATCCTTGAATGAAAATACAAAGCTGATTATATCTATGAGCAGAGTTGCAAAATCCCGTAAGGGATGGATGGGTGATGTGCTAATAAGAATGTGACATTTGTATGGAAATAGTCTGTTTCCTAACCCTCAAAGAAAGCAGTCATTTCCAAACATTAGCGTTGGAATGGGAACAACAAAATGCAACTGTGAAAGTTGTGATTAGCAAGGTGTGATAAGGGCTTTACCTACAAATGCCTCTAAGTGACTGGTAATTGGAGCCAACTGCTAGGTGGGACCAGGGAATACCGCAGGCAATATTTTTAGTACTTTTGCTCAAGGCTCTGAAAATTGCTTTTGGAAGATCCGCTATCAATATTCTCTGTCATTCCTACTGCACAAAGAAACAAAAGGTTAACTGATACAGCCAAAGCTGTAGAGTTGGGAACTAGTGGGACTTGCAGTCTACATTTCTCCTCCCGAGGAAACAACTCAGATGGCTATTCTCTTTTTAAAAGAGTACTCCTTTGTTTTCTAGACCAGAGAATCATCCCAAATCAAAGAACGGCCGGCAATGATGCTCAGTGGCACAACACTAGCCTAGCATGCATAAAGCCCTAGGTTTAAGCCCCAGGCCCAGGTATAAAAAGAGACTGTGGTTAAGCATGGTGGTGCACACCTTTAGTCCCAGCCCTTGAGAGGCAGAGGCAGCTATGAGTTTGAGGTCAGCCACGGTTACATAGTGAGACATTGCCTCAAAGTAAAATAAAAATAAATATGTGAGAGAGACAGAAATATATGCACAAAATCTATCTCTTAGCAGTCAGCAGTCAAGGGGTTCTCTCTCTTTCACATCTACGTATTTGGGCGAGAGTACAATGCCTCAGTGCTCATGTGGAGTCAGTCCTTTCGTTCCACCATGTGAATTCCAGCGGTCCAGCTCAGGTTGGAAGGTTTGGCAGCAAGTGCCTTTACCCAATGAACCACCTCAGCAGTCCAGTGTTTTATATCTCTCTTTTCTTTAATTAAAAGTTTTATTTCATTTTATGTGTATTAGTGTTTCACCTGCACATTGTATGTCTATGCCCCATGTTGTGTGTGCTTGCTGTCTTTGGAGGTCAAAAGAAGACATCAGATCCCTGGGAACTGGAGTTACAGATGGCTGTGAATCACCACATGGGTGCTGAGACTCAAGCCTGGTTCATCTGCAACAACAGCTCCAGGGAAGTCAGCCCCTATACTGGCCTCTGTGGGACCAGGCATGCACACAATACACATACACACACAACGTAAAACATTCATACAAATAAATTAAGAACCATTTATTTATTTATTTATTCATTTATTCATTCATTCATTCATTCATTCATTTATTTATTTATTTACTTGTGTGTTTGTTTTTGAGACAAAGTTTCTCTATGTAGCTTGTAGGAGCCTGTCCTGGAACTTGCTCTAGATCAGCCTGGCTTCTAACTCGCAGAGATCCACCTGCCTCTGCCTCCCAAGTGCTGGGGTTAAAGGCATGCGCCACCACTGCCCGGCCTAAGTTTTCTTAAATGAGAGCACTAGTCCTGGAGGACCCTGAAGAGACTAGAGGGCTGCTACAGAGGTCTTTAAACAAGGCATTCTTTCTTAAGCCACAGCATCCTCACCTGGAAAGCGAGGAACAAACTGTAAAGAAACCCAGGTAAGCATTCTGGGTGGTGCTGGACCCTGGTGAATGTCAGGCATGAGCATTACGGCAACCTTTGCATTACTGAAGACTTCATAGAGATGACTGAAAGCCATGATAATTGTATTTGCAAGCTTTTCAACACTTGTGAACCAAATTTTAATGCAAAAGTAAGCATATATGCAAAGTTAAAGTTGTAAATTCAGGTGTCAAAAGCTTGCAAGATTAACGACCCCCCTTATTAAATTATACCAAGCTCCCAGCTACTACACTGATCAAATATATTCCATCTGAGCAATGCAAAGGTGGTGAAGATTCTGCTGAAAGAGCTTCTTCACTGAACTAACTCCACTCACAACATCAAAGCTACCTTGATGTCTATTTAAACGTCTATTTAAAAAACAAAGGGGAAAAATGCTGGTGTTGTGGCAGTAAATATAAAAGAAAGCCATACCACACTACAGATGGAAACGACTATTCCTCATTTTTTATGTAACAGAAGCATTATGATAAGATCGAGGTGAATTTACTGTGAAAGTAAGAAAGGTGAAGTCTCAAAGCTCTAAAGCTTTGTGGGTCTGTTTGTAATCTTATATTCATCATTTGGTATTCCTGTATTAAAGAAAAACCCCTAAATTGCCTATCAGAGCCTACAAAACCTGTTTTTATGCTGCCCCTTATAAACATCTTAAATTTAAATGCAAGAAAGGGAAGATTGGGGATGTAGATCAGTGATGTAGCTTAGCATGTAACAGATCCATGTTCAATTTTTAGAATTAAAACAAACCAAACAAATATCATCACTTTGAAGAACTGACAATTAAGATAAAATTTTTGGGGTTGGAGACATGGCTTAGAAGTTAAGCGCACTTGCTGTTCTTGTAGAAGACCTGGGTTTGATTCTTAGCATCCATATAGTGAATGATAACCATCTATAACTCCAGTTTCAGGATATCTGATGCCCTCTTCTGGTCTCCTTGGCAATTGCATGCACATGATACATAGACATACATGCAGGTAAAACACCCATACACATAAAAATAACTAATTAAAAAATTTTTCAGCCGGGCAGTGTTGGCTCATGCCTTTAATTCCAGCACTCTGGAGGCAGAGGCAGGCGGACCTCTGTGAGTTTGAGGCCAGTCTGGTCTACAAGAGGTAGTGCCAGGACAGGTTTCAAAGCTACACAGAGAAATCCTGCCTCGAAAACCAAAATAATAATAATAATAATAATAATAATTTTTCTTGGGTTTGTGATATAGCTCAGCAGTTAAATTTTTGCTGCTGAGTCTAATGATCTAAGTTCTATCCCAGGAACCCATGATGGAAGGAGAGAAATAACTCATGGAAGTTGTCCTCTGATCTCTACATCCATGTCACAACCCATCACAACCTCACCCCTGCCAAATGAAAAAAAAATGTAACTTTTAATTATTGAAAAAACAAACAAAAAACAAACACCATCGTGCGTCTGTGAGATGCCTCAGCAGGTAAATGTGCCTTTGTTGAGTCTGACGACCTGAGTTCAATTCCCAGGACCCACATGATGCAGGGGAGAGAACCGACTCTTCTAAGTAGTCCTCTGACTTCCACATGCGTGCGATGGCAGGCACACACACAATAATACATAAATATCTAATTAATTCTTTTAAAATATCAACTTCCCAGTGGTAGCATACACCTTTAATCCAAGGACTTGGAAGGAAGGGGCAGGCAGATCTCTGAATTTAAAGTCTACAGGGCAAGTTCCAGGACTGTCATGGATACACAGAGAAACCCTGTTTCAAAACCAAAAACAAAATAATTGCTCTTTGCTGCTTTGGGCTGGGAGTAGAGCTCAGTGGCAAAGTGCTTACTGACCTGATCTGACCTCCAATACTACAATGTCAAAGAACTCACCATTTATTTACACAATTCTCTCTCTCTCTCTCTCTCTCTCTCTCTCTCTCTCTCTCTCTCTCTCTCTCTCTCTCTCTCATTTTCAGGAGGCTAGGTGTGTGGGTATCTCCTATGTTGCCCAGGCTAGCCTCAAACTCTTGGGTTTGAGCAATTCTCCTGCCTCAGACTCCCAAGGAGCTAGGGACAAGTCATCTGAAAAGCCTAAGCTAAAAGGAGTCTCTTTCTGGGTATTGATCTCCTCTCTGTATGCAATGGAAAAAAATCAGACCAAATGTTCTAAATGGGTTCTAATAAACAAAGTTTGACATTTATTTTTCTTAATCTCTCTCCCTCCCCCCTTCCTTTCTATTTTTTTCTTTTTTTTTTTTTTGGTTTTTCGAGACAGGGTTTCTCTGTGGCTTTGGAGCCTGTCCTGGAACTAGCTCTTGTAGACCAGGCTGGTCTCGAACTCACAGAGATCCGCCTGCCTCTGCCTCCCGAGTGCTGGGATTAAAGGCGTGCGCCACCACCGCCCGGCCTCTATTTTTTTTTTTTGAAACATGGTTTCTCTGTGTAACCCTGGCTGTCCTAGAGCTCGCTATGTAGACCAGGCTGGCTTCAAACTCCTGAGTGCTGGGATTGAAGGCATGTGCCACCATTCCCAGTTTATATATTTTCTCTTCTTTTCTTTGTAACCATCTGTGTAAAATAGATATCTATTACATATAGTCACTAAATTCCATATGAATCAAGGATATAAACCTATAAACAAAAATCCATAAAAGTACCAGACAAGTGAGGGTGGGAACAATAGTGATTGGTGAAGTCATTCTCAAGACTGGCACAGAATAGCAGACAAGGGTTGCTATCACCATAGATGAGCTCCTATAAATCAATAAGACAAAGACAAGAACATAGCAGAAAAGGGGCAAGTCATAAACAGTCACTGCAGAGTAAAAAAGAACAAATGGCCAGCTAACCCTGGAGATGCTTAGTCCCACTGCAAATCAATACATTTAAAAAAACAAAAAATAAAAAAACAAAACCCACTGTTTTTCTGAAACAGGACAGCGAAACTTCAGAAGACTGATCATATCCATTGTTGTGAAGGATGTACAAAAGCAGGTGTTCTCACATGTTGCTGCTGTAAGTTAGATCAGAACATACTTCTAAGGGCATTATTTTTGAGACAAGGTCTCTGTATGTAGACCTGGCAGACCTGGAACTGGTCAAATGCTGGCCTCAACACTCACAGAGATTCTCCTGCCTCTGCTTCCCAAGTGCTGGGATTAAAGGTACACACCACAAAGCCTGGGCAGACTTATTTATTTTTAATTTATGTGTATGCTTGTGAGCCTTTGTGTGTGAGTATTATGTGTACCACATGTGTGCATATGTGTACCACATGTGTGCAGGAGCCCTCAGAGACCAGAAGAGGGAACCGAATGCCCCAGAATTGGAGTTACAGGTTTGAAACTGCTGAGAAGCAGATGCAGTCTGATTCAAGAACAGTAGTAATAAGCACTCTTAGTTGTTGAGCCATCTCTCTAGCTCCATCTCACACTATTCTTTTCTTCCTTCTGAAAGAGCCTACAGGCAGCACAAAGTTTCATGAATGATACCTTATTCTCTCCTAGTAATTTTCAGTACAAACATATTTCAGAAAGAAAGAAAAACACACTCGAAACACTAAATTGTCCATATAAAATCAACAGGTGGCTTAAAAACTGCAAGATGGTTTTGCTTGTCATGTGACTGATCTATTCTTTTGATTCTAGCATAACTCAAACAAGAACCAAGAAATATGGTTCTTGTTGACTGAACCATGTGATTAATATTTGTATTTATATTTTGAAGTTAATTGTTTCTTTATGCTTTGGGATTAAGTGTGTCTATATCATCCCAACAGCTGAAATACTGTAATGAATACATTTGCACATAATTATGTTCCATGTGTTAATGAGCTCAGTTTCACTTCTCCATATTTCTAGAATTTCTTTCTGTTTCAGAATGGCTAGGAAGAAAACAAACTGTACATAATGGAAGGAATAAGTATGGATTACCTAAAAGTGTATTTATTTGAAAATGACATGATAGTATACATTATGACCCTAAAAATTCCATCAGGAAACTCCTACTGATAAAAACTTTTATTTAAGTAGTTGAATACAATGTTAACTCACAACCAAGAAAGAAATCAGTAAAATGACAGCTTTTGCAGTAGCCAGAAATCATGTAAAATATCCTGGTGTAACTCTAACCAAACAAGTGAAATATTTACATCATAAAAACTTAAAAACTTAAGACATTTAAGAAGGTATCAGTGATGTCGGGCAGTGGTGGCACACACCTCTAATCCCAGCACTTGGGAGGCAGAGGCAGGCAGATCACTGTGAGTTCAAGGCCAGCCTGGTCTACAAGAGCTAGTTCCAGGACAGGTTCCAAAACTACAGAGAAACCCTGTCTCAAAACACCAAAAAAAAAAAAAAAAGGAAGATCTACTTTCTACTTATGAATTGGTAAAATTAATATATTAATAATGAGCATCCTACCATCAAGTTGTTTTTGTTTGCTTATATTTTAAGTGCATTGGTACTTTGCCTTCATGTATGTCTGTGTGAAGGTGTAAGATCCCCTGGAGTTAGAGCTACAGATAATGGTGAGCTGTGTGTGGATGTTGGGGATTGAACATGGGTCCTCTGTAAGAGCAGACAATGCTTTTACCCACTGAGCATCTCTCCAGCCACAGTGTTCATCTTGTAAATGAAACTAGAATTTAGTGAAAGTTAATGTTTGACCTCCACAAACTTCACTAGACAGTGAAGGGGCAGGAACAAAGTACTGGGTCAGGCAGCCTAGACACCTGGGTTTCCAGCCTGGCTCTACCCTTCGTCCCACTGTTTCAATCTTCACTAAGAGGCACGTACGGTAGTGCACTTGCCTCACGTGTTGGGCTTTGGGTTTTGTCCCCTGTACCATGAAAACAAAACACAACAAAACAAGTGGCTTGTACATTTCATAAGTATAGAAATAACATAAAAGCATTTTGACCCTGAACAAACCATTCATCTTTTTTGTTTGTTTTGTTTTTCTTCAAGACGGGTTTCTCTGTGTAGCCTGTCCTGTCCTGGAACTCACTATTATAGTCCAGGCTGGCCTTGAACTTACAGAGATCCTCCTGCCTCTGCTTCCCAAGTGGTGGGATTAAAGGCATGTACCACTACGCCCAGCTCATTCATCTTTTCTAACCTTTAATTCTGCCAGCTTTGGCTTCCAAAAAATACTACATGGGGTATCTTGTGAAATAGTCTGCTGAGCACTTTGATAAACATTATAGATAAGGCTCATTCTACATATGTGCTCACTATTAACCAGTAGTCTGAGAAGCTGGTAACATGGTTTCCTGAATGCAAACAGGGCCTCACTCTACAGCCCTTGCTGGCCTGGAACTCACAGGGATCTGGCTGCCCTGTCTAGTATTAAAGGTGTGCACTACCACACCCAGCCTGAATACAGACTTTAAAAGCTAGAAATTACCTGTATTTGTAAGATTTCTAAATTTAACACCGGAAAAAATAGTTCGAGCACCTACCTCCATATGAACCACATATGTTGTCTGTGAATCACTTTCATCTCCAAATTGGCAGAAGCCAAATAAGTAGGGCTTTCCTGCAGTGAAATCTGTTCAAGCAAACATCTGCTGGTTCCTTGAAAACAATCCCATCCCTCTGCTCCCAAATAAGTGGCCTTTGAATTTGTGACCCAAAACCCAGCCTTTGAGACTGAGGTAATATCCTTGAGAGCTTGGCTGGGTTTCAAATAGGAGAAACATGCAAAAAAGGAGCTCAATTCTGAGCCAAGTACATGGATTTAAGGAAAGTAATGATGACTGCTTTGTCACTGTTAGGACTGAAAGGATACATTTTTCCTGTTACTAATATTCTTGATCAAAGCATAAAAGGAGCATATGCTTTACTTGAACCACAGCCCATTTTCTGTTTTCTCAATTATTCCTTTTTCAAGGAAGGTATAAAATATAACTCTAAAGCCATAGATTCTGTCTCTAGCTTCACCCATGAAGCTACCAAAGACCTTGGAGAATCACTGAGGGCAGAACTTGCTCTAGCGCCTGCATCGGACAGTTAACAAGCCTCATGTCTCAAGCCCTGTGCCTACTCAGCAGATACTAATGGGTCATCAAATGACTAAACTGACTCTGTGCTTCTCCTGGCCTGACCAGCACACACACTTTGAAGCCCTTTTCCCATTCCAAATGGCAAACAAGTCATTCCTGGCTTTGATCTGAAAATGTGAGTAAGGTGGGAAACTCAAAGGTCATCAAACACTCTAGGTGGCCTTATAATGGGACAGAAACTCAGTGATGCTCCTCTCTCACCACTCCTGGTCTGCTGTCTAACCGAGAATAAACGACTTTAGGCTGATGAGACAGCACCAATGGGTCCAGCAGGCTCAGCAGACCCAGCTCCTAGCCACATGCACAAAGTATACTTACTGGGGCCTCACCAGAAGTGTGGCTTCTAAGAATGTATTCTCTGGAAAGATGAGTTTGGATAGAGAATCTGGGTCCTGTTCACCTAAAGGCCTCATTTGATCATAATTAGAGACCATAAATTCACTTTCCCTGACTAATAAAACAAAGCTGATGCAATGAATGTAATGAACCACATGTGCATAATGAGATTACATAGAGAATCCATCTTTTTGAATGAATTCACTTAGAATGAATTGTAAGCCATTAGAATGATATGCTTGTCACTTGTATACACAATATACATATATACAAAATATGCAGAAGTTATGGCAGCAACAGTAGATACCCAACTCTCATGACATCTCATTTTCGGGGGCAAGTTGTTCTGAAGTCTCCAAAATCCAAAAAAATGGAAAATTGGAGCCATGCTGTGGCATGTTAATGCTGAGGAAGAATGCATTTTTCTTTCTTTGGACCCACCTTGGCCTGGACAGCATAGGAAGCCAAGAGCACTGAAGCCTCAGGAGGGCAGTAGATCTTTTCATCCAAAATCTGTTTCTTCACCTGAAAGGGGCAAAGAGAGAGAAAGGGGAGAGAGAGAGAAAGAAAGAGAGAGAGAGAGAGAGAGAGAGAGAGAGAGAGAGAGAGAGAGAGAGAAGGGGGGGAGGAGATCGTGAGATGGCATGTTTGGAAGACAGCAGTCCGCCTGGTCACAGCGGATGGCTGCAGGTATTCTAAACGAGGACTGCCAAAGCAGCCTATTAATGATTTTCTGACAAAGGAGACTTGTTTTTAAAGTGTTGCAGACCAGTTGAGAGTTCAGCCGCTAAGAAGTTACCAGTAAGCTTGCTGCACAAAAGCCCTGAATCTCTTCTCCTCAGAGTCAAGGCTGGAGAGTAAAGACGATCTGCTGACTACAGCAGAGACTGACGGGGGCTATGGCTAAGGGTGGCTGCACTCTGTCTCAGTCTCGGGCCCTGTGGAGCACACACAGTCCTAGAAGAGATGGAAGCTACTTTCAAATCTTCATACAAGACAAAAGGCATCAAGGCCACTGAATTATGACTGTAGAAAAAAGTCATCTCTTTCAATGTGCTGCTCTAAGGAAAAAGGAAGCAATAAAATTTGATCGATTCAACTTTTAAGTACACATGAGGTTCAGGAAATATAATTCCTAAGCCATAATATTGAATTAACATATCTCACTGCACCTAACTCTGTACAGTGGTGCAGTGTATGATGTTCCAGACACAAGGACAAGAGAGTCACATGAAGTGGGGGTACATTAAGGAAAGCCAACTCTTTTCACAGATTCCTATATTAGTAGACGTTGCCTTGCTTACTCACAAAAACAATCTAACATCTCAGTATGAAGGAAAATCAAGCAAAAGTCACAGGAGGCCAGGTGCTGCCTCAAGTACTCACAGGAAAGTCATTCCTATAATACTAAGGTAGTCTGGTCTCATGTAGCTTAAGGTGGTCTTGAGCTCTCTATGTAACTGAAGATGACCCTAAATTTCTGATCCTCCTGTGGATTACAAAAGTTCGCTATGCTCAAGGCTTCATGAATACAAGGCAAGCATTCTTTAGAGCTATATTCCCAACCCCAAAGAAACTTCATGTGGCTTTATTCACACATACAGTTCTCCCCAGGTTTTAAACTACATGAAAATAAAAGCTGAGATGTTCTAAAGCAGTGAAACCTTCAGATCTCCTAGTATCTTTACAAAAGATAAAAAAGAAACCAAAATACAAAAAATCTGAAAGGGCTACCTTTTGACCTAAAACACACATGCATGCATGCATGCATGCATGAAACTCCTTTGTAAAAGAAACTAGTTAGCCAGGCATGGGGCACACATTCCAGCATTCTAGAGGCTGAGGCATGAGCCTTAGCTATGGAGTGAGATCCCCTTAACAACACACACAACACAACACAACACAACATAGCATTATACAGAGAGTAATGTCACAGTTCACAATCTATATCCTGAACACAACATAGAGGCTCCATCTTACAAGGCTTTTGTGAAGAATCCCAGGTGTACTTCTGGGAAGTCAATGCATTTAATACCCTGTTACAATCTGTCACATCACAGACAGTGGGCTACCTTGGGGCACATAAGCAATTTCAGCATCAATCACCACAGATAGCCATAAAACTGAGGAGGCTCTCTGACAAAGTAAGGTTTCCATCCTTAAATAAGCAACTCCCTGTGTCCCTAGATGGTCAATTTGTAATTCTGGAACACCCAATTTCTTCAGTTTGGTTGAAGAATTATTTAAGAATACCAACTGTATATTCAACGAGCCTATCTTTAAGGGGCCTGCAATCCAGTGAAGGAGGAAATGACAATATACACCCAGAGTAGCACAGAGCAGGCTGTCTGAAATGCCTTAGGCAAGGGTCAGACCAGAGTCACTGCCTTTCAGAAGAACTGCCTTGATGTCGGCAGTTAGAGGAACTAAGCTAAGCCTCTGAAGCTTTTCTTTATAACCTCAGAGTGCTTTCAAGTTAGCTAGAAGAAACTGGGCTCCATGGTCATGGAGGTTTATAACCTGCTTCTGTCTGTGCTGCATCATCACACCTCTGCAATTCCATCTGACACCAATTCTCATCACTCGGGGAAAGTTCTATTCTGAAGATTTTTCTTTTTCCATTACTGAACCAAAAGGACTGACTATTTGGAGGCAAAATATTTTCTGCAGTATAGAAGCATTTGTGGTCAACTCCAAGGGGTTGGCCTGGGCTGCTTCTGTAAACATACTTAAATCGGTCCTCTTAGTACTGGGGGAGATAGCATGAGCCAATGTACCTGTAAGAAAAATAAGTGTTGCGTGATCTCTTGAACTAGCTCCTCCTCAGCATTCTCAGGATAAAATTTGGCCAGGAAGTGAAAGGTAACCGGTTCTTCCTTCGAAACATCATGATCCAACACCTGCAGAATTTCAGACAAAAGACATGCTGTGCTGGCTCCTCTTCTTCACATACTGTTATCAGAGTATGCTTTGCAGGGAAGGTATGAAATCCCTTCCCTTGTTACAAGCATCCCATTTCCCAAAGGTTGTATTTCTACAATTGGAAGGATTCACAGAGCCATCCATAGCAAGAGATAATTTCCACTTCGCATAGGGGGTTCTGAATCAAACAATCAATAAACTCAAGGGGTGACCAGAGCTACAGAGAGAGCAGCAGTGTCAAAGCCACAGAAAATAGCTATAAAACTAGAATGTATAACTCAAAGATCCTGGGCATTATCCTTTATGAAAGACTGAAGATGTATTCTGAAATAGTAACATCTTCCTTTATTCCTTTTTTTTTTCTGACCACTCTAATAGGTCCCCCTGGAATACAACTTAAACACAATAAACTAGATCTTTGTGACATCGCTTATATGTTATGAATACTAGAAGTAAAACATGGCCATCATGGCAGTGCTTTGTTCGTGGAATCTTTCAGAGGTGGTCACAAAATGCTTGCATGCAGTAAGTAAACCACTGTCTTTAATCTTCTAGTAATCCCAACACCCCCTGAAAAGACTGGACCATCTGCTCTCCAGAGTGAATTTCATTTCAGGACATAAACATGCTACCAGGCTCCATTAACATGTGTCATAATTTATTTCCTTTGAGCAGCAGGTTCTATGACTCCTGATGCCCCCAATCTAATATCCACTTGGCTAACATTCGGGTATGATTTAAAATTCACTTTGCTGAGAATCATAAAAAGACACAGAAAGCTTTGCTGTGTTTCAGAATTCTCTATATGCCTGCCTGAATTCCAGTGGCAGTCTCAGGGGACTCACAATAAGTCTAATCTAGTTGCCCTCCTCAGCACCGGCTCTTTGTGGCACCTGGAGTTTCTAATCATTGAAACTGACCATGGAAACTGACAATGATCGGGAGTTCTAAGCATCAAGGCAATCACCACATACATGCTGTGAACACAATTTGAATATCTCACTTAACACTAGTAAGGTGGGACTTTTGCTGGTTATCACATTATGCAGGAGATGACTTCAGGGGCAATTGACAGGGGCACCATTCAGGGTCAGAATTGGACATGGAGTCACTTTGGGAATCAGAGGTCTTTTGGCCATGTTCTTCAGCTGTGTTCACTGTTAGGTAGTCAGGAAAATAGACAGGTGTGTCTTTGTGTGGATATATGAGCCCATAAATGGGAAGCCTCCCTGAGCCATTTTCAAGCCACTTTCAAAATTACTAGAAACCTAGATTTCATGTGCTTAAGAAACCCCAGAGAATCCTGAGGAGGAAATGGGCATTGCTCCTTCTCCTCAGGCTCTTTATTCCTTAAGTCTTGTTAATGATTAAGTCAGTTGGGTCTTGGTGTTCTCAAAGACTTATTTAAAATAAAATAAAAAAATGAACATGAGTCCTAGGAGAATCTCTCAAAGACATAAATTGTTGGTTTTTTTTTAAAGTATACAAAGATAGTAGTAATGTTATCCATAAAACCTGACTAGTGGTTCAATAAACGGAAGGGCATAATGCCAAAAAGCAGACAGGGTAGTGACAATGGGTAGAAAAGCTGGTCAAGGTGTAGACGTGGTGAATCCTGCTTGTCTGGGAGAGTCTTTGGAGAACAGAAATGCCTGTAGGGCTTGTTTCCTAAACATATGACTTAATATTAAAAATTGCCCTCTTCTTTACTATGTCCTTGTGATACCCCAACAATAAGCAAATGAGCTAAGTGCACGCTCAGGAACAAACCAAACAAAACAACAACAAAAACAAAACAACTGGAAAATACAAGCCTCCCCCACTGGTTTCATGGAGATCTAGCCCAACCTTCTTGTCCATTTTGAGCCAGGCCACAGTGTCCTTGATTGTGTACTGCAGTCCAAAAAACCAGGTTTCCCGAAGCCCCAGTGTCCGGCACACCAAATCAAACAGGTCCTTCCCTTTCCATTTCATCTGCAATATAACAAACCAACAGGGAAGGACATTGTAAGCAAAAATCATAATCAGTTCATACACAAAACTGTTCTCAGCACTCTCTACTGTCACCAAAATGGCTGATGAGCACTGAATTCCTAAATAATTTCAAAGCTTCCAACACAAAACCATGAGTGGGAAAATACCAATTAGAGCTTAATGGCTCAATTGCTGCGGAGCACATACAATACCTCCTTGGACAGTTCTGTACAGATCGCAATATCCCTGAAGCTGCGAGTTTAGCAAATCTGGTAAATAAGCAGCCTCATTTAGGAGAGTCAAGCATCCTAAATTAGCCCAGGAAGATGGCTAGTTTGTGAAACGCAACCTCCCTTGAGATTGGGTTTTTGTTTTGTTTTGGTTTTTTGAGACAGGGTTTTTCTGTAGTTTTGGAGCCTGTCCTGGAACTAGCTCTTGTAGACCAGGCTGGTCTCGAACTCACAGAGATCCGCCTGCCTCTGCCTTCTGAGTACTGGGATTAAAGGCGTGCGCCACCACCGCCCGGCTTGAGTTTTTTTTTTCTTAAATCATGATTCTGCCGTTTGATAAAAGGTTAAGTATTCTCTTTTTAACTTAAAGACTAGTCTTACCAGGAAAAAAAATTAAATATATGGAATTTATAACCAAAGCCACAAATTGTAGAGCAGAAGAACCATGAGAGACCAGACAGGCCAGTTTCAGGTCTCTATCAGGATGCCTGGTTGGGTCCAAGCAGAAGCAACTTGCCCACAGGCACAAAAGGCAATTCCAAATGCTCAGTGTCCAACCCATGTGATGAATATACAAATTAACTATGGCATGTTTATTCCATGGCCTCACTTTCAAAAACACTTAAATCTCTGCTAAACCATTTTCTTTTTCTCTGCTATTCAATGGTGTCGGTGGAAAAAGCAAGTTCAAACATCTTCATAGGAAAAGAGGATTCAGGGCAGCTGAGTAAATGTTGCCACCTAGTGGACTTCAGTCAATTAGATTTTTCCTATATTACCTCTTAGTTACTGCTTACGGATATTCACCCCAGTCATCCCATGTATCAAATAAACATTCAAATAAACACTTGAATACAGCTATGATCATATTAAAAATATGCAAGAGCAATCCTGAGACGCGAATGTAAAGGAATAATAAGATCACCTGACTACAGAAGTATCTGCTCTTCTCCCATCCCCACCAGGAAACCTTCACCCTTCTGGGAGACAGCTCAGTAAAATGCTTGTCACTTAAGCCTGAGAACCTGAGTTGGAACCCAGCACTCATGTAAAAAGCTGGATGTGAGCCTAGCGGTGGCAACATATGCCTTTAATCCTAGCACTCAGGAGGCAGATCTCTGTAAACTTGAGACCAGCCTGGTCTACAGAATGAGTTTCAAGACAGCCTGGGTTACACAGTGAAACCCTCTTGAAACACCCCCCCACAAAAAAAAGTTGGTTGTGGTGGCCCATGCTTGTAATCTCGGGGGTGGGGGTGCCAACCAGCCTAATAAAGGAACCCAGGTCCCACTGAGCATAAAGCTTAAAAAAAAAAAAAGAGCCAACAATGGTGGTGCAGTTCTTTAATCCCAGCACTTCAGAAGCAGAGGCAGGAGGATCTCCAAGTTCAAGGCCAGCCTGGTCTACAGAGCAAGATCCAGAACAATCAGGACTACATAGAGAAACCCTGTCTCCCTCCACCCACACACCATGGCATTCACATCACACACACACCCAATAGATAAACATGAACAAGGTGAATGGCTCCTGAGGAACCAGAGGCCGACCTCAATGGTTGATCTCAATGTTTGTGTCGGGTATGTGAAATGAATATGTGGAGCTATATGGCTCTGGGGACCAAACTCTTGTAGACAGGCTTGTACAGTAAGTGTTTTTACCAACTAGCCATCTTGCCCATCCCTTTACCATTCCCCCCACACCAAGTGCTAGGGATCAAACTCAGGATCTTGCGCTTCTTAGGCAAGTATCCTACTACTGAACCATACTCCCAGCTTTAATAGATGTGAATGTAGAGTCTTCTTCCAGTACTCAACAGGAAAAGCCAACTCTCTGTGTGTTTGCAGCCAGAGTCAGCAACCCAAATGGTTGGACACCAAGATCACAGCACACAAGTGGCATATTGGCTTTGGTCCTTTACCAAGCAAGGCATTTCTCCTATCTGTCCTGCAACCTTGGCCCAAAATCCTCTCTGACTATAATCAGGTTCCTTGAATACTACAAAGATGGAAATCTTAAGATTTTTGAGTAGGAAAAAAGGTTTTATTATTTATTTATTTATTTATTTTTGTGGTTTTTCGAGACAGAGTTTTTTTGTAGCTTTGGAGCCTGTCCTGTAACTAGCTCTTTCAGACGAGGCTGGCCTCGAACTCACAAAGATCTGCCTGCCTCTGCTTCCTGAGTGCTGGGATTAAAGGTGTGCACCACCACCACCCAGCTCAGTTTTATTTTTAAAACATAATTACTTTCCCCCTTTTATAAGGCTGGATAATAGACACAGCCATTTGACAACTGGACGGAGAGTTTTTTAATTCTTTGAAGATCTTAATTCCTACAGGCAGACTTAACTGAAGAAATGTTATTTTGAGAAGTGGAAGCTTCAGGATGCTGACTATCCTCTTGTCTCTATTTTAAGCAGCACACAGTATATAAATTATAAATGCCTACCTTGCCACAAGATAATGTGCCACTAAAGAACAGGCATTAACTCCGGGAAGTTAAACACCCAAGGGCCAAGACGATCAGGATATCACTCCCAATTCACCATAACTCACTGGCACCACAAGCCTAGCCTTGGCTGTCAGAAAGCAGGGTGAGAAGAGCCCTGGAAGGAAAGTGAACTTCCATACTGGAGAGCTGAAAATCTCAACGTAATTCAACCCCTTCCAATTCTTTCTTTTTAAAATGCGGGCCTATTTTTTTTTTTTTGTTAAATGCAAAAAGACAATGTCATTGCCCTATGGAGCTTGCGATAAAGTGAGGAGACAATTCTCCCAATAATCCAGAATGCCCTACTTACATTATTTTCCCTACTTATATCTTAACATTGGTGCAAAGTACTACTGACTACTGGAGCTGGAAAGGGGCCTCCGGAGTCACCACTGTGAATAAATGCTCTTGTTAAACTAAGTAAGTAGACCACGTCACCAGCTATTCGGCAGTCTACTAAAATGAACACTGGCCTGTTTTTTCATGGTGATCCAAGGGAGGCAAACCCCTTATCTCACAAAAAGCCTTTTCCAGCTCTGTGGTCATCAAATCTTTTTGCCCCTACCTTGGCCAGTAATGACCAATACTGAAACAGAACCCCTTCTGAGAAGAGTCAGACACAGCTCATTCACAGCTCTGTGTGAACAGAGCCTGTTTTCCAACAAGTACTGTAGAGCATACCCAAGTGTAACACACTGAGGCTACACAATGGCAAAAGCAGGGTGTCTGTAGGAGAAAAAGGCAAGAACTCAGGTCAGAGGAGAATTGAAGAACAAGTGAGGGTTCAATGATGAAGGGAAGTAACACTATTTTAAAAACAAAACAAAAGACCATGATCATTACAGGGAACTGCAAATCTATGTGATGGGATCGAAACTCTCAGGCAACCTCAGGAGTGGGGATGGTGGAAATGACACTTGATGCTGGAGCAGGTGTCTCGCCTCAAAGAAGAACCTCAGGCTTTGAGGATTCCTCTGATTTATGCCAACAGGCTGAAGAATAAGCTGCCGGGAAGGAACAGTTGCAGGATGGACAAGAACACAGAGCAGGTGACCCCCTCCTGTCATCAAGAAGGCAAAGAGAGAGAAAGAGGCTGAGAAGCAGAAGGAGGCAATCCCAGAACCAACACTTGAATAGGCTAGAAGGAGAAAAACTCCAGGACACCTACCTGCATTTCCGGCTGGAGGACCTGGTATCCCACTGAAAGAGAGAAGGAATACAGAAAAAGCAGCAAGTTTGGGGGGAAAAGATGAACATTAAGTTTTAGACAAGATTAGTTAAACTAAAGAAAGCAAGTGATCTGGTGGTTATGTGCCTTTAATTCCAGCAATGAGGAGGCAGAGGCAGGCAGATCTCTGTGAGTTCAAGACCAGCCTGGTCTAAATAGTAAGTTCCAGGTCAACCAAGTATACCCTATCTCAAAAAAAAAAAAAAGGAAAAGAAAAAAAGGAAGGAAGCAAAGTAGAGATGTCCTAAATATATTTAAGATAGATAGATAGATAGATAGATAGATAGATAGATATAGATATGATATGATAAATATATATCAAGCTCTCTGAGCTGAGGAGCTAGTTCAGCTGCACTGCCACAAAGCCTAAGAACCAATGTTTCTTCTCTGAGACCCACATGGTAGGAGAGAGCTGACCACCAGAACAGGCAATAGGTCATCCTCTGACCTTTGTATATGTGCCCCCAATACAGACACAAAGTAAACAATTTTAAATATTTTTTTAAAGAACTTAAAGACCAGGGCTGGAGAGATGGCTCAGCGGTTAAGAGCATTGTCTGCTCTTCCAAAGGTCCTGAGTTCAATTCCCAGCAACCACATGGTGGTTCATAACCATCTGTAATAAGGTGTGGTGCCCTCTTCTGGTCTGCAGGCATACATACAGGCAGAATATTGTATACATAATAAACAAATAAATATTTTTGAAAAAGAACTTAAAGACCTTCATTTATAAAATAAAACATCCTACGGTGAGTCAGGAAGATTCGTTGAGCCCAGGAGTCTAAGATAACCTTGCATAATACAGTGGGGCCTCATTTCAAAACAAAAGAAAACGTTTTACCTTTGTCTTTAAGCAATTAGTCAGGTTTTTGGCCAGACATGTTGTCTTACACCTGGATTCTTAGCACTTAAGAGAGATTGAGGCAGGAGCTTTGGCTATATGGAGAGATTCAAAAAACAAACAAACAAGCAAAACAAAACCCAGTCAAAAAAAAGACCAAGAAGTTTTGTTTGGTTAAATTTAATCTCCATGTTACCTGTAAAAGGTTGTGCTTTCAAAACTCAAATCCAAATGGATCAAAGACTTCAACATAAAGCCAGCCACACTGAACCTTATAGAAGACAAAGTGGGAAGTATACTGAACACATTGTCACAGGAGACCACTTCCTAAATATAACCCCAGCAGCACAGACACTGAGAGAAACAATTAATAAATGGGACCTTCTGAAACTGAAAAGCCTCTGTAAAGCAAACGACACGGTCAACAAGACAAAACAACAGCCTACAGAATGGGAAAAGATCTTCACCAACCCCACATCAGACAGAGGTCTGATCTCCAAAATATACAAAGAACTCAAGAAATTGAACACCAAAAGATCACATAATCCAATTAAAAAAAAATGGAGTACAGACCTAAACAGAGAACTCTCAACAGAGGAATCTGAAATGGCTGAAAGACACTTAAGGAAATGTTCAACATCCTTAGTCATCAGAGAAATGCAAATCAAAACAACTCTGAGATTACATCTTACACCTCTAAGAATGGCCAAGATCAAAAACATTGATGACAACTTATGCTGGAGAGGTTGTGGGGAAAAGGGAACACTTCTGCATTGCTGGTGGGAATGCAAACTGGTACAACCCCTTTGGATGTCAGTGTGGAGATTTCTCAGAAAATTAGGAAACAACCTTCCTCAAGACCCAGTAATACCACTTTTGGGTATATATCCAAAGGATGCTCAATTGTGCCACACAAGGACATGTGCTCAACTATGTTCATAGCAGCATTGTTTGTTATAGCCAGAACCTGGAAACAACCTAAATGCCCCTCGATCGAAGAATGGATTAAAAAAAAAAAGTGGTATATTTACACAATGCAGTACTACACAGCAGAAAAAAAATGACAGCTTGAATTTTGCAGGAAAATGGATGAAGCTAGAAAACATTATTTTGAGTGAGGTAACCCAGACACAGAAAGACAATTATCACATGTACTCACTCATAGGTGGTTTTTAAACATAAAGCAAAGAAACCCAGCCTACAAACCACAATCCCAGAGAATTTAGACAACAATACACACACTAAGAGAGACTTATATAGATCTAATCTACATGGGAAATAGAAAGTATAAAAAGACAAGATCTCCTGAGTAAATTGGGAGCATGGGGACCTTGGGGGAGGGTTGAAGGGGGGAAGGGAGAGGCAGGGAAGGGAGCAGAGAAAAATGTAGAGCTCAATAAATATCAAAAAAAAAAAACAAAGCAAAAGGTTGTGCTTTAAAACATGTTCTTCTTCAAATGCACATCCTTTGTCTTCCTTATTTGAATTTTTGCTTCTCTATAAACAAGAACTGTTAACCATGGGTGCTCTAGAGAGTTTTCAAGTTCCTGTGGAAGGGAGGCTGGGCTTTCTTGGTACAAGATGGCTTGCCTGAGCATGATTGTTTGTTTTAAGTTATGTTGATGCTTTGAAGTGACTCAGTGGCATCTGAAGGTCTCTTTAGACTGCAGGCACCTCTAACTAGGAGAAGCATTGGTCATCATCCCCAGTGACCAATGTAGAGTATAGAGTACACAAGACACACTCAACAGCAGTTGTCTAATATGACTGACCAGATGACTTTAAAACCCAAGGCCCAGAGACATAGCACACAGCCTATACATCCACTCCTAAAATGTACAGTGAGCACTCACTGTGTTCAAGTACAGCCCAAGGCACAGAGGTTCATTGGGGAACAAGGGACAAGTCTTCAATGTTTTGAACACAAGTCAGTCAACAAGAGATGATCATCACAGGTAAGGGTTTTAGCACAGAAACACTTGCGTTTTTGACAGGGATACCCAGGAACTGTGGGACCTCCTAAGAAAGAAAGCCACCTTCTCACAGAAAGACATCTAAATTGACTCTGGAAAAGAGAAGCCAAGTGAAGACTGGGTTTGGAGAAGAAAGCAGGGAAGGGTGTTGTAGGCGAGAGAATACTGTATGCAAAGGTCTAGAGCAAAAAGAGTCCTTAGGGGAATCAAAATATTTTAGTCTGATTGGAAAATACATCTGAATTTACAAAAGAAGCAAACGGAGCCTGTGAAACAGTTCAGAGGTAAAGGGACCCTGCCACCAAGCCTAATTTGATCCTCAGGACCCATTGATGGCAAGAAAAAAGAAATTTCCCATTTCCTCAGCACAAGCGAGCCCAGGAGACTTGGGGGAAGGGAGCTTTACTGAGGAGACACTGGATGAGCTGAGGTCTTGAAGAAAAAGGACAAAAGAAGAAAGAGCATGTCCGGACTTGGGTCCAAGGAGCTGCAAAAGGAATATTCTTTGTACTTTTCTAAATTCTCTGACCTACACAACTATACAAGCGCTCTCTCTCTCTCTCTCTCTCTCTCTCTCTCTCTCTCTCTCTGTCTCTCTCTCTCTCTCTCTCTCTGTCTCTCTCTCTCTCTCTCTCTCTCTCTCTCACACACACACACACACACACACACACACACACAATGAGAATGACATCTATGGTCACACATGGTATCACACACCTGTGATCCTAGCACTCAAAAGGCTGAAGCAGGATGACTAGGAAAGTTCAATGTCAGACTGAGTTATATAGCAAGACTCTCTCAAAAAACAAAAACAAGGGACAGGCACTGGTGTAGCAGCCCACAACTTTAATCCCAGCACTCGGAAGGCAGAGGCAAGCAGATCTCTATGAGTTTGAGGCCAGGCTGGTCTACAAAGTGAATTCCAGACTACATAATGAGACCTTATCTCAAAAAACCAACAAACAACAATAAAATCCCTAGCATCTAAACACAATGTTTTGTCAGCTGTCTAATTTTACTTGTGGCATCTAACCACAGAACCCAGAAACTAATCTGGTGACTATTTTCTCCAGTCTCCTAAGGATAGAACACAACCGGTACCATTCTAGACACACAAAAGCCAAGTTAAATCATTACACAAGATAGATGCCTCAAGATATCAGGGCTTCTTTCCAGGAAAGGCATAGGTCAGTGAGTTATCTGCCACCAATATATCTCAGTACTGTTACTGTATGACCTTGGGCAAGTTATTGAACTTCCTCACGCTTTAACAAAGATAATGAGCAGAATCTGTCTCAGCAGATTGATCTAAGGATTAAGTGCATTAATACATTTAAAGAGACTAAGTCAGTGCTGGACCCAGAGCAAATAAGGAGTAGTTATTGTTAATTCCCACTCCGTCTTCCTGTCTTGATTCTCAAATGGTGCTGCTTACACCCTCCCAGCCCCACTTCATATCACAATGATGGATGACAGATGGGAAAGGGCACCATCAATTCTCATCGAGCTAACCATCCTATCACTCATTTGACAAACATTTATTGAGCACCCACTATGTCCTAGTCTTTGTGCTCAGCACAGGAGATAAATGATGACTTCAGGACAACACACGGTCCCTGTGCATGTCTGACAAGGAAGACAGGTAGTAAATGGATAAGAAAAAACAAATTGTTAAGTGCTAACAGAATAGGCTGTTGTGGGAACACAAGGGAGCCCAGGAGACTTGGGGAGAAGGGGCTACATTGAGGAGACACTGTCTGAGCTGGGTCTTGTGGGGAGAGGACTGACAAAAGGAAGGTCATGCCAGCCTGAAGGAACAGCGTGTCTTCACTTGGGTCCAAGCTGTTGCAAAGAAAAGGAATGTTCTCTGCACTTTTCTAGGATCTGACAAACAGCATGATTTCCAATCTGCAGTACTGAATGTTCAATGCAGGAATGAATATGTAGCTTTGGCCTGATACATGTGACAATTCTCATTCTGCACAATCGGTCTGGGACCAGGCTGCGTCAGGGCACTGGATCAACACATCCTACAATAATATCTGTAGGAGTAGAAGCCAGGATGAGTGGGATGAGTCTATTTATTGTCCTATTAAAACATTCATACCCTTGATGGTACAAGTCCCTAATTGTGGCACTCTGGAGAATGGACACAAATTCTGAGCTAGCTTGAACTGTGGAACAAGATCTTGCCTAAGGAAAGGAAAGTGTTTCTGATACTTAGGCCTTTCAGATCTACATTTACACTATGATACAACTTTAACACTTTTGTTCTATTTTTGATTATTTGAGTATATGTATGTGCAACTACATGTGGTCAGAGGACAATGTGAAAGTTAGTTCTCTCGTTCTACCATGTGGGTCCCAGAGTTTTTGAATTGAGGTCATCATGCTTGGCGGCAAGTACCTTTACCTGCCAAATTACCTTATGGCATGAGATGGCCCTACAGACCTTTAAAATAATCTTTAAAATTGCATTTACTGGGGGTGGGGTGCATATACACATGTGGAGGTCAGAGGACAGCTTGAGGGAGTTGGTTCTCTCCCTCCACCATGTGGATCTGCAGACCAAATTCAGGTCACCAGGGTGACTAGAGAGAAGGCTCAGCAGTTAAGAATACTTGCTGTCCTTGCAAAGGATACAGGTTCTGTTATCAGCATCACATGCCAGTCCGTAACTGTCCTTAACTCTAATTCCAAGAGATCCTAAAACCCTTTTCTGGATCTCGGACACCATAAACATATGCAGTACACATATAACACATGCAAGCAAAACATACATAATACACACAAAACAGAAATTAATAAATCTTAAAAAAAATCAGGTCAACACGCACCTCTACCCACTGAGTCTTCTTGCCAGCCCTGTACGTGGGGAGGCAAGGAAGTCAGAACTGAGTGAATATGTAAAAAGTGGATGAAGTCCTGAGTCAGTGTGAATCATTGAAAAGGCCATGTCCACGTTAAGGATCAATGCCTCAAACCCACTGGAATTTAACAAAATCTTCCCACTGTGGGGAGGCTTAAAATTGCAAAGCCTCCATCCAGTCCAAATGTCAGTGTTTACAAATGATTGACCAGTATGTGCAAAACCTAGCAACTGTAGTTTCTCCTCAAGGATGCTGACAGCCTGAGACTTCTTGTCTACAGGTGCCTCCTACCAAGAGTGGCCACCCATACTCTGCTGTACTTAACAAACATGCAATTTGCTGCATTTAGAGTTTGTCCATCAGAGCAC
Source organism: Microtus pennsylvanicus (assembly GCF_037038515.1). Lineage (NCBI taxonomy): Eukaryota > Metazoa > Chordata > Mammalia > Rodentia > Cricetidae > Microtus > Microtus pennsylvanicus. The sequence goes on from NC_134590.1 coordinate 66,141,739, forward strand.
ACACAGCCCATTCAACCCCAGTTTTTCTGTGTATCTTGGTTGTTTCTTTAGTACCTGTCGTTTCCTCATTCCCTCACTGCCCCTAGTCAAGTCAAGGAGCCAAACTGTGTAGTCTATGGTATCTGTAGTTTTTTTTTTTTTTTTGGTTAGGCTTATAGTCTTTTCCAAACAGTTTGTCAAAATAGAATTTGTCTCCGTTTTTTGATGAACTGCACATTTAAACCCATCTCTTTCCCTCTGGCCAAAGTAGTCTACTGTTCTACTCACTTCTGCAGCCCTCTTCCCTGGTCTTAGCTTAAAGAAAAGGAGAGGCTAAGAGGCAGGTGCTCGTTTTGCAGAAGGAAAGAGGGTGGTTTGCAGAAAGAAGAAACGCATGAAGGAGTGGAAATTCAGCCTCTATTAGGTGGAAGTATCCCCTCTGCAGGCCTTCTGTCCTCAAAGTGTCCTTCAGGCAGAGAGGCTATATGGTGGACCTCTGGAAGCTGCTTGGCTCTGTGCTTGTGCTTGCTTTCCTGTTACTTTAACAGGCTGCAGTGTGATGTCATGGATATATATTGCGCCTGTATCAAAGACAGATGTGTATGAACTTTATAAGCAGGACTAAGTGCTGTCAGCTTGTTATTTTTTATAGGGGCTAGATTTACAAGCTTTACCCAGAGTGAAGTACTTGTCATTTATCAACTTTAGAATGTTTTAAGTAAATAGCACTGAACACTTACCCTCCACTGCGGGAATATAGCTAGAATGCGGCACTTTTCAGTTATAGGAAGCAAATGCCACCAATAACCCGTGGGGTTGATTGGAGTCTATTAGCTTGGAACAACCATCTTACCAGTTGGCCAGGGTTTCATGAAATCCTGAAACTGCCATTTGTTTTTTGACTTTGCCAGTCTTCACACTGCATTTTTTTGTCTCTGTAGCAAGCCCTTTATCAAACCCTTTGTACATGCCGACACTACACTGCCAAGTGAGAGGAAACTGGCCACAGGCTAGGGAAAGGCAAGACAAGGTACACTCTCTTGAAGAAACTAAACCCAACTTTGAAGCTAGATATAAAATGTTTACGAAGTAGAGCCCACAGAAAAACTTAGGCTTTACACCCAACTCACAATTGGAAGAGCCAAGACAGGCCTCTCTCAGAGATGGACGTGGGTCCTCAACCAGCAGTCATACAAGGGTGATGTTTCACTATTGACTCCAAAAAGGAAAAGGAGAACCAGAAAACCCCATTTGCTTATCATGTCCTTCTAATTATCTCACAAGCTGCTCCAGCATTTGCCATAAAAACTGTAGAAAGGTTAGAATCCTTACAGACAGAGTGACAGAAGGCCTATGCTTCCCTGGCTCAGGGCCTGTGCCCATGTGTACCATTATTCAAACACGGAAAACTCAAGATGACTGACATTTCCCTTTCAATGTTTATCTACAACTGATATTTGTAGTCATAGGTGGTCTATGAGAACAAACTTATAGCAGACGTGTGAATTTAAGATGTTTGTATAAAAGATTCAAACCTAAACACAGTTTTTATTTATTTACCTGTTTTGAAAAAGGAGATATCAACAGGCAAGTTGGCACAGAGCTTGAATCTCAGTATATATGGGCAGAGAGCCAGGCAGCTCTTTATGAGCTCAAGGCCAGCCTTGCCTGCATAGTGTTTCAGGCCAGAACACACACACACACACACACACACACACACACACACACACACACACACAGAGAGAGAGAGAGAGAGAGAGAGAGAGAGAGAGAGAGAGAGAGAGAGAGAGAGAGAGAGAAAGACAGAGACATAGCAAATATTACAGCTTATATACTAAACAGCCAGGCTAGGTGGGTGGTGCACTCCTTGTAATTCTTATGAGGTAGAGGTAAGAAGATTACCAAAAGTTCAAAGCCTATTTGTTATACATAGCTGGTTATAGGCCAGCCAAAACTACAGAGTGACACCCTGTCTCAAAATATCAAAAGCCAAAACAAACAAAAAACACAATGGAAAGAGTTATTAGGGGCTGGGAATGCAACTCAGTGGCATAATACTTGCCTAGCGTATTCAATCCCCAGGAACCTGCTCCTAAACATTTATATACATAACTTTGCTGTGTGACAAGTGAATAATGAACGCCATTAAAATCCAACTAATCAAAGAAAATTTAAAAAGCAAGGAGTAAGACCATATAACAAAAGCAGGCTTTTCTATCTCTTGAACTTAAACTGCAAAAACAGTTAACTTTTTGGTCTTGCAATTAAGAGATATATCTGTTGCAAGTGGGCATTACTGCTCAGTATAGGGGAAAAGGGATCCTCCAAATAGAAACAAAAATATAGCAGAAAATTCTATTTGTGTTTGCTGCTCTGCCAGTCCTGAAGCCTATATCACTCATCACAAGCTGAAGCTTCCTCTTGGCAGAAAAAAAATAATTTTAAAAATCCTTCAATTTCCTACCCTGTCAGTTTCTGCCATAATCAACTACAGCAATTAATTTTCCTCTTCAAGTCCCCAGTCCTCCAATCATCTGTTATTGTGCCCAATCTATATAAATTATTAGTTTCAAGGTTTTCCACCAATTGCGTCTTCTCCCCTTCAACCAATTACCAGACCTTATTACAACCCAGTCTACACACTCAGCAGAGCTACGTGCTTCTAGACCTTTCTAAGAACTATTCCTTTAACTCGTCACTATTCACCCAATATCATGCAAGAATCAGCATGTACTCCACGTATATGGAAAAATGAGTTTATCTTCCCCAAGATTCCTGTCTTTTCTCCAGTGCTACAGATCACCTTTCCTTGAAGCCAGGGACACAATGCACACTCTGCATGGATATGCACACATACTTTAAGTCTCTCAGAATACAGGCAAGTGCTGCACAATCTGTGGACACTCGGATAAGTGCTTGTGGTTGGCTGGTGATGTTGATGATAATGATGATGATAGCTAGATGAGGCTTCTGAGCAGAACACTCCTAAGCAATGATTGCAATGAAGTAAGAATTTATGACACTCCTTATTAAAATTCTAATTGCATAACTAGGTCTTAAGATACATATTTCCCCCTTTGGTGACACATACTGATTCTCTCTTTCTAAAAATATCTTGGCAAAGAAATCTAAACCTCAAAGAACCAAGAAGAAAATTTTCCACAGAACAAAAGACACTAGGAAGAAACAAATCACAGCACTTTGGGAAGCCACAAAATGTAGGTTTTAAACTCTGGTTAAGTCTTTAGTCTTTCAAAGCAGAATAAGTTACTGTGTTTTAGGGAGCAAAAGTCCTGATGACTGCAGATTCTGGCATCTTCCCTACTGAAGTAGAGAGTGACTATCAGACCAGCAGTGAGTCCAGAGAAGAGATCAATGTTCCAGATCCCTCCTTCAACCACCACAAACAAGCCTGTGAGTTTGGTGAACCGTAGTTCAAGTAGGCTCCAGTGTTTTCATCCCTAATTCCCTATGCCCTGTGTAACCTCCAGATTTTGTGCTGGAGCAAATCAGCTGATAGATGACCAAGCAAAAAAGAAACAATTACAGTGTTATAAAAGCAAGATAGAGTCTGTCCTCCAAAAGCCAAGAAGACAGTATCATCTGCAGAATTTAGCTCACAACATGAGAGCAATCATAGCTCTGTCACACAGCCACAAACACCTCAACCTGCTGTGTTGGATAAGTCACTTAACCTTTCTGGGGGCTTGACTGCTGTAGTCATCAAGTGGACACCCCCTGAGCCCATGAGCTTGAGAGGGTTTTGTATAAATCATATAGCACTTTTTTCATTGCTGTAATAATTTTCTGTCAATTATTTAACAACCCATTCTGTTATCTTAAAATCATTTCTAGGAATGTAACAAATACTCAGTACTTCATTTATGTGTACTTTGTACAATATTTTCCCTTATTCTGGGTTCTGCTAGTATGGTCCTTATGCCTCACAATCATAATTAGACTGTCTAGCCAGAATGGTATTGTATATCTGTAATCCCAGAACTTGGGAAGTACAGACAATTGAATCAAGAGTTTGAGCCAACCTTAGCTACAAAGCCAGTCTAGGATATAGAAGACACATTCTCAAAAGGAAAAAAAAAAGTTGACTGAATAGATGTATTATGAACTCTCTAATGCAAAAAAATGGTAATTATAAATACTGCTGAAAAGTAAGATTTTAGCAGCTAGCATGCTGTGGATAATATGCAATTAGCAATGATTACAATACTTGACATACCGAAAATAACAATTCTCCAGAAACAATAGTAAGAATTGTTTGGTAGGGATACGAAATGAAGCTAAGCCAGAAATGGTAGATGATGCTTGTATTCCCAGCACTCAGGAGCCTGAGGCAGGAAGACAGCTGAGAGTTTGAAGCCAGCCTGAGCTAAAGATATTGTCTCAAAAATCAAACAGAGCCGGGTGGTGGTGGCGCACGCCTTTAATCCCAGCACTCGGGAGGCAGAGACAGGCGGATCTCTGTGAGTTCGAGACCAGCCTGGTCTACAAGAGCTAGTTCCAGGACAGGCTCCCAAACCACAGAGAAACCCTGTCTCGAAAAAAACCAAAAAAAAAAAAAAATCAAACAGAAAAAAGATACAAATCTGAATTTTTTACATTAAATTTAATTTTTTTTTAAAAAAATTGGGAGACAGGGGCTGGAGAGATGGCTCAGAGGTTAAGAGCACTGACTACTCTTCTGGAGGTCCTGAGTTCAATTCCCAGCAACCCACATGGTGGCTCACAACCATCTGTAATGAGATCTGGCGCCCTCTTCTGGCCTGCAGGCAAACATGGAGGCTGAACACTGTGTACATAATAAATAAATAAATCTTTAAAAAAAATTGGGAGACAGAGGCAGGCAGATCTCTGAGTTTGAGGCTAGCCTGATCTACAGAGAGAATTTTAGGACATGTAGAGCTGTTGTTACACAGAAAACCCCTGCCTCAAAAGAAAAAAAGTGTCCCTGTCTGAAAAACCAAAACAAAAATTATGTGTATCATTAGGATCTTCCCTGCAGATGAAAAAAGAAAAGCCAGACAATGGTGGTTCATGCCTTTAATCCCAGAACTCGGGAGGCAAATCAGACAGATCGTTGTGAGTTTGTGGCCAGCCTGGTCTACAAAGTGAGTTCCAGGATGGTCAGAATGTTACACGGAGAAACTTTGTCTCAAAACAAAACAAAAATAAAAAACAAATGAGAAGAAAAAATTATAAATTATATGTAATATTATATTTTGCCTGCCTGTATTCCTGGTGTATCAGAGCTCCTGAACTGGAGTTACAGATGGTTGTGAACCACCATGTGGCTGCTGGGAACTAAATCAGAGTCCTCTGGAAGAATAGCCAGCACTCCTAATCACAGGAACTTCTCTCCAGCTCCAACAATCCTAAATTTCAAGCCTCAACATTAAGAAAACTAGGAGATTATCAAACACAACTCCAGCAGAATGTTATCTAAATGATTATTCATGTCCTAGATACTGGCTTAAAAAAAACCAGACTAGTAGCACGGGTTCATGATTAGAAATATTCGGGAGGCTGAGGAGGAAGAGTATAACTTTAAGGTTAACTTGAACAATCTATTGATACCTTGTCTCCTAATAAATAGTAAAATAAATAAATAATGGACTACAGATATAGGTCAGTTAGAGCACTTACCTAGCACACTCAAAGCCCTGGGCTCAATCTCTAGTGCATAACCCAACTAACCTCTCAGTGGTACTGGGGACAAAACTCAGTAGAACAGCAAAGGCTGGGGAAGCATGGGTCCAAACCAAGCACTCCCTCCCCCCAAAAAACAAAACAAATCCTGTATAATAAAACCAGAGAATACAAACCAGTTCATGCAGCATCCAGAAAATATAAACATTCTGTCAAGATTTAACACCGACGAAACAGTAAGTTATAGGAGTGGGAAGAACTGGTAAGAAGTTCTGTGGATGGATGAGAACTATTTACGAGACTGACTTAATCTGAAAATCAACAAGAGTAAGATAGCAGATAAAGACACTGCTGAGGAATTTAAAACCACAGATCAGTACAGATAAGTTCTACAATTACTCTAGATTCAGTTTTATCTGAAAGTCAAACTAACAAACTACTGAAACAAGAAGACCATAGCAACAAATCAATAAAGACTTTCTGTGAATTTCCAAATCTAGGCCCAAATTTGTCAAAAGAGAAAACAGAAATTGGAGTTAAAGAGCTAAAGAGTTTAAAAAGCCCAGTGACTTAGAAAATACTGAGTTCTGTCGCCACCTAGTGGTGTCAGTGATTCCTGAACTGGGACAAGAAGCTTGAGCCTCTCAGAACCTGCTATTGTTTAAGGTTTAAGACCTGGGGACGTCCCTCAGTGAAAGAGGGCTTGCCTAGGGCCATAGAATCTATCTCCAACACAATAAAAACAAAGTTTCTTCTTGAAAACCAGCATTACTTTACTGACAAGTTTCCGCATGCTAAAAGTATCCTAAGACGTGGATTTAGACTAAATTAGATGAAGCACACACAGGACAGAATACATCATCCTGTAACAAAACAGAGAAGCCTTGTTACTAGCTAGCTAGAGCTACCAGTAGCTCTGAGAAAATGCAGTTCTAGGTTTTTTTAAGTTTCAAATGCTTTAAACTCTGAAATTAAAACTAAGCAAGTGCCAAAAAATATTCTCAGACAGTAATATAAAACTAGCACAAATCACTGGGGAAGTTATCAAAAACCAAGAAAAAGGTTGGGAAGGGTGATGTATGCCTGTACTACCAGCACACAGGAGGCTAAGGTAGAAGGATCCAGAAAGAAGCCAGCTGAGTCTACACATTGAGATTCTGTCTCACAAAAACAGAAGGTGGGAATCATTCTTCTAAGGCAGAAGCTGAAACCTTTGAAATGTGACTTCTTCCCTTCATTGTACAGATGAACAACTAGGGAAGGTGTTTAACACGCCCGAGAGAGCTCAGCCTAGAAATCAGGTCTTTAGAGCCTAGCTCCAGGCTCTTGATGATTTTATATAAGTGATAGAGAAGCACATACAGAGAAGGTGTGTAGACCAGAGCCCAACTCTAGTCAAGTTTGCCCAGTGAACTCCCTCCCACCGCAGGCCTTGGTTCTCACCCTTAATCTTGGTAACTATTCATATTTGGTAGAAGACCCTTGTTCTTACACTCAATAGACCCTTACATCTGCCTGGTTTTGTTCCAGCACCCGCTACTATACATGTTTCTAAAAAGTTTTTGCTTTTTTTTTTTTCTCAAGGCAAGGTTTCTTTGTGTAGCCTCGACTGTCCTAAAACTAAACTAGCTCTGTAGACCAGGCTGGCCTCAAACTCACAGAGATTCATCTGCTTCCCAATTGCTAGGATTAAATTCGTGTGCCACCATCATACAACTTTGCTTTTTTTTTTTTGTGGTGGCGTTTTGTTTTTTAAAGAGACAACAATCTCAATACATTGCCCAGGATGGTCCTAAATTCTCCCACCTCAACCTCCTAAGTAGCTGAGACTACAGGCACACATGCCACAGTACATGACTTCTATCCCAATTTCAGTATGATTCCAAGTACAAAATGTTTGAGGCGTCTATGTGTATATACACAGAAACTTTTTATAGTATCTTTTCATATATGTTTTGCATCTCCAAGTAGACCATGAACACCTTGGAAAGAAAGTCAGTACCTTTCCTTGGTTTCTCTCTCTCTCTCTCTCTCTCTCTCTCTCTCTCTCTCTCTCACACACACACACACACACACACACACACACACACACACACGCACACACACACACACAGGAGCTATTCTGAAACTGAAAAAGTCATGCAACTGTAGTAATATGCTTGCAGTCCCTTTCCTCTTACTGTCCAAAACTGCTCTGATGATCTTGATTTGGGCTCCTCTAAAACTGAACTATAGACACAAATGGAGGAAAGGGAGAGGCGAACTTCTAAAAAAATAAAGAAAATTGAAACACGACTGGGGATGTAGCAAAGTCTTGGAAGGACAGGCTGAATACAGAGAAGAACCACTCGAACCATAAGGAATGTGAAGTATTCAACTAGAAAATACTTAACTACTGTGAAATAAGCTTTACTTTAGGCCAAAAGCTTGAATTCCAAGCTGATCATGGGCAACTGAAAAAGATTCACTTACAAAAAATTTTCAAGTGACCTCAAGGACAAACTAGATACTCAGGCAATACAGCAGGGGTTGTTAGTCATGTCATTACCCAGCAAAATATAAGCCCACTGGCGAGTTTGCAAAATGGTTTTGAGATAGAATCTTACACCAAGTGCAATAAATAAAATAAAATAATGACAAAGACAAATAAGTTGTCACATTATTAAAGGTGGTGTGCACCTTTAATCCTAGGCAGAGGGAGGGGATCTCTGAGTTTGAGGCCAGGTGGTCTACAGAGTGAGTTCCAGGACACCCAGAGGTACTCAGAGAAACCCTATCTAGGGGAGAAAAGAAAGAAAAAAGAAAGAAAGAAAAAGTTTATTCCCACTTTTTAAACTATTTACCAAATACTTAAATTCTCAGAAGTCGGGGGGGGGGTAACATTTCCTTCTTTCTGTGTGGAGATTCCTACTGAGTGTCATATATGGTGGAGAAAGGGCTGGCTTGAAAGACAGGTTCCCTGGATTCAGATCCCAGGCCCACCTTTAAGCAGCAATGTGACATCCAGCACAAAAAGCAAGCTTGAACTGCAACCTAAATTAGTAATATTTAGAATCAGTAATTAATTTAAGAATTAATTACTAATTAATTTAGAATTATTAATATCTCTATTCCAGGAAACAAGTGAGGAAGGCATTCGAGTCACTGGGCTGGCCCATACAAACGCCCTGTGAGCAGAAACTGGGAAAGCAGTGGGACGAGAGGATGTGTGACAAGGCGCAGAGAGGCTGAAAGGAACAGAGCAATGGTAAGGGGCTCAGGACATATTTCCACTTATGCAAAAGCCCTTACATAGTCCTACTTTGTGCCAGGTATTGGCCTAAGTATTTTGCCAATAATGATACAAGAAGAATCATGACAACTCCCATTGTTTCCTTTAAATAATTTATTTTTATTTTATATGGATTGATGCTTCACCTACATTCATGTCTGTGTGAGGCTGTCAGATTTTAGAGTTATACACTGTTGTTAGTTGCCATTTGGGTGCTGGGAATTGAACCCAGGTCCTCTGGCAGAAGAGTCAGTGCCTTTAACTGCTGAGCTCTCTCTATCTTACAGGTGATACAAGAGAGAGGTAAAAACTCAGTTCCACAGAGGCAGCACCCTCTAACTCTATGACTACACAGAAGAGTTCAAGGCCATCCATGTGCATGCCCTTTCGCCCCAGTAATTTTTTTTAGTTTAATTAAAATTAAAAAACTAGCTAGGTGGTACACACCTTTAATCTCAGCACTTGGGAGGCAGAGGCTGGTGGATCTCTGTGAGTTCAAGGCTAGCCTGGTCTACAAAGCAAGTTCTAGGACAACCAAGGCTACATAGTGAAATTCTGTTTCAAAAAGAAAACAAAACAAAAAATTAAAATCAAATATAAATAAAATAAAACTAAACAAAAAATGCTAGGCAATAGAAATTTTCCAGTTCTGTTATAAACTTATAGGGACACTACCATACATGCAATGGAGTGTTGATTGGAACATCATATGGCTAGTGATTTTAATGATGTGCCCATCCTTCTCTTCTTGAATAAAATAGACAGTGGTTCCACTGAGACATTAGGTAAGCTATTTACTCTGTCTAATCCCCTTTCCCCCCCGAGAAACAAAGTAAACAACACTCACGTCCAAAATGATGTTGATCACTACTAGGTGATGCTGGCTGCCTCAACCATGTGGCAACTCAGTATCTCCTGAATAAACAAATGAAGCCCTGTTGTACCAAATGGAATCATGCATTTAAAGCACTGAATATGACACATGACACACAGTCATTGCTATTCCCTAGGCATTCCTCCCATAAAGACCAGACACGGGATTCATCGAACAATAGTACTAAACCAG